>NC_085891.1:0-312726 GCF_035222375.1 Podospora pseudocomata | reverse complement strand
ATCAAAGACCAGAATTCAAAACACACATCAACGTCTACTGCCACAAGTCAACATCAGACCACCAACTGTCAGCATACTTAACTTAAGCTGCAACATTCACAAGTCAAAACACCATGTGCTTCGGTTTCGGATCTAAATCATCCCGTCGCTACGGGGGTGCCTATGGCGCAGGACCCAGACCAGTGGTAGTCCAAAACGGCTGCGGGGGAGGACATGGTTATGGCGGCGGAGGAGGGTTTGGCGGAATGATGGGGGGCGGTCGAAGAAGACATGGGCCTGTCATGATGGGTTCAGGGCCGAGGATGGGTGGGCGACATCATGGTGGTTATGGAGGGTATGGAAGGCGTTGCTAAGTGAGTTGAGAGGGGCTGTATACTTCAAGGGCGTTATTTTAGAAGTTTATGTCCGTGCATGTAATAATGAACAAACATTTAATCTCTAATGGATGTTGCCTGGACCTGAAAATGAAATTCCCTTTCGGGTGTGTTCTTGGCTTCTTGGAAGGTGGGGGCGGGGGTTCCAGGGCATCAGGGTTGTGCTTGGTTGGCCAATCAGGGCCAGACGGAGCTATTTGGGCTGCATGACATCAGAGACTCTGAAGTCGCGGCTTTTGCATCCACATTTGACCATTTGCAGCAAGTGCAACAAGCTCTGGATGAGCAATAAAGTCGGGACGATCGTGACTGGGAGGCTCATCGAGATGTTTTCAGATGGGAATGCCAGAGCATGCATCCAATCATGGGCATTGCAATCCCCCACCGGGGTGAATACCCCGCTGACGCGACTGGTCCTCCGTCTTCATTGACGTCATGGACATTGAAGTGCCGGCTGCCCCAAACCGCACCTTTATAGCAGCTTCCCCAGATGCCATTGTTTCTATCAATGGAATTCTTGTAGTATACTGATTCTCTTTTCCATCCCGAATCCTATCTGCGCTACCCAGCACCAACTCTCAGTACCCTCGCCCACCAATTGCACACACCTCCAGCTCGACCAACACGTTGTATGGCCAGTTATTTGCCCTCCATGGAGAAAGTACAGCACGCCGTTCTTGGGCCCCGAGGGGGTGACAAGGTCGCCGACCTTCAGAAGGAGACCAAGGAGATGTCAGACAAGGCCCGCCTCACAACAGACTATGGTGTCAAGCAGACCTCTGCCGATGACTGGCTCAAGATCGTCAACAACGACAAGACTGGTCCCATGCTGTTGGAAGACCCCTTTGCTCGCGAGAGAGTATGTTTTTTATGGCTCACTTCTTGCCAACTCACAACTGACACCTGGACAGATCCACAGGTTCGACCACGAAAGAATCCCAGAGCGCGTCGTCCATGCCCGTGGCAGCGGTGCCTTCGGCAAGTTCAAGCTCTTCGAGAGTGCCGAGGATGTCACTTTTGCTCCAATCCTTACCGACACATCGCGCGAGACGCCCATTTTTATCCGGTTTTCGACAGTGCTCGGTAGCCGTGGCAGCGCTGATACCGTTCGCGATGTGCGAGGTTTTGCGATCAAGTTCTACACACAGGAAGGAAACTGGGATATTGTCGCCAACAATATTCCCGTGTTCTTCATTCAGGACGCTATCAAGTTTCCCGATGTCATCCATGCTGGCAAACCCGAGCCACACAACGAGGTTCCTCAGGCCCAGACAGCCCATAACAACTTCTGGGATTTCCAGTACAACCACACCGAGGCGACGCACATGTTCATGTGGGCGGTAAGTTGTGACCTGATGGCTCTGTTGACGTGACTGGAGAGCTAACATGCCGGGCCCGTTAGATGAGCGACAGAGGTATTCCTCGTTCGTACCGCATGATGCAAGGATTTGGCGTCAACACCTTCACGCTCATCAACGCCAAGGGAGAGCGTCACTTTGTCAAGTTCATCTTCACCCCTGAACTCGGCGTGCACTCTCTTATCTGGGACGAGGCCCTCAAGCTTGCCGGCCAGGATCCAGACTTCCACCGCAAGGACCTGTGGGAGGCCATCGAGAACGGTGTCTTCCCCAAGTGGAAGTTCGGTATTCAGGTGATCCCTGAAGCTGATGAGCACAAGTTCGACTTCGACATCTTGGATGCTACCAAGATCTGGCCCGAGGATCTGGTACCCGTGCGTTACATTGGCGAGTTCGAGCTCAACCGCAACCCAGACGAGTTCTTCCCACAGACTGAGCAGGTTGCATTCTGCACAAGCCACATCGTCCCCGGTATTGGCTTCTCCGATGACCCTCTTCTCCAAGGCCGCAACTTCAGTTATTTCGATACACAATTGAGCCGTCTGGGCATCAACTGGCAGGAGCTTCCCATCAACCGCCCAGTATGCCCCGTCATGAACTTCAACCGCGATGGTGCTATGCGCCACACCATCACCAAAGGCACCGTCAACTACTGGCCCAACCGGTTTGAGAAGGTCAAGCCTGCTACTCACGAGGAAGGCGGGTATGTTGAGTACGCTGAGAAGGTTGCTGGCATCAAGGCCCGCGCCCGCAGTGCCAAGTTCAAGGAGCATTTTGCTCAGGCGCAACTGTTCTGGAACAGTATGTCGGCGGTTGAGAAGAACCACATCATCAACGCCCTCGGATTCGAGCTTGACCACTGTGAGGATCCTGTCGTGTACGAGCGCATGGTGACGCGATTGGCCGATATCGACTTGGGTCTCGCCCAGACAGTCGCCGAGATGGTTGGTGGTGAGCCTCCCAAGGAGGCTAGCCGTCCCAACCACGGCCGCAAGGCACCAGGCTTGAGCCAAACAGAGTTCCCCGGATCAAAGCCTACCATTGCGTCCCGGAGAATCGCCATCTTGGTTGCCGATGGGTACGATCAGGTCGCCTACTCAGCTGCGTACGCTGCTATCTCGGCTGGCTTGGCCATCCCATTGGTTATCGGAACCAAGAGAAGCAAGATTGTTGCTGCCGGTGGAGCTGGTAGCACCACACCTCATCATCACTTGGAGGGCTTCCGCTCCACCATGGTGGACGCCATCTTCATTCCCGGCGGTGTTGATTCCATTCGCGCTCTGTCCAAGAACGGCAGAGCTCTGCATTGGATCAGGGAGGCCTTTGGTCATCTCAAGGCTATTGGAGCCACAGGCGAAGCTGTCGACTTGGTCAACAAGGCCATCGGCCTGCCAGCTGTTAGTGTCTCGGAGAGTGCCGAGGTTCAGGACAGCTATGGTGTCGTGACTATGCGTGAGACCAAGCCAGGAAGCTTGAGTGAAGCGGTGGACATCGTCAAGGGCGGTGCTGGTTTTATGGAGAAGTTCTTCCACAACATCGCCCAGCACAGGTGCTGGGCCAGAGAGCTGGATGGCCTCCACAGCCAGGTGGCCTACTAGATTCCCTCGTTTTCCTTTTTTGCAAGAGTTTGCCAACCAAGTTGTACGATAGTAAGGAGTTTTGTGGGAGTCGGTGGTGATACCTAGTGTTAATATCATGGAACTGAGTTCACTCTTGCCTGTCATTTCGCTTCGTTGCATTAGTTACTCTACCAGTAGTGGTAGTTGTTCAGGAGTATTGTGGTGATGTATGCCGGTAGAGCTTGAATCCTTCACGGTCCACATGCAGCCAACGTGACAATGGGTGCATTAGACACAGCAATACTAGCAACTAATTGGAGGAATGGTAATTTGGGCGTCTTACTCGCATCTTGTGTCACCTACAATCATTACGTCTCTTGCACCGACGCAGCCGTCTCTTGGCAATGAAACAAGGTCAGGTAAGTCAAGTTCAAATCATGACCCCGCCCAAGTCCTTTGCGTTGTTCTGTCTAAATAGTGTCTTCAATCATGTTGCTTTCGTACGGTCAGTGATGATGGCACGTAAATTCAACATCTCTCTTGTCGTGGCTGCCCTTACCCTGATAACGAGGATCCTGCCTGTTGCAGTGGCGCTCCCAGACTCGGTGCTCAGGGCGAGGCATGTTCAAACTCCCGAAGAACTAAGAGATTCATACGACTACATCGTAGTCGGGGCTGGAACCGCTGGCCTTACAATTGCAGATCGTCTGACTGAGCTGCCAGAATGTACGCGTCGGATACCTTGCTTTATGTGTGTCAAAATGCTAATTCATTGTAAACAGACTCTGTCCTGGTGATCGAACATGGAAGGTTCTGTAGGTTGCCAACTTCATTTTCATTTACTTGTTCGGGAGCACTGACTTGCATTGGAAGGGAATCCATCCGACCCCAATGGCGACCGTCAAACTGCGCATTTGTACAATCTCACGTCTGTTCCACAAATAGGTCTAAACAACAGAACCATACCGCTGGGCATGGGCTTTGGCGTGGGCGGAAGCTCAGCTGTCAACGGTATGGCTGTGATGCGTGGCACTGTAAAGGACTATGGCATCTGGGATCAGTTGGGAAACAATGGCTCGAATTGGAGCTGGAAAGGATTGCTCCCTTACTTTAAGAAGGCACCTAACCTCTTCACCTTCTGTCACGAGATGAGTGCCAAGTACTGACGACAACAGGCAATCCATTTTGTTCCCCCGAACCCGGTACTTGCCGCGGACTTCAACATTACGTACGACGTTCAGGCTTGGGGACAGTATAATGACACCCGCCTCTACGCATCGTTCCCAGGCGGTCTTAATCCTGCGATCAGTATGTATTTAAAGCATTGAAGGACCTTCACCTTCATAGCAGGACAGACACTAACATGAGATTGGTGCATAGAAACAATTTACGACGGTCTCATCCAAACGCCAGGAATTCCATTCCCAGCGGACGGACACGCCGGCAACCATGGAGTGTTTTACTACCCATTATCAGTGGATCCAAAGACCCGACAGCGTTCCTATTCGAGAACTGGCCATTTGGATGGTCTGAACAGGCCAAATTATGACATTTTGACAAGCGCACGGGCTACCAAGATAGTCCTGAGTGGTAAGAAGAACGCGGCAACTGGAGTTGAGTGCATCTTGACAGACACACAAATGAGAGTTACTGTGAAGGCCAAGAAAGAAGTTGTGATATCGACAGGAGCCATCCATACGCCTCTGCTTTTGCAACTGAGCGGAGTAGGTCCACGCATGCTCTTAAAGAAGGCCAAAATCCCTGTTAAGGTCAGCCTACCTGGGGTGGGTGCGAACTTTCAAGATCACCCAATCGGACCCCCTATTCGGTTCAACTTCACAAAACCACCCCCACCACCTACCTCGAACTCGACCCATCTCCCGCCCAGCGAAGGACAAGGTCAAGGTCTGGTGGCAGATCTTCCACTCCCCATCGCGGCACCATCTGCCTTTCCCGCCATCGCCTCTTCCCTCGCTCGCCAGGATCCAGCTTCTTTCGCAGCACCAGGCACAGACAGCTCCGTTCTCCGCGGGTACAAAGCCCAAAACAACCTCCTCGCGGAGCAAATGCTCTCCTCGGCCCCCGGCTCCCTCTCCTTCCTCCACTGGGTAATCGGGTATGGTACCGCCCCCGGCGCCAACCCCATCAACTTCCACCCCACCTCCCGCGGTACCGTCTCGGTCGACCCCGACAACATTGACGCCCCAGACCCAGTGGTCGACTACCGCGCCTTGACCAACCCCGTCGACACTGATCTCATGATCGCCTACCTCGAGTTCTACCGCCGCTTCTTCGGTCCCGAGGGCCCATTAGCGGGATATCGCGCTGTCGAGACGGTGCCGGGCGCCAAGGTGACAAGCAGGGAGGATTTGGCGGGGTATATCAGGGCGAACTACATACCGCAAGCGTGGCATCCTGTTGGGACGGCGGCCAAGATGAGGAGGGAGTTGGGTGGGGTTGTGGATGATGAGCTGAGGGTGTATGGGACCAGGGGATTGAGGGTGGCGGACGCGAGTGTTATCCCGATTTTGCCGGGGGGCACGACGCAATTGACGGTTTATGTGATTGGGGAGAAGGTAGGTTTTGTGGTACTCTCATATTCACATATTGCCTCTTGCCCGGAAACTGATTTCATGTGTTGAAACATTTATAGGCTGCCGACTTGATCAAAGAGACATGGAAAGGAAAGGGCGGAAAGGGGGCTTCAGGGGGTAAGAGGGGCGATAAGAACCGATAAGAGTGATAAGTACCTCTATTATAGAGGGTTGAAAAAGCAGAAAAAACACGCACTGCCAATCTTTTCTGTGTTGGTGTATTGACTCGAGTCCACATATCTATGGCTATGCCTCCAAAGAAATCGAGCAGATGAAGCTTCCATTCAGAATCCATGAATATTTCTTGGCCGTCCTGTCGGTTTCTGTTTGGTTTAGCCCCGCCGACAGAGTGGGAATCTCACCCCTGCCATCACAAGTTCTCTGCAAGCCCACAAGCAATCTCACTGTTGGTCAAAAAGAGGGGAAATTCTTGCAAAAGGATTTCTCTCACTTTGGCTTCCCCAAGTCCGAGTGTTACCGACATCCTACTGCATTCCTGTGCCAGCCGCAGTTCCAGAGCATCGGGTCGTATTCTGAAGTGACGTCGAACATGACAGGGTTATTCGCCCTTTTGGGCCTGAGCCTCTCTCAGTTGGCCGGTCTGGTTGGTGCTCTGCTCCTCACATTGCTCTTCTGGAGGCGATACTGCTCTCCAATCAGCGATATTCCCGGCCCATTCACGGCCAGCTTCACCAGAATATGGCACGTCCTTCACATTCTCAAGGGCGACCAAAACTTAGAGCTCATCAGGCTGCATGACAAGCATGGTGGGTGTTCCGCACTACTGGCTGTACAAAAAGCAAACAGCTGATAGATATCTGAAGGTCACTTTGTCCGTATCGCTCCGAATGAAGTCAGCATCAGCCATCCTGACGCGATCAAGAAAGTCCTCGCTTCTCCTTCTCTACACAAAGCCCCTTGGTACAAAGTGATTGCCTTCCCCGATGGGCGTTTCCAAAACCCCATGTCAGCTACTGATCCTGCCGTCAAAAACGAACTGTCTCGCCATCTCGCCCCAGCATACACCCTTCCCAACCTTCTCCGCTCCGAAGAAGCCATCGGCAACACCCTCGAGCTCCTCTTTGACTGGCTCGACAAGTTTAGCTCTTCTAAGAAACCCATCGATCTCGACAAGTTCTTCACCTTTGCCACCTCGGACGTCATCGGCGAGGTCATCTTTTCCAAGCAGTTCGGCTTTCTGAGAGAAGGCAAAGACATCAACAACACCATCGCCAACACACACCCTCAAGCGGCCTATGTCTCCATCGCCGGGTTCTTCCGCTGGTTTCATGTGCTGTTTCTCAGCAACAGATTCATTACCTGGCTGGGAGTGACACCGTGGGGGCACCTTATCGACACGGCCATGACGGCGATCAAAGAGCGGCAGGAGAATCCCAGCGTGGAGAAGTTTGATGCCTTGGCGCACTGGCTCCACATGCTGGAGAAGAGCAAGGGCAAGATGGGGATGCATGAGATACACTCGGCGGCGTTCAACGCTGCGGCTGCGGGGAATGAGACGGTGGCGACGGGGCTGCAGGCGTTTGTGTACTACATGATTCGACACCCCACTGCGTGGGCAAGATGCAGGAGGGAGACTGATGCTGCCAAGGTTGGGACTGTCGGTGGTAGATCAGTGTCATTTGCGGACGCCCAGCGTTTGCCGTTCTTACAAGCGTGCATCAAAGAGGCGCTGAGAGTGTTTGGTCCTGCGTCGATGGGGTTGCCGAGAGTAGTGCCGAAAGGAACCCCCTTGGTGATTGGAGACAGAAGCATTCCTGGCGGCACTACCGTGTCCGTGAACGTGTGGGTGATTCACCACAGTAAGGAGATCTGGGGGGAGGATGCCAGGATGTTTAACCCTGACAGATGGCTCACTCCTGACGCGGCGAGGTTGGAGAAATACTTTGTGCCTTGGGGTTTTGGGTACGCCTCGTGTCCTGGTCAGAATCTTGCAAAGATTGAGCTCAGCAAGATATGTGCGACTTTGGTCAGGGATTATGACTTTGTGCAGGTTGACAAAGCCAAGGAGTGGAGGTGGAAAGCCTACTTTACCGTTGTTCCAAAGGACTGGCCCTGTTACGTTGCGAGGAGAGAGCGATGAGAGTCGGTGTCATGGAATATACCTTCTCTTGCTCCTTCCTAAATATCTCCTGCTCCTTCTCATCCTTTCTCGTTCCCAGGGTTTCTCTTTCCATTGTCTGACCTGACCCACCGTCGTCCCTTCCCATTTTGGCTCTTTCTCCTTTGGCTCTTTTCCTATATGGTGTCTTCCACAAATGCTCTTTCCCCATGCACACCGTTCCTTCCTGCAACGACAACATGTGGAGCTGTTGGCTCCCTTACCCTTTTACCACTTTACCACATATGCACATTAGCACAATAACACATTACCCCGGCCCTTTCCATCACTTTTCCCCTTGCACCTCAGTATTCGGGGGCCCAATGGCCAAAGCACCATAGATGTCCATCCTCATTGGAAACGAAATTGTCTGATCACATGGTTAGTTTGCAAGTCTCCATTGGAACGTCAACAATCGAGGAAAATCTTACTCAGCTCAAGCTCACTCCAGTCTTGCTGACCAGCGGCGTTGATGCACATGCAGTTCAACCGACTGTTCTTTGGTGCTCCGTCATATTGGAGGCCGCCTTGGCTGCACATGCCACATGTAGGATGGTAACCACCCCTAGACGCTTGCATGTCAGTACTGAACTAAATTCAAACAAACGTGGCCATCAGCTTACATATTCCACGCGAGCAGATTCCCGTTGAGGTTGGTGATGCACTTGTTCATGTCTTGCCTTGTCCGCCTCCAACCACCACTCTTGGTTCTGCATGTCGCCACCATGTATCGGTCACCTTCCATGTACCAATCCTGGTTGCAACTTTGGAAGAAACCACCACCTTGAGCAAGAGCGCCACCAATCTCGGTCAGGAGCACGGTTGTGATACCAGAGAGTGTCGAGAACTTCATGGTGAGTGTCGAGGAAGCGGTGGAAGCAGAGAGGTGATGGACTCAGTAGGGAAAGATAGTTCGGCGGCCCCCCGGGCCATAATATGTATCACGAGTCTCAATCCTTCTGGCATTCTCGATACCCTACAGCCACGCAGCATGAGCCAAGCTGCATCATAATTGCCAACAGCCATGTCTAAGATTCACCGACTTTTCTTGGTAAACCCCAACATCAATGGGAATGATATTGGAGAGTGACATTGGAGAAACCAACAGTGGATGCTGGAGGCCAGCCGATCACGCTTGATCATGCAAGGCTAATGAACTGGGTATACCAAGAGTTGACTAAATTTTGTTGGTGGCAGTATCGAAAGTTATAACCATTATGGAGACCGGATGGCTAATTCCCATACGCGGTATTCACACACCAGGTGAGTGTTTGTTGGTTGAAGGTTGCATTCACCCAACACTCCAAGGTTATCCATGGCTACTAGCAGTGCAGTTGGTGACAGGACGGAAGGATCTTTAGCACACCATCATGTCACATGAAAATGCTGAAGAAAAAAGATATTGCCCATCTGAGTATACAGTAGGGTGTTTCGTGTAACCCTGGAGGTGTGGTGTAGCATCGCGTCTTGGTTTCATGTTGTTGGCTGCTGCTAGTATGATGGATACGTACCTTACCTTACCATTCCTTTTCGGTCCCCATCCCGACCCCGCAAAGAAGGAATAAGGGCTGGGAAGTCGGAGCATGGAGTGCCCTACCCAGGTACACTAACATGCACAAAGTTGGACAATAATCATAACAGAGCCCCCAGGTGCAGTATAGTGTAGATTGGCCGTGGCTACAACTATACTGTTACCCTAATTGCTCGCCTTTGCTCCTTGTCTTGCAAGCCTCCAACCATGGCTACATTGACCACTTGACTCCTTGCCTCCACATTGGGCCTGGCTTGCCAGATCAAGTCTGATAACACTTCTTTGAGGATCCGCCCAAGGTGCCTAATTCCACCCCCAGAAATTACACAGTCTTCATAGGCACCCTGGAGCTCGTCAAACTGTAACCAATCACTTCCTGCGCCTTCGTGAACATGGAAATCCTGGACGTTTTTCACCCTAACCCATTACTTTTCACCGCCTTCTTCATTATCATTATAAACCCGCCAAAGACCCCAAAGACCCCAAAGACACCCAAAAACTTTTATCTAAACCATCATACAATCAAAACAGCATCAGACTTTTGCCAAATTGTCATCCGACTCAGAACCCTCCTCCTTTTGTTTCGAACCACCATTTTCCAACCGCAGCCCAGCTCCCCCTGTCCATCCAAACCACCCCTTTTCCTTTGGCCCCCTCAAAAATATAACCCCCATCGTCACCAAAGCAAACCCAATGTGGAAAATTCCAACATTTGACCAACCGCTCCTGGCATATACAGTGTTCCCGATGCTGGTACCAACCAGCTGTCCGATGAATGCGCAGGCGGTAAAAATAACGTTGGCCCGATTGGCCGGCAGCTCCTTGTACACAGCCGCTCGATAGGCCACACTTCCCAACTGTACCCCAAAGTCGACGCCCAATGCCTGCAGTATAGGTCCCCCGATCTTCAGCACATTCTCGGTGTAGCAGTCCAAGGCAACCGTCACGATGGTCAGCAACAGTCCGTTGATGGTCGAAAACCAAGGCGCAAACCGTTCAATCACGAAATGAGCGTACACAGGGATCAGGATGGTGGTGCCGATGCCGATCATGGAAAAGAGGCCAATGTTGAGGGGTCCAAAGTGGAAGGGTGGGCCGGCGAGGTGGGCTGTCAGAGTTGTCCAGAAGGATGCCTGAACAGCGTTGACCAGGAAGGTCACAAGACAGCCGTAGGCCAGAATCGGTTGTGTGACCATCATGCGGATGATGCTCCCCAGAATATTCATGTATTTGCGGGAGAAGGTCTGGGTGTTGTTGGGGTCTGGTCGTGGATAGTCGGGGAAGAAAAGCCACATCAGGGCAACAAGGATGCACTGGAGGCCGAGAGCAACCCAGTAGATGTTACGCCAGGGCGTATATTGCGTGACGATGCCAGCGATGACACGAGGGACTGCCAGGCCCATCATCATGCCGGCCAAGACGAGGGAGACAGCCGTGGCTCGTTGTGCCGGTGGCGCGAGTGTGCCAATGAGTGGGAGTAGAATTTGAGGGCTCACCGTCACAAAGCCAGTCAGGAAGCTCAGGGTGGTGAAGAGCTCAAAGTTGGAGCTTAAACACAACCCGAGCCAAGTGCAAGTGGTTGCAAGGGTCAGAGTGATGATGAGGGGCCGGAGTCGAAACACGTCCCCGAGGGGGCAGAGGAATAGGATGCCGAGGCCGTACCCGCCCTGTAACAGCTGGGGAATGAGAGCGGCCTTTTCATAGCTGACACCAAAATCGTCGGCGGCTTTGTTGAGGACAGGATAGGTGTAGTACAAGTTGGCGGCCGCCACGGCGCTGGCGAAGGCGGATAGCAAGACAATACCAGAATTGTATCTAAATTCCCGCCCTTGTTGTTGGCGACACCATGGTGGCGTCCACCGATTGCTTCTGACAAATCTTTTGAGAAGGGAGGATTGTGATTCTTTGGTAGGGTTAACGTATGGAGCAGTGTTGACCTTGACGGCGCACCCACCGTGTTCGGCGTGCTTGGTGATGCCAAGCTCACTGCTATCAGAAAGAGACGAGGGCATGGTGAAGGTTGACGAGCCTGGTGCCCCGTATGTAGAGAAAAGACTAGATGATGATACAAAACTGTGGCAAGAGAGTCATCACGATCAACGGTGGTTCAAGACTTTAAATACAGTTCCTTTGGAACGTCAATGTCTGAACACGTCATTACCGAGCTCATCTCGTCGACCTTGGGACATATGATGAGTGCTTCTTTCTTACGAATTTTTTACAGGCCTTTTGCCGTAGTGTTCATGCAACATTTTCTCACCGTTATCCATAATTCGGCATACTTGCAGTGTGCCGAGTGATATTGAAGTTCGTGAAGTGCTCGGCCACAGCACCCTTGCCGAAAACAGCGTGGTCGGCAAAAGTTCTTTTGCCGATGTGGTGGAGACGGTCAAAACACACCGTCGTTCTCACTGCAGCCAAACGAGCCAGGGCCCAGGCCTAGACCACAGGCGATAACACGCTGGGAGGCTACCGATAAGCCCTACTTTCAAGGCCCAAGTTTACGGATACTGTCTGACTCAACTTGCCAACAAGTCGAGAACTGGATCCACGGCGGGACGTGCCCTGTCACTGTCGGCTCCGAGCATCGGATGCTGCACTCAGGCCCGCGCCGAGATGAAGATAGCATCGGGCCAGCACATGACAACGATCGACCAAATGCCGTGTTGGATACAGGTACAGAGAGAAAATGGGTGACCGAGAGAATGACGGGACCTTAGCTCCGAAGATCAAGTCAACAGCGTCAGCCCCCCCGCCCCTTATTGTGCCCCTTTTTCGACCTTTCCACTGATATCACATCTCCAGATGCCATCGCTGCCATTCTCGGAAGGTCAAATGCTCCGGTGAACAGCCCTGCACAAACTGCAAGAAGTCAGAGTTAGAGTGCATCTATCCTAATCGAAATAGACGAGTCCGGGTCGATGAAAGGTTTGCTGGCAATCCCAACCCTTGATGCAACTTTTCAACCAGCAACCGGGCTTACATCTCGGTCTAGATATATCAAGCAACTCGAAGGTGAGAACAAGCGGCTGCGCGCTCAACTTGCACATAGAGCAGAAGTCCCACCTAGTGGCGGTGAATCCAGCGTCAGTACACCATCGGCAGCTCAGGAAGAGCAAGGCCCCAGCCGGGATCGCGGCTCAACTGGGCCCTTCGCTGTCCCGGATTCAACAACTGTCCTTCATGGCTCGACTGATGCGCAGCCGTGGTTCCTGGACATCGATCTTCCCCAGACACCGAAACCAATCAACGAGGCGGCCGACACAGCATTTGCAACGAGGTTCAGACAGGCTCTTTCAGATCCGAGTGACCTTCAATTCTCCCATGTTCCACATAACGAGTACGCTGGTGATGACACCATCATGTCGTTGGCCGAGACACCCTGGCCTTGGCCGAAACCCTCCCGCGCCCGTCTGATCATGAACGTCGCATTGATGCACGCGAGCAGATGTCTGTATATTGTGCGTCCAGGTGAGGTGTTGCGAGCGTTGGAAAACAGCCTTACCGATCCAAACTGGAGGGATCCGATCATGGCTGGCAAGCTGAGGGCACTCTTTGCTCTTGGCGAGCTGTGTTCCTCTAGATTCGTTCCTCCGGGTCAGGTGTTCCCTGGCTTGGGGCATTTTGCACAAGCGTCAAAAGTCCTGAGCTATCTTGGAGAACACCCGACCATGGACTTTATCGAGATACGTCTGATATTGGTAGGCTCATACACTTTGAGAACGGCCTACAGCGCTAACAGACTGGTGCTATGATCAGTCAGTCTACTCATTCACACTCAACCGCATTTATGCCTCCTATACCTTTGCAGGCAGCGCCGTCCGGATGGCTGTTCTCTTGGGTCTTCATCTCAACATACCCCCGACGCAACTTCCAGATCCTGTTCTTCGTGAACACCGAGTCAGAGTATGGTGGACGGCTTACATCCTGGATCGGTCATGGGCGGCTACCCTTGGCTGTCTCCCTTCGATCCAGGACGAAGATATCAGGGTGGACATGCCGTCCAACAAGCTGGTGGAAAAGGACGCCCCGACCAACGGAGACTTTAGCGACGCCGGGTACTACATCGCATACGCCAAGTTGGCTACCATCTCTATGAAGGTCGTACAGTCCATCTACGGCGGAAAGGATCAACCAGCCGATCTCTTTACAAAGGTGCAGCAACGGCTGAAAGAGCTAAAGGCTTGGGTGGAGGAACTGCCACCGGCTTTACACATGGTCACCACTAGCACCACGACATCTTCCTACCCAAATTATGACATGCTTTCCTTGCACCTGAAACTCAATGCGGTAAGTGCTTCTCTCTCCAGTACTGTGGAGGTACCTTACTTAGACCGACCCCGTGTTTTACAGACCATCATCGTAGCCACCCGTCCAATCCTCCTCTACGGTCTGCGTCTCCACGCCGGCAGCTCACCACCAAAGCCGATTCCCGCCTCCGCCAAGACACTCATCGACACCTGTATTCGATGTGCCCGTCATTCCTACCGCATCCTGTCTGAAAGCTGGGTCAACGGTGCTTTTCCGGCCTTGTACCACGACCTGACACAGAGCCTATTCTCAGCACTCACCGTCCTCGCCGTGTCCAGTCTTCTCGATCACGAGGACAGCGCCAGTGACAGGGAGTGCTTCGAGGATGCAGCCCAGCTAATGTCTCAACTCAAAGACAGCGGCAACTTTCCCGCAAGAGAGTACTACCGCCATGTTAAGCTGATGATGGAAACGATCAAAAAGACAGAAGAGAAGAACTCTCGAGCTGATATGGCTGGTCCAAATAACGATGTAAATGCTTACATGGGACATGGGGCCCCGGGTCACTTTGGCGTACCGCACGCCGAGGATAGGGATCAGATGCCTGACATGGGCGGGCTGGAGGTGACTGCTGAAGTTGCTCTTGCCGAACCGTCCTTGGAAGAATTTCTCATGCAGCCGGCTATGGGCATGCAATTCCTGGAGGACCCGTCGAGTTCTGATCTTTTGTTTCAGCAGGGAGGGGGGATATATTGGCCGGAGTTTCATTTTTGAATTCGTGGGTTTAAATTCAGGGATAAGGGTCCAAGGGCTCAGGGGACACGATGTAAACAAACAAATGAAACGTGTATCCAAAAGCTATCAACACTGGCAGGGCGACGTAGGTTCCACACCTTTGATCATGGATCTAGCATTACTGGCCTCCATCTTATCTCTGATAAAGGCGGATCACACCCTTCGCATCTTTGCCATTCTTGAAGTGCTCGTCCCCTCCAATGCCCAAGTTTTTGATGTTGAGGATCGCTAGTGCTGATCGAAAGTCTGACCTGACGGTCAACAACGCAGACCCGTTCTCTTGTTCTGACGGGGGGTTTTCCCAGGTAGTTACGAGCAAGCATGTTTCCTTGTCAACGACTGTTTGCTCGTCCAATATGGCGATGGCACGGTTGAAGATGGGGTAACGCAGGTTTTCTTGTGCGAAATCCCAGATCTCCTCAGCCGTCTTGTTCTTGAAGGGGCAAGAGGTCGGTTTGGAAACAGGTGGGTTTGTTGGGTGGGTTATGCCTTCGGTATTGGTATCATGGATGAGTACCGCTATGGGCATGACCCAAAAGGAATTAGATTGCCTGGTTTATTTCACAGTAGGTAGTGGAATACAGGAGCCCACCGATGTCACCATGAATTCCTTCATTGACAAACTCTGGAGAACTATACGCAGCATGGAAAAATTCGTCCAGGACATCCCCGCGGATTTCAGCAGTGCAAAAAACCGGAATAATATCGTTGAGTAGCGGCATTTTGACCAGTGCCTGCTAATTGCTAACCTCTCGACTTGAACGAAGTTAGCGAGCTAACGTAAATTGAGCACGCAAGTTGCGGTGGGAGATGCGTGCGGGGATGAATGAGTGTCACCACAGCCCGGATCATGGTACGTAATGCACATGCCATGCACGTACGTGTTCCTTGCTATAAAGGATGCTAAATCACAATATAGCAAAAGCTTGACGTATATCATCAGTCCTTCATGCGGAAAAAACGTTTGGACAGAAATAACGGCGGTTTGCGACAGACTCTCGATACAATGACAAAAGCCCTCTCTTTCTATAAACTTATGCTCCCATCAAACCGCTCATCTCTTCTTCCAAACCAGCGGTACTCTTTCGGGATGATTCATCTGCAACAGCAGCACGGGAGCAGCATCCTCCACGATAAACTCCAGTACTCGTTTCCTTGCTTGTGTCAGATTTTCTCCATCTAGAGGAACTGGATCAACCTTCCAATCTTTGAACAGTGTCGCGATCGTGGCCACAAACTCAACCTTGGAGAATTTTCGGCCTGGGCAGTCCCGTACGCCTTCGGACCAGCCAAGAAACGTCCCTTTGCGAGGTGTTATCAGCTCCTCCTCTCCCTTCGGCCCGCTCTTCCTGATCCATCTCGAGGGCCGCCATGTCAAGGAGTCCTCTCCCCACCATCTGGGGTCAGTGTGAAGACAAGAGTAGCTGGGAATGACCATGGTGTTTGCGGGGATAACAATCGCCTTCTGTCCAACCTGTAGCGTTTGTGCGGCCGAGTCTGTCCACTTGGCCAAAGCAACTGGGCTGTACAGACGGATAGTCTCGCACATCACAGCCAGACATCGGTGAAGACGCGGGAAGTCCTTTTCGTAGTCCAGATCCTTCGTATCGCGGTCTTCCAGAACCGCCCGCACCTCTTCCGAAATCCAGTCTTGAACGTCAGGAGACCCTGCCAGGAAGAGCATGGCAAAGGTAAAGGTGTGTGCTACCGTGTCGTGGCCAGCAAACGCCAACATGAACATATTGCCGTACACTTGCTTTTCTGTCAGACCCTCCGATGTCATCCCGTGTGAGGCTTGCACCAATGAGGTCAAGAAGTTTCGCGAATCGGCCGAAGTCGGAGAGGAGGTCCGATTGGAAACCTTGGCCTTTGTCTCCTCGTACATTTTGGTCATGTGGCTCTGAAACACCACGCAAGCATGCTGGAGCTTTTTCAGCTTCTTCGGAAGCCATCTTTCAAGCTTGGCAAGAACCTCTGGCCCCAGCGCCATGATTAGGACACAGTTCTCCAAAATCTCCTGCAGTGTGTCCTTGTAGCTGGTCGTCGATGTGCCGCTTGCTCCCAGCCGTTCTTCATGACCTTGAAACTGGGATGACTGCCCGAATCCAACTTCGGACATGATGCCCAAAGACAGTGTGCGAAGGTCGTCGGCAGCTGTCGTCAAACTCGGCTTTGAAGTCCAGTAACGGTGCATATCGCGGGCGCGAGTAACGGCATCACTCCACACGAAAGCATTGGTTTGCTCAGTGAAGCACGTCGCAATAATCTTTCGTTGCCGCTTCCACTCCGCAGCGTCAACAGTGCCCAGATTTGTCCCAAAAACGTTCAGAGACTCTGCAAAGCCTCGGTTAGCATCAACCCGACTCGACATCCAAGACTTCAAACTTACCCGTCAGCTTCGAACATCTCGGAAAATCGTTCCGTCTCTTGAACATCTCCGTTACCAAGTCAGGGTCACCGAGGTACAACCAGTTCTTCCCAGGAGTCGAGACCATGTACACATCTCCCAGTTCATGATGCGGCTTGTATCTCTCGACGATCTCAAACCCTCGCCAGTTGAATCGCGCAAAGCTGGAGCCTCGCAAAAATGGCAGGTATCGCTTCAGAAAGGCCAGGACTTTCTTATCCATAATCATCCAGAAAGGGTTGGTCTGCTCGATGGGGATAGCTCGGACCGGGACGCCAATTTGAAGGGCGACGATGTAGTTCCAAAGGAGTGAAAGGTAAGTGTATGCCAGGAAAAGAACTATCGGACTGGCAACCGCCCAGAAGGCTGTTGATAGCAGGTCCATTTTGGTGCTTCGGTCAGGAAGACAAGTTTGGCAGAATCAACACGAGCGAGCATGATCGAGGATCAGCGCGTTGTCGTGGTGTATAAAGCGAAGCATCTTGTGGGCCAACTCACAATCTCTTTGACGGGTTGGTCGTCCCTGCATGGTCAGCTTTAACATGCGCCGCTGTCTTGCAGTGTATCGTTGGTGCCTCGGATATTCCCAGGTCCCGCTCGCATCCACTGGTTGGCCTGTCAGTGCAAGGGGTATCCACCAAAGGTACCAACACCACGTTGTTGGGCCACGGCGCAGCATTCAAAACACGCAAAGTGGACGCTTTGGGAATGGTAACAAAATATTAGGTATCTAGTATTAATGGCGACGTGGTAGGTAGACCCACGATCAACACCTAAATGCTTACGCCTTCTCTGTCCCGGCGCTGGCATAATCGCTATCCGACGAGTAAAATCTCTCAAACGTCTTCTTCTCCAGGTCTTCCTCCGAACTCCCCTCGCCCTTCCTCACCATCTCACCCTTCTTTCTCAGGTACCTTCTCTTGCCCCACTTGTACGTTTCGGCCGCCAAGAAGAAGAAGATGGTCACGCCAAAGACAACACCCCACTCCTTGTCGATGCCCTTGTGCAAGAACACGTGGTCGTTGAGCACGGGAATGTACAGCGTCGGGAACGTGCAAAAGAAGCCAGCCATCACTGACCAAAACAGGAACGGGTTTCTCCACAACTTGTCGGCCCACTTCTTTGTATTGTTGAAGGCGCCGTGGAAGAAAGAAAGACGGCTGTCGACGAGCTCCCAGGCGAAGAAGACGAAAATCCACATCATGGCCGTGTAGCAAGTCGAGCGAGCGCGGAAGACACCTTCGCAAGATTCCGAGTAGCGCAGGTTGCAGTCGTGACCAAAGTTGCCGTCGTACATGCCAAAAATGACAGCGATGAAGGCAGTGAGCAGGCAAATGGCCATGATGAGGCCGTAGGCAAACAAGTCAGAGATGAACTCGGGGGTAAAGACACCGTATTTGAGCTGTCACGTAAATGTTAGTCAAATTTCCTTGCACATGTTGATACCGTAGCGACGAAGGGGTGCAGAAAACTTACACTCTGGGGGGGTCTCTTGAGAATGTGCTTGGAGGCAGACTCGAAGCCGAGGCCAGTCTCTGTGAAGGCTCCAGCTACCAGCAACATGAACAAGATCTCCACTGGGGTGATCTGGAAGATGGAGATGCCGGCGGAATCCTTGTAAGCCAAACCAACCATTAATGTGGTGACGAAAGCTACGTTGGCCGACAAGACGTGAAGCATGAACTTCTGGACGTTGTCAAAGATACGGCGGCCCTCCTCCACAGCGTTGAGAATACTGGCGAAATTGTCATCGCTCAGCACAATGTCAGAAGCCGACTTGGCAACATCACTGCCACCCAATCCCATAGCAATGCCAACGTCGGCTCTCTTCAGACTGGGGCTGTCGTTAACACCATCGCCAGTCATGGCAACGAACTTGCCACGCCTGTGAAGAGCGTCGATCATCCTGACCTTGGTAGAGGGTGCACATCTGGCCACCACGAGAGGCAGCTCTGGCAGCTTGTCTAGCTCGTCATCCGATAGCTTGTCAAAATCATGCGCGGCCATAACCAGTCCCTGGGCGATATCAGCTCTGACGAGCTCCATCCTAGCAGGCAAGATGCCAACCTCAATCGCAATAGCCCGTGCGGTCTCGGGGTGATCACCCGTCAACATGTGAACTCCGATGCCGGCCTCGTGGCACTTGAACACACTGGGCCGTGACTCTGGTCTCGGCGGGTCGTAGATGCCAACCAAGCCTCTGAAAACCAAGTCATGCTCAAACTCCTCGCGCTTGAGCAGGCCACGGCGGGACTCCTCCTCCGAAACAGGTCTGACACCGCCCTTGTTGGCAAGGGCGAGAACGCGAAGACCTCTACGGGCAAGAGCTTCCATGTTGGCCAGGGTGGTGGTCTTGAACTCCTCGGTCATGGGAGCAACAGTGCTGTCATCGTTGCCAACAGACACGGAGACACAGCTAGACAAAACGCGCTCGACGGCACCCTTGGTGAAGATGTGCACCAAGCCAGTGGACTCACTCTCGGCCAGGATAGACATCTTCTTGATAGATGAGTCAAAGGGGAACTCAGCCAGCTGCTTCCAGCCCGAACCGGCCTCGATGCCCAAGCCGGAGCGGCCAAAGCGAGTCGCAAAGACCTGCATGGCGATCTCGGTTGGGTCACCGTTGGCCTTCCACTGGTTGGAACCATCTTCGTTGTCTGTTCTGATGACCTTGGCCAGGTTGGCAAGGGAGGCAATGTCGAGGTAGTGAGCGAGAGAAGGGTGAGACTCGTCCTTGGGGCTGACGGCTCTTCCATTGTCGGCAGAGCGTCTCATGTTCCGGGGCTCCGCGTCGGTGAAGGCGATGGCTCCAGCCTCAGGGTTGTAGGCGTCGTTGGTGTCAATCGAATAGGTGCCAAAACCGGGAATCCAGGCCATACGGGTTACCATCTTGCCCTGGGTGAGGGTACCAGTCTTGTCGGAGCAAATGTTGGTAACGCCGCCGAGAGCTTCGAGAGAGCGCATGTTGCGGACAACCACGTTGCGCTGCACCATAACCTTGGTTCCAGCGGCCATGGTGATCGTGAGCACAAGAATCAGGGTCACCGGAAGGGTACCGATGGCTGTGGCCACGGCATAGATGATGACATCGTTTCTTGCCTTGAACTTATTGGCCGCGAGAATGATGATGGCGCACACGATGGCAAACATGAAGACGTAGTGAAACAGCTGCGACAGCTTCCGCTGGAGCGGGGTACCGACTGTGACTCCAAGGAATGCGCCGATCCAGTCCCATGTCTTTCCCAGAGCGAAAGAGAAGTAGGCACCGATCGAGGCCTTGCCGTTTTCGTCCCGTTCCAGCTTCCGCTTCTTGGTTCCATCATCATCGAGCGCGGCGGCGATGGCTCCGATCTCGGTGAACATGCCAGTTGCGAAAACAATGGCCTTTCCGCGACCCTTGGTCAAGACGCTGGACGAGAAAACGATGTTGAGACGGTCTCCAGGGCCGGTATCGGCATCTTGGTAGACTTCGTCGGGGTACTTTCGGGCAGGGACACTTTCGCCAGTGAGGAGCGCCTCATCTGCCTCAAGGTTGACGGCTTCGATGATGCGGGCATCGGCGGGGACACTGTCGCCAACCTTGAGCTCGATGATATCGCCGGGAACCAGCTTGCTGGCTTCAATGGTGGTTGTGGCGCCATCTCTGACCACGCGGGCGGTGGCAGAGTTGAGAGACTTGAGAGAAGCAATAGTTCTGGCAGCTTGAAGATCTTGGAAGAAGCCAATAACAACGTTGATGGCGATCAGGCCAGCCAACACACCACCTTCGATCCAGGCCTGGATACCAAAACTGGCAGCAAGGGCTAGCAGGAGGATCTAGAAGGAGATGATTAGCGTTCTACTGCTAGACTCTTTTGGCAAGATACCGTACGTACCAAGGTCATGGCGTTGAAGACCTGGGCAAAGAGAATCTCGAGGGGCTTGACACCCTTTTCCTTGCCGAGGTCGTTGGCGCCATATCTGGCCAGGCGCTCAGTTGCTTCCTGGGAGGTCAAGCCCGTTGTCGTGTCTGTCTGGAGTTCCTGAGCAACCTGGGAGGCAGAAAGGCAGTGGGCAGGGAGAGAAAGGGGCTCGTTGGCTTGGCCCGAGACATGCCCCTCGATTTGCTGCTGAGGGTTCGCCATGGTGGGCGGCAGAGCCAAGATGGCAGATGAACGGCGGGGAGCGAAAATGTGTGATCCGGAACTTGGCTGGGGTGCTACATCGAAAGATTCGAAGGGGTGGAAGTTGGCAAGACTTTTGGGATGACAGAAAGGGGCGCCGAGGACGCCATTATATAACAGCAACATGTCCCGTCTTATTAACACTCTGGACCCTCTGGATGTTTTCTCTTCCCCCGTTGGTCCACCACTGAAGACGTAGAGGAGTCATCCCGGGCCGCCTGCGAAAGTTGCCCATCGCCTAGCTCGGCGTATCGCGAGCAAGAGAAGGAGAATCACAGAATGTCTGGGCAGGAAGGGATTCGCAGCTCTTCTCCAGCCCGAACCTGGCAGCCAAGGCGCAAATGGCCACAGACATTACGTACCAGGTTGAGAGAATTGTGGGTTTGTGCTGGGCTTTTGCGGGGCCGGTTGGAGGCGGTGGAGCCGGTTTTGAGAAACTGGAAACGCAGGACGTGTGTTTTTACTGCCGCTTTGGGCAGTTCTTCTGACACGGCCATCTCGTAGGGCTGGCTGCCATGCTCGACCGCCTCTTCACTTAATCGCCCTTTCTCGCGCCTTCGATATTGACCATGCTCTGACATGTCTACAGGTGCCGACTCATTCTTTTATGTCAAGACGCCGCGCCGTGGGGCCCCCCTTCGCTCACACTCCAACATTAAGCCGGAGAGAAGGCCTTGGCAGCGCCTTGGTAGCTCAAAAGAGTGGGGTATTTGTAAGGGAACTTCCTGTTTGGAAAGGCCACAGAAGAACGCAGGTTCGTTCTGGCCGCCTTCCACGCGCTCTCGGCGCTCAGGAACAGGAACATCAATTCCTTTTCCCCTCAACTCATCCGTGAGGAAGAAGAGCATGCGACACTCGTCAACACGTGTAATACCCATTAGTCATGGTTCGAGCCTATTATCGTTATCTTTGACCGCCGGTGAGTAACGAGATCGATCATAGAAATCCAGGCTCATAGGTAGTACGCATAATCGAGTCGCCAAGTTCTTGGGGGCCAAGCCTCAAAATTTCAGAGTGAAACCAGAGATTCAGCAAGTCGAAAACGAAAATTTGAGCATCGTCTATCGAAATCTGCACGTAGACTGGCGGTGCGTGGCTAGGTATGCTGAACGGTGGTTAAAAGGGGGAAAGTAAACAACCTGTTGTCATCCAACTAGGCTATCTACTAAGGGCTCTCCTTTCTAATCCCACCCACCACGACTGAGAGCCATCCTACTATACCCAGCACTAGAATGCGTGAACCGGACCTCTGCCACCACGTCGATACTCGGCAAAGGCTTCAGTTTGTCGAACCCTCGATCTTCTCGATGCTTGTTCTCTCTGTTCCACAGACCCACGAGTGGCCTGAGAGCCTCCTCCACCATGGCGTCCCTGGTTTTCCGTCCCTCCAAAACAGACTCAATAAACGGCCAAGTTTCACCAGCACTGCGGCAATAGTCGCGCAGTTCGTTCCAGCACCGAAGATCATGAATGCTCACCAGCAGAGGATCGTCGTACCAAAACCTCGCCTGCGCAGCCAGCTTTTCGTTTATCGGTGTTTTGGAAAGCTTGTGATGTTTTTGGCTTGGCAAAAGAACCTTGATTTGATCGTGCTTTGCTGCCAGGATCACCTCGAGCAGTCTCCTCCCCTGCGCGAGGTTGTGGATGGGTCCGTGGCGGTGACCATATGGGAGCTTCAAAACCAGATAACTGCCTTTTGGCAGGATGGGTAGCAGCGACTGTTTGTTCTCGGCGTAAATCTCCTCGAGGACGACGACTGAGCCGTAAAAGTCGTTCCAGGTGTTTTTATACCAGAAGCGGTTCCGATCTTTGAGTGTCTGTTCAGGTGCTGAAGCATGTGCCTGGATGATTTGTCGTGAATTGCGGCAGACGTGAGCCAGTGTTGGGATACGACGGGAAACGAAGTACTCAAAGCGAAACCTTGCAAGCCACTTCCCGTTTGCGTCTTTTGGGCCGATCATGTCCCGTGCTAACTCCAACGAGTTCTGGGCCTGAACCGTGGGTCTCCATAAAGTATCTACTTCATCCGAGTTCTTCCACACTTCAATCTGCAGTTCCCTGGGTAGTTTGTCGAAAGGAAAAGTTGGGGTAGCATTGGTTTGGGTGATAATTCTGCGTGATCTCAAAAGCATGGTAATGGCTTGGTCGTGAAAGGTGTGGTGGTAAAAACCTTACGGTGCAACAAATTCCCTTCAGTTTTTAAATGCTGCCCTTCATGATAGGGCGCAGCCCGACCAAACGAGGTTGAATAGTTTGAGGGGGCTGATGCTGAAGCTAAGTGAAACCATGCCGTTCTGGTCTACACAGCCTCACTGGCACACCAAAAGGCTTTCCTAAGCCAGTCAACCTATCACAGTCTGGCTTGGGCTTATACAGCAAGATCACATTCATACAACCATTTGTAAAGTTTACAAAGCATGTAATCACGTCTGAACTGTACCACGTAGGTCAAAGGAGCGTTAATAGTATACAGCTATATATACAGCAATATTACCTCCTCACACCCCTAACAGAGTCAAAAAAAGCCGAAAAGGAAAGTCCAAAGATACCCAAAACAAATCGCTGCGCAAACGACAATTCAGTCAAGACCGACAGCCCCCGCTTTATACAACAAAAAGGTGCTTAAGGCTGGACGCCAGCAGGGGTGTTGCAGAGGACACCCTGGTCGAGCTAGTGGAAGTGTCAGTTAGCATAATGTCTTTTGTAAGATCCCGAGGCAATGGTGACTTACGACAGGGAGAGCGCAGCAGCGGGCACGCTGGCCGATGGCCGAGCAAATAGCGCTGAAGGTATCGGCGTCGGTGGGAGTCTCGGGGGCTGCCAAGTTCAGAAAATGTTAGCTCAAGGTTGGGAGAGTCGGGACAAATCTGGGGAACGTACGCTGGCCGCAGTCGAGGTTCACAAGACCGAGAACGTCGGTAGCACAGCACTGGGCCGAGCCGTAGATGCCGCTGCAGGGGATGTAGGGCACTTGGCGAGACTCGACCTCCTTGGCAGGGAGGGCAGAGACGAGGCCAGTGAAGATGGCAGCGGCGATGGCGAAAGTGAACTTCATTTTGGCGGTTTTATTTGAGTTGAGATGTGTTGTTGAAGTGCAGGAAGGTTGTAGTAGAGATTGTTTGCTTGTGGGCTTGTTTGCTTGTTTGCTTGAGTGTGTGGAGGAGAGAAGAAGTTTGATCTAGAGGGAGGCAGAAGCAACATCTTTATATAGATGGCAGTGTCGCATTCCCGTTCGCCTTTGCACTCCCGCATCAATAGCTGGTCATCGCTGACTTTTTCCAAGCCCATGTTGTGGTGGTAGAATCACCGTCATCTCCATCCTATACCTGCTTGGTGCCGAAACCCGCCCTGGGCCAGTTGTAAACATCCAAGACATGTTATGGCGTCACAAGGAAGGACAATGCAACACGAGCCTAGGGACAAGGGGGGGAAAAAAGCCACGGCACATGCAATGATCTCAGTTGCTATGACCGATGATCTTGATTACAAGGGTGTTATAAATGGCATCTTATAGCTTGGGTAAACACCTCACTGGCTGTGTGGTTCTCAAGCCACTGAAACTCGTTCAAGTGGCTTGGAGTGGCGAGAGAAGCTTGCGAAAATGCTCGATAAGTGATGTTTACAAAGGCCGAGATAATCAAGAGGCAGCCTGTGCCACAAAAGAACCCCTTTTCTGCAATAGAATCACGACATCATCCGGGAATCTGGATGTGCCGTCCGCAAGCACATGGTGGAAAGGATAGAAGGAGGAATGGTACCCACCAGTATCCAACTAAATCGTCCGGCTGTAAGCTCGCCTGCATTGATGTCGGGTCCGGGTATAGGAACCCAATCCCCGAAACACAACGGTGGTGCAGATGGCAGTCATGACGCACAGCATAAGCCCCGGGTATCACTGAGAAAGTTCGGTTCCAGAATATAGGGTCTTGGCGATCGACGTCACTTGTGCCTGGATCAGGTTACAAGCTCGCCACAACAACAAAAGCAATTAACCTCCGATACTCTACTGGCTGCTCACTATATACCGATCAATAGAAAGCCTGGCACACCAGGACATTGATCGGTTATCTCTGAGAGTGTTGATAGCCAAAGGAATATCGACTGAAAGGGAAATGTACACGTCGATGATGAGTGGTCCACACTTTATCCGGTAGGCAGTAACGGTGATTCTCCTGGATGTAAACATAGTACGGGCTGGGACGTGTCAGGCAGGGGTGGATGAGGGGGGCGAAATGGGACGCCCAAGGCAAAAATCTCAACAGAGGTTACATCTGGAACACTTCATTTAAAAATGTAAGGCACGATCAAACCTGTGGCCAACCCTGCAGCCCGCATTGATGAATAGGAAAGAGTTGACGTCGCTCTGCTACCTTGTGGCAGGAATAAAACCTGTCCAGGTACTGCTCGGCACACTCAATCACCTCCTGAAGAGGAAGTCGACGCCCGTTTGGCGCGCAAGAAAGGATGCATCCAGGGGAGGATTCTAGCTTTCCATAGCAGAACTTCTTGATTCTAGAAAGAAAACAGGCCGAACTCACCAACTCTATAGGATACCATATAGTCTGACGTCGCCACAGAAGCTGATCATTATCCTACTATGGGCTTTTATTCAGCTCCTTCTGTTGCCCACCCTGTCACCGAGGTTACATTCAACCTAAATTATCTCCGGCATCACTTTCCAACCGCTTCTATTTGACTGCCTACTGTTGGAGGCCGTGGAGGCCCCATACCAACTTCAGTTGTATGTGAACTCCTGTCCGACTTGCTTCTCGCTCAGCTTCCAAAGCCTCTCAGCCTCCACCGGGCTTGTGCCCCAGGGCTTCACGGTCTCGGTCCAGGGATCGGCAACATGCGCGTCCTGAAGATAAGCACCGTTGTGCTCTTTCAAGCTGGGGTGGAAGGCAGCAAAGACATGGGTGGCCACGCCCTGATCATGTGTCTTCCACTTCAGACCGTCCTCCCATGCTTCCCTGTTTCCCAAGGTCTTATCAACAGAATCTGGTTTTTTCATGGTTAGCTTTGATTTTGATTTTGGCTCAATACACCGCTCAGAGACAACCGAGAAGACATACTCAACAAGGCAACATCACCGCCCGTCCAATCGAGAGCATCTCCCAGGTTGGTACCGATGACGCCGGGGTGCAAGCTCACAGCTACCAGCCCCTTCTTTCCCAACTTCTCGGCAAACGATAAAGCCATGAGCATGTTGGCTGTTTTGGCTTGGCCGTATGCAATCCACTTGTTGTAGTTCTCGCCACGCTGTCGAGCATAGACACTTCAGCATGCCGGTCAGCTTTTCGACTTCTGGTGGGAAGCACTCACATGGAAGTCATTGTCGTCAAACCTGACAGGACTGAAACGATGGGCATCACTGCTCACGCTGACAAGTCTGGGTTCACTGCTCTTGAGGAGCTTATCAATGATCAGGTTGGTAAACAAAAAGTGGCCCAGATGATTGGTAGCGTATTGACTTTCATAACCATCTGCAGTCAGTGCGAATGGAACAGCCATGATTCCGGCATTGTTGACAAGGACATCGATGTGCGGCACGTCGTCCCAGGAATTGACCTCGGCAGCACCCTCCCGGACTGAGGCCAGGGAGCCCAGGTCCAGCTTCAAAACCCGTGTCTTGACATTGGGGTGGGCCTTGGCAACGACCTCGGCAGTCTGTTGCGCCTTGGTCGTATTGCGGCCGGTCAAGATGAGAAGAGCGGGTTCAGCTTCCGCGATAAGCTGAACGAATTGTGCCCCCAAAGATTTGGGCGAGACGCCAGTAGTGAGAATAACCTTGCCTTTGATCTGGGCGGCAAATTCGGTGACCAATTCGGAGCCGGTCGTTTCAGCGTTGTATTGAGGTGCCATGGTGACTTGGGGAAATGGTGCGAATGAAGCTTCGAGTGAATGATTATATCGGCAAAAACAAAGCTGATGTTGACAGCGTATGATGATGAGATCAGTTCGGCTTAACTGTCGATATATGTCCTCTTTATATCAACGAGGCCAAGCCTGCGAGTGTCCAAGGTGGCTATTCCCATCTATCGACAACTTGTGATCACGCACCAGAGGCGACAGTGCATGGTACTTTTTTTTGTTATTCTCTTCCAAAATGACAAATCGGCTCGTTGGTAGATGCTTGCTTTCATTACCAATGAGTTGCTGACAGCGGGGTCATGGCGGCTACCACCTGCCGTGCAGGATGCGGCGATCTTTGGATGGCATCTTCGGAGTTAACAACAGTTACATCCAGTCTTGCTCGGCAGACAACAATTACCACAAGAACTGCAGCAGTCGAGCCATGCAGCTACCTAGAACCCAAAAGATGCTGACACAATCTGCCCCTCCGCATTCTGTCAATCACGATGGCGGCTAATCGCTTGCAATCATCCTTCGAGGCCAGTCAAGCCAACACCTCCAAGCCTCACCAAGACACTGCTCGACCATCTCGAAAACATACCTCCCCGCGTCTCTTATCTGCCAAGTCTCCCTCGCATAATGCAGCAGCACACAAAAATAACCCAACACCACCAGCGACTCGGGTCGTTTGTCCACCAACAAAGCCATGAACTCGGGGGCCACCACCACAGACCACGAATAAGTCATCTGGTGCTTGTTTCCCTTGCTTCCGGCCTCTTTCCCAAGCTCCTCCCAGTCGGCAGACAGTACTGAATCGAACCCAACCTGAAGGAAATCGATCGCCTCCATGCACGCCTGTCTTTCGCCCCCGGTCAACGATGCTGATGTGGCAACCATCACTCTGATTCGAGAGCACTCCTGCCCAGTCGGTTTTCGAAGCAAATACTCCTGACTCCAAGACAGCATCCCAGTGAGCTCCGACTCCATCAGCAGAGGCCAGGATGATGCAGCTATCGTCCTCACTCCACGATGAAGACGCGCACACCAGGCGTACTCGGCGAGGAACTCATCGATCGGTTGATCTCGGAAAGAGAGAGCATCAGCCAATAGGTGATGTCCGAGGATGCCAGAGTAGATGAGAAAGCTCACGCAGTTGGACCGGTCGACTTGGGATAGCTGGGCAACGTTGAACAGAGAGACGCCATGCGTCTGCAGAGCTATGGCTTGCTCGAGGTAGGTTTCTGATTGAGAAGGATGTAGGCAGGCAAGGTGGCGAGCTGAAAAGGCAAGGAGTTGGTAGAGGAGATAGGTGTCCTGAAGACCCTTTTGCAAGGCCAGAGCGAGAGCTGCTGAATTCTCGGACGCCCGATGAGGGGTGGCCCCGAAGTCGAAGATGTCCTTTGAGGATGTCAGGTGAACCAAGAGGTGAATATGACGGAGATTGAGCAACCCCTCGGGGGTTGGGCTGTATAAGGCCCGGCTTGTATCAGACAGAAGTGTGGAGGTCTCCCGGGGGGTGACACTGGACGTTGAAATACCGGCGAGACTGCGACGTCGAGACAACGAACTTGAAGAAGGGCTATCTGCCGGGGCTTCGGACATGAAGCTGCATTGCCTTGCCGAAACGGTACAAAGTGAGCATGCTGGACGGCCTTCGTCACACTTCGAAGACCGATCGAGGTTAGTTCATTCTCATCAACGAAAATTCGCTGAGACGTTACCAGACACTCACCTTCACATGCCGCAATTTACTAGTCCCAGCCGTCAGTTAGGTAATTGTCCATTGTCAAAAATCGACAAGTGGCGTTGTCCTTACCATTGCACACAGCCACGCCGGGATTTGGTGTGGCCCCGGCGCCGCATCGTATCTCGTATCGGGAAAACGTGCGCTAGAGACGATGGAACACACTTGTGCGAGGTCTTGGGAGATTGACTCCATACACGCCGCAGCTTTAAAAGCTTCAGCAAGGGTGGCACAGCACATTGAGCCCCCACATCTCTACCGGGATTTACTCCTACTGCCACTGTTGGGCCCTGCTTCTTGATGTCTGGTGTCAGCCAACACGCGTGTTCGGCAGATGCCGGTGATGCAACACCAAAGGATTATGTTCCAACAGTGTCTTGATAACCTGGAACCCTTGCTGAGAACTGTCATGCATATACAGGATGAATAGTCAGGGGCTTAACTTGAGCCTCAGGGGTAACTTTACGAGGAATGCGAGATGTCGAGTTTCTACCAGAAGTTCCAGCGAAGCCCAATTATAGTCTTTTTCAAACTTCACATATGTTGGGTGCCTGATTGACAGAGAAATGTTTGTTGACGGTGATAACATGAGAGATGGGACTGGAAGCGGAGAAATAATATCAGGGGCATCCAAGCAAAGTTATCTGCCCAAGGTACCTTTCCTCCAGGCCTATTTGAATACCTGGTGTTAAAATCTCTTTTCCTTCCCGAACTAAGCATGCCGATGTTGGTTTCCTCTGAACCTTTCCTGGACTCAGCCCTCTTCGATTCACCTCTTCGCCACGCCAACACCCCTTTTCACATGGTTCTGTCATAGCTACGATGGTCGTCTTTCACCTCCCAGTTATTATCATGTTCTCTGTCCTTGCTGCTATCGCCATTGTCTCCTTTGCTTGGCACGCAATTCAAGCGCGAAGGTCGAGCCAGTAACACCGATACCCAAAGTATTTGCAACAATTCAGAGAGCAACACAGATCTCGTAACATGGTGAGTCACGTTCTCAACTCGTCGTCTATTCTCCGACTAACTGACACCAAATGAGCAAGAGCCACAAAAACGCTATGAACGACAAGAACTGAACGAGATACCGATAAAGAGAAACTGTCGCAAACGAAGGTTGTCATCTCCGAATTATCCAGCATCGAGAAGAGAGTAGAAGGAATTATGGGTGATGAAGGAACGGCTGGCCAAGGAGGTGGAGGCATCGAATATTGCGAGGTACACATTACTGATGAAACATGAAAAATACCCAACCAACATCCAACCTCGCCCATATGATGACCCTAGACATCGTTATACCCCAACATGATAGGATCTGGTTCCCCCGCGACTAGCCAGGTCCAAACCGCGCAGGGAGCGTAGCTTGTCAAGGTTGAGTATGATCGTCCGTAATCAGCCCTTTCGAATACCGTGCCGGTTGTATCTGAGCACTTCATGTGGGCCACATTCTCAGGTGTAGCGACTGCCAGAAAGTGCTGTCGCTGTGGGCCGGGCGGAAAACATCTGCTCGTGTCAGCTTCTTTATATTAGCTTATTTCCTGTTACTGAGACCACGTACAAAGCATTGCCAAATATTCCATGGCACAAGTTCGGCTCCTTTTTCAACAACCCCTGCGTCCAGATGCATTGCCTTGCCCTTTTGAGCGCTCCGTCGATCTTGTCCTGTAGTCGTGGGAAATATGCCCGCAAAGAGCAAAGCGATACCACGAACCCTGGCGCGCCGTGGCAAAATTGAACCAAACCTTTCCCAGGGCTCGTATGGCCTTCACTGCTGGGCCAGTTCCCATCGTGCTGCTGCATCATCAACAACTTCTCCAGCACCCTCTCCACCCTGTCTGCCAAATTTGGCATGGAGAGCACCACTTGAGTAATGATGCCAATGTCTCCATGCACTGCTCCCAAGTACCGTGTTCCGTGCCAGCTCCATTTTGCTCGTCCATCTTCACGGGGACTTCCGTTCTTCCCTGGTGACCCCAGCCCGTTATTCAGGATGGTGTTGGCAATCTCAGCCATAGCAGGGTCAATAATCTTGCCGCACTTATCAGCACCGACCCAATGCTTCACCATTCTCAGCAGATACAACGTCCCTCCCCTCCCATACAGGTTTTCGTCTGGAAATTCGGCCACTTCGGCGACCTGCTCCACTGTCGCAACAAAGTCCCTGACGTGGCTGAGATCCTTTGTTAGGGCAGCTCTGACAGCTTCAAATGCCAGTCTCTCATCCGACACCCCGCAACCGTGGCTCCCCAACCGCAAGTTGTGTCCCCTAGACCCAGCAATATAGCACTGAGCCCAGTGCAAGGCCGGCTGACCGGATACGATTAAATCTGGGAGTCTGGCGCTGACCTGAAGCAGGAGGTACGCGATGCCCGTGGGGCCAGACCAGAGGCCCTGCAGAGCTTCGTGCGGGTATCGGCTTCGAGGAGGGAAGTTGACGATGATGTCTTCGAGCGCACCCATCAGGTAGCTGCTGGTCTCGCCGACGTCGAGGAGGTCCTCCGAGGGGACGTCGATGTATCGCTTCTTGGGCTGGGAGAAGCCAGCCTGACCCGTCATGGCCACGATGGCTCCCGGCACGCCCGTGATCATCGGCGCCGGGGACGAAGGGTGGTACGGCATCTCGGTGAATGGGTTCGGGATCTGCTGGATACGAATCAATCGAAATTGAGCTATCAAATCGAACAAACCGCAACAAACCACAGCGATCAAGAGGTGTTGACCTTTGCCTGGCGCAGGCACGTCGTCATGATGTCTACACTCTGGAGCAGATGCTTGGCGGGAAGGTGGGGCCGCTGCTGGCTTTCAATGTGCACTACCCTGAAAGAATGAAATGCGGGGAGCTGGACCCAAAGGATGGACGAAGGATGGAGCAGAAGGTCCGGGTACCGCGGGGCATCCCGTACATTCTGACCAACCAGACCCCCCTCGTTTCCCCGTTTTCTTCACACCTGGATGTGTACCTAGGTACCTACAGATGCCACCAGGACTATCACTTCCCCTCAAGACAACATGTTCAGCTTATAATGGTAATACTATTACGGGCTGTGATGCTACCAACGCAATGCAAGTTCATGCTATCATACAACTCAAGTCCTCTCCGATATCCATGCTAACTGAAAAGCTGAGACCAGCTCATTGTCCCTTGGCAGCAGCATCGGCAATCTTTTGGGCCTTCTTCGCCTTCTCCTCCAACAGCTTGCGCAAGTCCTCCTGTGTCTCCTCCAACAGCTTTTGACCCTCGTCTGAATGCTTCTTATACACCTCGGACAAGACACCAATGTTGTCCTTGACCTTCTGTGTTACGCCCTCGGATGACGAACCAAGGAACTGGCTCAGCACACCGAAACCAGTGCTTCCTCCCACAATAGAACTGGTCCAGCTCTTGCCCGTGTCCCCGGACTCCTTGGCCTTGTTGACGGCCTGCTTCACATAGTCTTCCAGCTTGCTCGAGTCACCGCTCTCGGACATGCTCTTGATTTTGGAAAACAGCTCCGAGGCATTTCCTTGCTTGAGGATGTCCTTGTTATTGTTGATCAGGTCTCTGACCGCAGGGCTCTTGTCAAGATAAGGCTTGGCAGTTTCCAAGCCCTTGTCCCAGACCTGGTCACCCATCTTGCGCACCTGCTGTGTCTTCTCCTCGACCAACTTCCGCACCTTGTCGGCATTCTCGGTGGTGAAGCCACCCTTGATGATGTCGTTCACTTGCTTCCATGTGTCGTCCACGATTTTCTTGGCCTCTGGTCCGTACTGAGAGCCCATCTGCTTCAGGGTGTCGAAAGAGCCGCCAAACTTCTCCTTGAGCTGAGGGTGGTTATCGAGCAGTTGCTCCGAAGCATTCGCGCTGAGGTTGGCAATTCTCTGGCTCAGCTTTTGCAGGGCCTCCCAGCTGCGGGAAGCGGCCTCGAGAGTCAGGCCGGCAGCCGTGATGTTCTGAAACTCCTTGTATGTCTCGGCGACGAGCTTGTCAACCTCTTCCTTGTTCGCGTCCCGAATGTCTTCAATATCCTTGAAGGCAACATCGACATACTGACGGCCTCCTGGTACCCAGCCAGCATAGGAGTAGCAGACCTCCTTGACCTTGCCAAGAGCCTCATCGGTGGAGGGAGTCTTGTTCTTGAGGGTGGCGGCGAGCTGTTCATACTTCTTGTTGGTCTCCTTGACGGTTGCGTTCATCGTCTTCATCATCTTGCCCGATGGGGTCATGGTGTAAATTCCATAGAGGAGGGCAGCGCCGGCGATACCGCCAGCAACGCCGGAAGCGAAGTGACCTGTCCCGCTGGGGGCGGCATTGGCTGCGGCTTGTGTGGTGGAAGAAGCTGTGGACTGGAAACGACGAGGGGTGGATTTGGTGGTGCGAGCCACGCGAGTCGCGCGGGGTACGATGCGGGCGGGAAGTCTGGACGACATGGCGGTGTTCTTTGCTCGTTTGCGAATTCAGGGGATGTGTTGTGTACTGGTAGTATAAGGATGGATGACAAGAGCCAAATTGCTTTACTGTCGGTGACGGATGGAAAGTTGTGGTGTTGATATTTGGTGAGAGCCGATGTTGCTTTGGTACGGTTGAGAGTCCAGAGAAAGCACAAGGAAACTTTTAAAAGGAGAAACAGAGCCGGCAGACACCTGATTCTGTACCGCCTGCAACCGGCGCGAACTCAGATCATGACGTTCTCAGCGGAAAGGCGTCGACGCGGCGGCATTGCCTGCCCTGATTGGCTGGCAAACTCCTTGGTCTCAATTGGAGCCATGACATCACCACCCCCATGATGTCATTGCGCTGGCTGAAGATGGCCCAGGGTTAGGGTCTCTGGACTTGGCTCCGGATTATCGATAAGATCGATAAGATAACGATAACCTCACGTTGTTCATGAATTCCGGCCTCACACACCGAACCTCTCACCGAGACTCCCGTTTCGTGAATCCCCACATCGCCGGGTGGATGTTGGGGAATGCCACCTTCTCCAACTTTTAGCGCAGCTTCCCCGGCTGGGGGGCTCCGGGGTCTCCGCCTTTTGCCCAGAAAGCCAAGGTTGCAATGAGGGGATCGTGAGCTGACCCCCGGCCCTGAATAACAAAAGTTTACGAATCCCATGGTGGTGCTGGTTTCCCATCTCGCCAATCTTCAAGGCATGAACGACTGAACGAGGCTCTCCTCTGGTGTGAGTGGTATTCTTAGCACATGTTCCTGCAGTTTTAATTATCCATCCGAGCAGGCCAAGAGCACGATAGAGTGTTCATCGCAACCCATCGCACCGCCAACGTGGAAATAAACATGTTTCCCGTCGCCCCGCCGCCATCCACCGGTCTGCCAAGGGCTGCCGTTTCAACGGCAAAATTCACGAACCGCTGCACCTCGCATTTATCCGGCCGCTCAACCGTGGTCATTGGGGCGCTAGCATCGGAAGCCAGTGACAATCCGACCATACCGGTTCGCTTCTCATGGAAATCATGACCGTGGTGAACTGTGCCTTCACCAGTCTCGGCCGGCTGAATGATGAACACGAGCCCGAAATGACTTGATCCCCGGAGCCCAGACCCCAGGAGCCCGGTTCGGAGGGCAGCCCCGAAGTGCCGTATGGGCTGCGTTAGGTAACATCTTGATGCTTCCCTCATGCTCTGTGGAACGCGTTCCCGGTAGAGGGGAGGCGAGGTCGTATCGGTCGAACCCGCCAGGGACCATAGCACTCGGATCGATGACCAGAGTTCCATTGATGGTCTGGTGGAGGGCAGCATAGTGGACCACCATCATGGCCCATCACCATGGCATGACGACTTGACATCCGTCCATAAAAAGGCATCGTGACCCAGGCCATCTCGACTGTCTTTTTTCTCCTCCATCCTTTCTCTCCCCAAGGACCGCCACCCCAGACAAGATGCATCTCCCGACAGCTGCCTCGCTCCTCCTCTCAGCACTGCCTCTCGCAGTTGCCACCCCTACTCCCGGCCACGGCCACAAGGAGAAGGGTCTCAACACCTACGCCAAAGAGGCCGGTCTGAAGTACTTTGGTGCTGCCACCGACTCGCCCGGTTTCCGTGAGCGGGCTGGCTATGAGGCTCAGTATCCCAAGTATGACCAGATCATGTGGAAGTCGGACGAGTTCGGCCAGACCACACCTACCAACGGACAAAAGGTACAGTCTTGCATCCGTTATGCGAGTCGCCATGCAACATGAGTGGTATCTAACATACTCTCAACCAACAGTGGCTCTTCACCGAACCACAGCAGGGCGTCTTCAACTATACCGAGGGCAACATTGTTACCTCCCTCGCGAAGAAGCACGGCAAATATCTCCGCTGCCACGCCCTCGTCTGGCACTCTCAGCTCGCCCCTTGGGTTGAGGCCAAGACCGACTGGACCAAGGACGAGCTCCGCGCTGTTATCGTCAACCACGTCACGCGCGTTGCGAAGGCCTGGAAGGGTCAGTGCTACGCTTGGGATGTTGTGAACGAGGCGCTCGAGGAGGATGGGAGCTACCGCAAGTCCGTCTTCTACAACGTCCTGGGCGAGGAGTACATCAAGCTCGCTTTCGCGACCGCTGCCAAGGTCGACCCCAAGGCCAAGCTGTACTACAACGATTACAACTTGTAAGATTGATTTCCCACGACCAGCTTGATGCCTGACGCTAATACACCCACAGGGAGTGGCCCCATGCCAAGACTGAGGGCACCCAGCGCATTGTCAAGATGCTCCAGAAGGCCAAGATCAGAATCGACGGTGTTGGCCTCCAGGCTCACTTGATTGCCGAGCAGGCCCCTACTCTCGACCAGCACATTGACGCCATCAAGGGCTTCACCAAGCTCGGCGTTGAGGTTGCCCTTACCGAGTTGGACATTCGCCTGCAGGTGCCCGCCAACGCCACCAACCTTGCTCAGCAGAAGGAGGCTTACAAGAACGTATGTCAAACCCTTTTTCTTCCCTTCCCAGCGTCATTCATACTTATACATGTCAATAGGCTGTTGGCGCTTGCGTCCAGGTCAAGGGCTGCATCGGTGTCACCATCTGGGATTTCTATGACCCCTTCAGCTGGGTTCCCTATGTTTTCCCCGGCGAGGGTGCTCCCCTCCTCTGGTTTGAGGACTGGAGCAAGCACCCCGCCTACTACGGCGTGCAGGAGGCTCTCAAGAACGGCACCAAGAAGGGCAAGCCTGGCAAGTGGTGGTAAACTGCCAAGTTTACTCCAGTTCCAAGTAGATAACAAGGTGTAATACCACTGTATAATTGAAAGAAACATGATCTTCCAACATTGACCCACTTGTCGTGTACCGTCTTGTTGCAAAGTCCACAGGCAAAAGACACAGCCAACTTCTGCGGTCGGTCCTCATGATTTGATAGACAGCTGGAATAAACCCTTCACACCTGGGCGGTTCGACTGCAGCCTGTACTGCATCCACCTCTCTGGTCTCGAGTTGTGGCAACGAGTGAATGTGTACGCTCATGTGTTCCCGAAGTTCTGTTTTCAGGCCAAACTTCAAGGCACAGTTCTGGGACGGGAACTTGTGCGTCTCCTCCTTTACTGTTTTGGCCTTCTTCTTCAGTCTGGTAAATGTCGTGGAAAGCCTGTCGAAATCGGGATGTGAGATCTTGTTGTGCTTGTCCAGCTCCTTTCTAGAGGCAAAGCCAGTGATGGCACCCGCGCAGCCGTTTTGGTCATCACATCGAAATGGGAGTTCATGCCGGTCATAGTGCTGTTTTCTCGATGGGTCCGAGTTGAATCCCTCGTGGAAATAGTAACACGTAGTCCGGGAACACTTGAACCAATGTGGGCCGTACACATCGCGCACCTCGGCTGAAGGCGCTGGTGTAGTTGTCCACATTTGTTCGAGTGTCTGACGGTTGCTTTGGGGATTGTTCGAAGCCCTTGAGGGTGCACTTGATCTTGCTTGTCGCCGGTGAACGCTCGGACACACTTGGCATGGTACCAGATGCTGTACATGCTGAGAAAGTACGGGTCAGACTTGAACCTCCCAAGTCCGGGAGGATGTGCTGCTGATTTCAGTTGCTTTGGGTCATCTTTCAAGGCCTACAGAAGTTTCCCATCCTGATCGAATCTTCCTACAAACGAGAGCAGGTCATCGTCGATGTCAAGGATATCTGACTCCTGATCTGGTGTGAGCTGCTCCGCTGTGCTGTTGGAGTTAGGGGCAGTGAATCCTAAGAAAGAAAGAACTCGGTCTGCCCAGTGTGACATAGCATAGTCCTGGAAGCCATAGTACCCATCCGATGCGAATTCGCCCTTTCTGATTCCCCCCCATTCGGGTGTAAAGCACTCAAATACGAGGTACTGTAGACACAACATGGTCATGGCACGCTCTGCGGAAAACCGTTCGATGTAGTTGCTTTGATTAGCGATGTACTACCAATTCAGGTGTCAGCTGTGTCTCAACTTCGGCCAACCTGATACGGAGCACGCGTACTGTACCACCGTAACATGAACAAACTCAATTCTGTTCCTTCTTTGAGAATTATAATGAGTGGGCCACAAATCTCTTTGATGTGTACGACTGGACATCTTGAATATCGGACAGTCTGCCCCTCTAGGTGGATAGCAAGGGCCGCTTGCACTTCTCGCCATCGTAGGGGATGGATGGAATAAATCATGATGGACAAGATACTATGAGCCTGTTCCGCTTCATGCTTGTTGGGTTACGTCTGATGCGCTCTAGAGTGGCGACCAACCATACCTGCAGGGTAACTATCAGTATCGCACATCCACAGCGTGACAATGGAGTTATGTTGGCTTACGCCTGTTCCAGTTTGTCGGGGAAGCAACGCGGATGCAATTCCTCGTGGAGTCTCTCTAACGATGGCTGGCCTTGCAAGTTCTCCATTACAAGCTTGGCAAATAGAAACATTTCCAAAGTTTGGCTGCTAACGTACATTATCAGCGAGTGACCCATATCAGCGAGTGACCCACTTTCTACGCGACGCGACATCTTTGCACTTCACAACAACTTTCCTCTACCATCCAAAATGCCCACTACTTCAAACGAAAGCCAGATAATCTTAGCCCTCCAAGCTCTTCAAAATGACGAGAATCTAAGCGAACAAGCTGCAGCTAAAATTTACGGAGTCGACCGTAAAACACTAGGGCGTCGCCGCATCGGCAAGCCTGCACGACGCGATATAACACCTAATTCGAAGAAGCTCACTCAATCAGAAGAGGAGGCTATTGTCCAATACATTATTGAGCTATGTGCGCGAGCTTTTCCACCCAGATTGCGTGGTGTGGAAGATATGGCCAACCAACTGCTACGCGTACGCGATGCGCCCCCTGTCGGCAAGCTCTGAGTACATCGATTTGTTAAACGCCAACCAGAGCTCCGTACGCGCTTTACGCGTAGATACGACTACCAGAGGGCCAAATGCGAGGATCCAAAAGTCATTAGCGAGTGGTTCGCGCTTATACGGAACACTAAGGCCAAGTACGGTATTGTAGATGACGATATCTACAACTTCGACGAGACTGGGTTTATGATGGGTATTATCTTCGCGGGTATGGTAGTTACGACCTCAGACGGCCTTAGCAAGGCGAAACTGGCCCAGCCTGGCAACCGCGAATGGGCAACGGTAATCCAGGAGTCAATGCCCTCGGCTGGGCCATCCCTCCTTTCATCATCTTAGCCGCGCAGTACCACCTTGCCAACTGGTATACCGAGTGCAACCTACCGTCCACCTGGCGCATCGCAACTACCGATAATGGCTGGACTACCAATGCGGTAGGCCTAGATTGGATCAAACACTTCGACCATTATACAGCGTCCCGTATAAAGGGCAAATACCGGTTGTTAATCCTCGACGGCCACGAAAGCCACCACTCGACCGAATTCGAGCGCTACTGCCAGCAGAATAACATTATCACGCTCTGCATGCCTCCACATTCCTCCCACCTCCTCCAGCCACTCGATGTTGGCTGCTTTGGGCCGCTAAAACAGGCGTACGGCCGCCAGATCGAGGACTTGATGCGCATGCATATCAACCACGTAAGCAAGCTCGAGTTCCTCTGTGCCTTCCGCGAGGCCTTCTTCGCCTCTATAACGGAGAAGAATATACAGGGTGGCTTTGCAGGTGCTGGCCTTATACCATACGATCCAGAGAGGGTGCTTTTAAGCTAGATGTAAAGCTTCGTACGCCAACACCTCCAAACTCACGGCCCGGCACTGCACAACCTTGGGTCTCCCAAACACCACACAACCCTCGAGAAGCCAATTCACAGTCAACGCTTATTAAGACTCGCATTGCCAACCATCAAAATAGCTCTCCGACTTCAATGTTGGCTGCGGTAGACCAGCTTACTAAGGGTACAACAGCTATAATGCACCAGGTGGCTCTCCTTCGTGCAGAGGTCTCGTCGCTCCGTAAGGCCAATGAGGCATTAAGCAAACGCCGGAGAGCTAAAAAACACGCGTAAGGCTTGGAGGGTCACTTACTGTACAAGAGGCACAGGATCTACTGGATCAGAAGGCCGTGGATAGGAGGGAGTGCAAGAAACGCAGCCGGAAAGTAGTAATGCAGGGGGGGCTCGTACGAAGGTTCGGTGCTGTAGTGTGTGCGGCAAGCCTGGCCATAATGCGCGCACTTGCCAGGAGGCTGCAGAAGCATCTGATTCAGCTGTTTCTGATGTAATTATAGTTAATTCCTTATGTTGATGTGGTATAATTGAGGATGGTTTGTTAGGGTGTGGTGGGAGGTGGGTCACTCGCTGATATGGGTCACTCGCTGATAATGTACGTTAGTCAGTAGAAACCTTCAAATCGTTCTGCTGAGCATCTGATAGGGGAGTACTTGCCGTCTGTTCTATCCATCTTTAGATCATCATAATTTAGCTCCATGTCTTCAACCAACACTAAAGACATCCGCTTCTTGATATCTGACTCAAGCCGGGTTACAAGAAGCAACAGGATTTTACCAGGATTCTTATTTTTACACAAGATGATCGTTTCGATCAAAAGGTCCGTAAGCTTCCCTCTCTCCTTGTCGGGACACTCGTCCAAGGCCGTCGATCACCAGAAAGGTTTGGAGCTGGTTTGTAGGAGCTCCTGAAACAACTGTTTGCTGAGCTTCTCTGACTGCAGGTGTAATTCGCCCGTTTTATCCCTAGCGCCATAGTAGTAGGGGACAATGTCGCGCTGTTGGTCAATGAGTTGAAGTAGGGAGCTCTGACAATGGATCAAAATGTTCTTCTCTCCGGGTCTTGATCTTTACAGTAGAAGAACGCCACAAGACCATTCTTCTTCTCCTGAATCTGGTCGATGATGGCTGATCACAGGACACTCTTACCTAGGCGTAGGAAGTATCAGCCATGTACAAATATCTTGAATGGTGAGAGTAAGCATGGCAGGACTTACCAGCCCCGGGTTTTGCGTATATCCAAAGAAACGGTGTTCTAGGATAAGGATTAGATATCTAAGTCTTGACGTAATCGTTGTCTAGTAGCCAGAGCCTAGGTTGGTACTTTGTACCGTTACTGTGTGCATCTCGCACGTCTTGGTGCTCCTCGTGATCTCGAATGCAGCTTGGAGCCATTGATGCACGGCTAATAGCTTTTCAGAAGCACGCATTCTCCGCTGCTCATCAATCTCGTCGAGGAACTTGATTCTGTCATGCTCCGAGTGTTCGATATGAATCTGGTTGACATGGCTTTCAAGCAACGACCGTTGCTGTTCTAGGTCACCGAGGAGTGCCCCGAACCTGCTCTTAAAGTCATTCCACAGCGGCCGAAACATCAACTCCACCGCTCAGATACGCGAATTAATTACATGACCTGACCGGTGGATTACTCGCTACCATGGAGATCCTATGAGTATCCTACTTACCCGACTTTGCGAATATGCGTAGAACTTTTCTGTGCAAATCAAGAATTGGTTCCTATATCGAGGACAGCACCGATTGAACTGTAGTATCTGACCGAAGATATGCTGGTAATTCTTAAAAATGGGTACAATTTTCTCGATTGTGCTGTAAGCATGTAAGCATCAAGCAGGCAAAGAATGCGTCGGTGTCACCTTTGGCAGTCTGTTGGTCAAGGGGTCAGTGAGTGGAAATCGGTTATCAGTGTGGTACAGCTGAGATTTACCAAAAGTAAAAGCTTGAGAGGACCCCAGACAAATGCGAGGATGCCGTTGCTGTTGACAAAGACCTCGATAACCTTGCCAAACTGCTCCATGGCTTCAATGAACCCTCGAATTCTGCCCACCTGCATCTGCTTTTCCCCGTCGCGCTGCTCGGCTTGGATGGACAAAATCTCGCTTTTCAGTTCCCCGAGGCTAGTGATCTGGAATTGCTTTTCAGTCTCATCCGAAACTTCTTGAGCGCGGTTTCAAAGGCATTTCCAGGCTGTATTTGAGTCGGTTGCGAGGCCATGTTTAATGTTGGAAACCTGGGGCGGACAATGCAAGCTCACTGCGGTGCATGGACAGGTCGAAAGCCTGCTTGTCAAAAGGACACGCGGGACTGGCTCAACTTTTTAATGTAAAATACAAATGCAAAGATCAAAGCGACCTTTTCTTGGCTTGCAGTTTGTGAGAAGGGTCGGTGGTTCGCCCTGTGGTCCGCCCCGGGCAGTGCACCCTCGTGCCTTCCCGCCTGTGTCTCAACAAGTGATTGAATTGTTATACAAGATCCCCAGTCCCAGTCCAGCTACCTACCTCTCGCAATTCTTTGCTAAGCAACCAGGCCTCGAAAACTATACTCCCTTCAACACCCTTTCCAACATGGAGGAAGACCATGAGGCGACCTACCGAATCGGTCCTCATGAAATATAACGAGATCCGCCATACTGCCTGTTACTCGAGAGGGAAAATTGCTGACATTTTGACCTGTTCAGCCTCACAACTCCAAGCACCTCGGCGGTTTCCCAGTGGGAAATGATTCACAACAGTAGCTCGTTTGGAGCGCACCCTATCACTAGCGAACTCTTTGAAAATGCCAACGAAGCGCCCATGATAGATCCAGCAGTGCTAGGAGACACATGGAGTCAAATGAAGGCTTGGGCCACTTTATGTGGCCTCAAAGATGATCCCATAGCACCTGGTATAGCTGAGATGCTGGAAATCGAGGAGCAAGAAAGTGGAGATGGCGGCTTCTGTTGCTACGGGACTGTAAATTCTTATCTGCATTCACGGTTATCTGCCACGGGTCGTCGCATCTCCATTGTCTATAACTAACGCCAATGTCCATTAGATCAGCCATGCCGAAGTGAAGCTGGTTGGTAACCTGGCCGAGTCCAGGGACAGGCTTCTGAATAACGAGCATGTTCAGTCATTTGCTGTCATCAAACACGACGACTACTTGATGCTCATATTCTCAGATAATCACATATTCGCCCAGGTGAATGAGGCTGTATCACAAGCTCTCACTTCGCTGTTCAACAGGTTCAAGTTTTCGAAGTGAAGGCGTTTTCCCAAATAGGGAAAATACAGAGCCTCTTTGACCAGTCACACACTCCTGGCCAGGCAAAGCTACGAGTGGACATCAACATATACGGATCTGCTGCCGATGCCGATGCCGTAGGGCTTTATCTCGGCAGCACTTCCAAGCTGTACCTTCAAGACCCCGAATATGGCACCGAAAACATCGAGTATCTGAACAGGCAGTTGATTCACTTCCCCGGTTTTGAAGAACCTAAAGTCTTTGCCGGGCCCGGGGCGGATTTTGCTAACAAGACCAGCAAAGCCTTGCAGGGTGTGCGTTCCCAACGCGAACACTTTGACCAGACGCTCTCGCAAATCTTGCTGACCAGTCGCAGTCATCATGTACTTGTGGTTGGAAGAAATCAAAAAGTAAGTTTCTAACTACCGGGCCTTAATCGAGACCACAGACTGAACCTGTTCCCTAACATCTCTCTAATTGCCGAGGCATCTTGACTTCTCACTTACCATAGCGAAATACTAACGTTATTGCAAAGACCGCAATATCAACATTCACAGTTACCTCAACAGCAATCTCGTCTTCACTACATACAATACGGTGGCGGTTAGCAACAATGCAAAGAATAAAAGTACATTGTTTCAGATTGAATGTTCAGGGTTGTCGTCGATGAGGGTCAGTGACCTCCCAATTCTATAGGAGCACAAACTTTGTAACGTTACTGACTTTAGTTTTGCCTGTTAGTACATCTGATCAAGCGACCCCACACAACACTTTTCAAGGCAGCGTGTGAAATCCGCGCAAACTTCGGATGGTGCCTCACAGCTACTCCCATTCAGAACCGGCTGGAAGAGCTCGGGTCGCTCCTTGCTTTCCTACCAATCGACCAGCTACAAAACCAGGCCATGTTCAAGAAGAAGATCATGGATGCGTCTTCGCCAGATGCCCATACTGTACCCTGGCAATTCACTCTATTGCTCGAGGCACTGTGCCTTAGGAGGCCAAAACAGATGCTCGAGTTGCCTCTGATTGAGGAACGCTACCACTACATCACGCTCTCCCAAGAGGAAAGAAACCGGTATGACAAGACAGCTGCTGACATGAGCAACTGGATCAATCACAAAGCCGGCTTACGTGCAGACCAACGGGACCATTTTGGTATCTTCCAAGTCCAGCTCCAGCTTCGCTTGGTCTGCAACCAAGGGACGTTCCAAAAGCCTTTCCAACGACGTGGCCGCAGAGACAAGCTGCCAGAGCGGGATGAGTTTCTCTATGCTCTAGGTTCAAGCGCTGATATTGAATGTTCCATGTGCGGGATACCGGTCCCTGCCTTTGATGCAACACCTCCAAAACTCCGTCACGGCTGTGGGCATGTAATCTGTCCAGAGTGCATCCCCTCCGATGAACAGAGATCAGCGAACAAGACCTCGTGCTTGTATTGTGATGGGCATATAAGTCCAAAATCAGACGCCCTGACGCCAAATAGCGGTGACGACAGCAATGACAAGGTGGACCATTTCGATCTTTCAGGAGTCTCATCGAAAATCGAAGTCCTGATCCGGGACCTCCAGCAAACCCCAAGAGACACGAAGAGGTACGTCGGCTCTGCTAGACTGGCCGAAATCCTTGAGAACCAAGCTTACATCAACTCACCTAGCATTGTATTTTCCTGCTGGACAAGAACCCTGGACCTGGTCGCACTCCATCTCACTCGGATGAAGATCCTTCATCAACGAATTGACGGCAGGCAAACACTGGCAGAAAGACAGCACAACATGAGCCGTTTTGTGTCTGACGAGGGCACCTCCGTTCCAGTTCTGCTCATGACTACCGGTGTCGGTGCATTCGGGTACGTGCCATCTCCGCCAACCCCTAGGTATCCCAACCTTGCTAACCACCCGACTTCCCGTGTTTCCAGGCTCAACCTCAAAGCTGCTAACCACGTCTACATTCTCGAGCCCGAGTGGAACCCAAGCGTCGAGAGTCAAGCCCTCGGTCGTGTTGCCCGCCGTGGTCAGAAGAAGACTGTCCTAGTCACGAGATACCTGGTTCATGGCACCGTGGAGATTGTATGATACTGCCTTTGCCTTCCCCACTCCCTTGAGATCCTCGTTCTCAGACGTTACTGACTTCTGTGTACCACCACTAGCAAATGAATGCTCAACAGCTCCGCAAAATGCGCCTGGCGGAGGCAGGATGGGCAACTCCCTAGATAAGACAAACGGATGAGTCCAGGTCAGCGTTTCTGTTTCAACTTTGCGTATAGTCCTAAGTAGGGAGTCAGTTATGAATAGTGCATAAATTGGGCTGCATAAACTCACGCATCTTGTCGCTCATGGCCAACCCCCTCATTCACTCAAGAATCTTTCTCAGCACCAATGGGATCTCATCCATCACAATTACCGTGCATAGAGAAAAGCTGATTTCGACAGGGTCAACAGACAACATTCAAGCAGTTATTCAGCATTATTTTTGTGCGAGAAGCACTGAGAGTAGTAAAGTTCGCTAGCCAAAAACAGGGGATATCATGATGCAGATTGGTATCGGGTCATCATGACCTTATACTTCCCCCCATTCATACCCATCATATTCTTGTTTCAGTCAGCCCAGACTGTCCCATCCCAATACGGATGTATATAACCCGAGCTCGCCTTGAGTCAGGCATATCCCCATTTCCTCATCATCTCTGCTGAAGATAGGCTTGAGTCTCCCGGAGGCAGGTTCATTGCTTTGAGCTGATTAGCTAACCCAACACTAATATCCACCTCGACCCCCTCATCGTGCTCCAGCTCCTCTTCCCCAACAGTGCTTTCCATCGTTGCTTGTTGGCTCTGTCTTTTGGCCGAGAGGTAAGATGCCCTCTTACCGGCCACCACGCTCCTATGAGACCGTCGGCTGCTGTGTCTCCTGGCGGCAAATCTAGCCATTGGGGTAGATGGCTCTTCGCCCTCGTCGTCGCCAACATCGCCCTCAGAACGTTGCCAGCCCGACATGTCACTTCTTGCACTCCTTTGCGTCAAAGACCTCATGGGATATTGAGCACTCAGCGGCTCCCGCGAGTACACAACTTCACCTCCCGGAAGACGAATCTCATTGGCTTCCAACGTCTCGGCAATATCAAGAATCAGCACATCCATTGGACAGATGTAAGCAACCTTCTTGCGCTCACTCCAGGCAAGAATATGCCCGCATACTCGACCATTCGCGCCATCAACTACCCATGCTCCCGAGTCTCCCGGCATGCCCATCGGAAGCGACGACTGTTTTGGGTGACGAGGCTGGTCTGGAGACGGTCGGGTTCCCGACACTTGATATGTCTCGCTTGGCGAAACCCGGCCATAAATCTTGACGGACACCATAGCTGGGAGGATAACACCAGTCTGTAGGCCTGAAGTGCGTGCCATGCATTGAACCCCTAGGCCCGGCAAGCTTGACATAGGTGCAACAGTTGTAGGACAAATGCTGGATGAAGTGGTTTGTGATTGTGCTTTTGTCGGTGGTGGGTCGAGGGAGGGAATCAAATTCCCAAAGGGCAGTCGCTCGTCGATGAATTCAAAAAGGGCCCAATCGATCTCGTGGTTCATTCCCCCCTCCCTACGACGTCGGATACCACTTGATGCATACATCTCCCCAACTCTGTACGTGTCGAGATGGTCTTCATCCTGGGTTTCCAGGCAAGGATAGAAACCAGCATCCACATCGTCCAGGGCAGGTTGTGTGACGATGTACCCATCCCCACAACCGGGTTCAATGCCGGGTATATCTCCCGGCTCACTCTCCTGATACTCGCCGTCGTCGTCGTCGTCTTCCTCCGAATAGTCGCTAGTAATGGCCGACTCTGAAAAAGCATCAGAATCTGCATCAGAGAGGTCGTAGGCATCATACTCGGAACTGCTGCTGGTATCTTGGTCCGAGTCACTGGGATTCGTGTACTGCTGTGCGTACCAAGCATGGAGATCTGTCATTCCGGGAGGCCCTGCCATGCTTCTTGGAGCACCTGATTTCCCTCCCGAATCGGGACCCGGTTCGTCCAACATATGGTGTACCGTCATGCCGTACAATCTGCCATCGACTGTGAGCATCCCTCCGAGGCTGACAGGGGGCAGATGGTGGCTTTGGTTCCATGCCCCGATGCTTGCCCCATTCAAGGGTTGCTGTTGGTGTTCTGGATTGGCCGCAACCACCTCCTCTTCTGGACCAGCCATGCTTCTCCCAACAGCGTCTCTGCGAGATTTGATGACTCGGCCAGTGCATACCCTCAACCCGAGGCCGGCCGCAGCCAAAATGTTGCCAAGCCTCTTCTTCAAGATAGTTTTGACCAAGCTTGTGGATTGGCACACTACTAAAACTGTGGGTTTTGTTTTTTGAGGACTCTCTCCAACAGACTCCAGCGAAATTTCGACTGACTCGGGATTTTTTCGATAAAAGTGCCGAAGAGCCTGGTTGACCTGTGGCATGATGTTGGTGTTCCACCGCTCGACCTCTTCGGGTGGTAGGGGCACGTGCTTGAAGAGTCGTAGCTTCGGTTTGGTTGATGTTTCATTGGCGTCGGTGGCTGGGATAAACGGATTAGCACCGATGGAGGGATTTGAAGACCCACGACAGCAGACTTACCCCTCGCTTCTGTTTGGACTTGGCCGGCTGATAACACAGAGGCGGACGGCTTTTCTGATTGCGAGTCCTTTGAAGGTCCAGCGATCGATGGTGTGCTCAGCCGCGCGTGTTCCGGGCGCACATCCCCTAGGTCATCACCCAGTCTCTCCTCAAGATTGCTGACACCATCCAGGATACAGCATGCCTCCAGATATCGACCAGCCTTGAATTCGACCCGTTCTACAATTTTGTCAGTCGTTTGCGTGCCACTCAACTCTTGGTCCACCGCAGACCACAATGTCTGCACTGCCTTCATGTAAAGCGTGCCACAGCGGATACCCAATTGAGTGAGAACGGACTCGGGCAGCACTGGCGAGGCCATGTTAGGGACAAGATTCTCAAGTTTAGTCCAGAGACCAATCGAGAGAAGAATCATGGCGAGAGAGTAGAGGTCGAAGGTCTTGGAGTCGGCATTGTTGGCGAGGGGGGATTGAACACTGTTTCGTGGGTCAAGGGGGTGTTTGTACAAAGAGAACTCTCTGGGACCTTCCTGATACTCTGGCTCTGTCTCTGAAAAAAGATCAAAGGAAGAAATAAGAGGTCTGCGAATATCAACCTCTCCTTGAGTGATTCCGCTGACTTCGGGGTCAGTGCCCACGGCATTGCAAAAAGAGATGTTTTCATCGCCGATGCTCCCATGAGTGATGCCCCGGTCATGCAGGTCAAAGACGCTGTTTGCCAGATTGGCAGCGAGCCGGAACTTGGCCTCAAGCCTAGGCTCAAAGTCTGGGCGGGCCAGGAGGTCGGCGAGTGTGCAGAGGTTGTTCAGGGGGTTTTGGGTCAAAGTTTCAAACGTGACGGCATTGAACTTCTGGGGAAACTGATAGATCAATCCGAATCTTGAGTTTTCCATGTCTTCAAAGTAGCCCAACAAACGGGGTAACCCAATCCACGATCCCGGCTGGACCGGCCTTTGAGGTTCAAGCTGAAGGCCAGAAAACAGCTTCTCGAAGCGGTGCATCGGTGGTGAGACACCCGTGATAGAGTATAGGGAGCTGAAAGGGGCATATTCAAGAAGAAGTGGCGATTGGGTGTGGCGTGCACCAGCAGTAGTTCGTGTGAGTTTGGCGTAAGATTGCTTGTCCATAAAGACAATTTCGTGGGTTTTTTCCTTCTCGTCGTGCTCGGTCATAGGCGCTGCCTGCACCGACCGCAACGAGGTCAAGATCTTGGGATCGATCTGCTCTGGGGTTTGTAGCCGTGATGATGCAAAGGGACGCAGGTCTTCTGCTGCCGTCGAGGACTTGGCCGGCCGCCCCCCGACGGCGGCAGAGCTTGCATATGATGATCTTGTTCGGGATACTTCGTAGAGGGTGTCGATAGCATCGGTAAGATCGCGGATCAAACCTTCAAACTTGCTCTTGTCCCAGACAACCATCCGAATCTTTTCTCCCCTCCGGGGTGGCTGTGCTGGCTCAACAATCTCTCCCGCCAGTCGTCTTGAACTCATCCAGAGTGGCTCGGCTTCGGCAAGAATTTCCTTGATGTTGGACATGATGTTGCTAACCAGTTCGCTGATTCCGGCCTTGTTCAACGACGAGTCTATCAAGACCTCGGCCGACTGACTAGGGTCAGCCCATTCCAAACCCCAGGTGACGAAACGATCCTTCTGAATCCTGAGCCTTCGATGCAACGACCTGACCTCGGGATCGGCTTCGGGGTGTTGGACAGAGGTCTGAACAAACTCGGATCTCCTTTTGGTGTCGTTGTAAAGCCTGCTCAGCCGGCGCTGGAAGGCCGGCTGGGCATCACCCATGGGGTTGAGAGGGTCCATGGCGGGAGGCCTGTGTTGATGATGCTCGGTTCGGTGTTGCTGGTTCACTGGTGTCTTTCACACCCTAGTCGACTCCAATCCAAGCTACTACTTGGCATTCGGTCTCAATACATGGCCTCTATTATCGACAGAAGAGAGGGACTCGTCACGGCAAGGTAGTGCGGGGTTCTGGGGACAGTTTATGGTCGATGGTGGGCTGGCGTTGGCTGTTGGGGAGACTGATTGGAATTTGCCTGCGGGAAATACACAATGCACGCCAAGTTTGTTGTTGGTGAAGACCTGGAGGTCAATCGGGCAGTCCAACAACGGGTTTATGAGGGGTACCTGTGGGAAGGTTGAAAGACGCTGCGGGAGATAGTAAAGAGAGAAACGAAGTGAGCTTAGAGAGAAGCAAGAAAGGAAGAAAAAAAGAAAAAGAAGGCAGGCTGCAGCCGTTTGCCCCCCTTGAAAGTTGAGGTTGAGAAGGGAGGCAAAAATGGGAAGAGAGACGGCCTTCACCAGTGCAGCATCCTCTCTCGTGGCAGCATCACACTTTCGGGATTTGGTGGTTGTTATTTCGGTGCCTGTGATGGGCGGGATCGCTGCGATGCCGCATTGGCCCATCGCATCCCGAAGCAGGCAATGGAGGGTGCAAAAAGCTGCTGCCTGGGCTTCTCTGGCGGGGATCCCTGCAGCCAATCTCGAAGCCCCAGCTTCGGGGGTGTTGTCAGGTACTTCCCGTTGTAAAGTGGGGGCCTTCACGTGAGGTCCCTGCTGCCACGCACTCCTACCTGTTGTGGCACTTCAGTCCAAGCGAGAGGCCTACATAGGGTTAGGGTTCCCAGAGCTCCAACCGCCCCCTTTCCGCCGGTCATCACAGTGCTTACTATGGAGACAGAGCGGAGAGGTTAGATTGACTAGCACCTTACCAGAGCTGAAGCAGTAAAACTTCCACTTTTGACCTTGAAATCAGGGCGGATGCTGTGCTTCTCTCAGTTCGAACTTTGCCCGTTTCAGTCTCGATGTTGCCTGATGCGGCACTGGATATAAGATCCATCCGGTGCCCATGCAGAAGAAGAAAGCAACACTCTCCCTCTAGACATATCATCGAAGCCTCTGCTTCTGTGGGACTGTGTTTCTGCATGCTTTGTGCCAGGTTGGTGACACGGTGTGCGTCGAGGCTGCTGTCCCTCAGTCTCTTCATGCATACGACGTTACTTGGCCCTGCCTCGAGTCGCGCTCCACAGACATATTTGGCTTTAGGCACCCGAATTTCTCAAACGATCATAGGCATCTTGATTATCGAAGCTTCAGCATGTCTCGGTTTGGGTTGGTCCACTTCGTCCGCCGGCGATTTCATGACACTGATCGCACCATCATGCCAGACCATGGCCACTAACTAAGGTGCTAAATATTGGCAAAAGGGGTATCGTTGGCCATCATCCCAGGGACGGAGTTGGGTCAATATGCACTGCGTATGATGCCCAAGAAATGTCTATTGTTCTTGTGGGTATGGTGGCGTCTTCTTCTCTGCTGAGGGTACCACGTCCACGGGTTATCGAGCGCATGTCTCGTCAGGCAGCGAGATTGATTTACGGGGCCAACGCGCACTAGCCGCGGTCATCCCAGATTTAAGCATTTCGAAAAAGAGGTTAAAATCTTACCTGCATTTATTTCACTGGACCCCCAGCATCGATACGACGTAAACATTGAATGACGTGACATTTGGTCTAGTTACCTTACCCTTATCTTCCAATATCTGCGTTATGGCAGCCAAATATTGCCAGACTAGTAAGCAGAAACTTCTAATGTGCAAGTAAGGTAACGTTCGATGTGTTCGTTTTATTCAAAATGGCGGTCGTTGTGAGTTACAGTGTCAATCGTCCTTACACGAGGGCAGTCACCAGCCATGAGAACCTAATATTGATGACTTTCAAGTTCTGCATCCAAGTAGAATCTCATGCCATAAAATGCGTGCAAATTTCCACACAGCTGAGAAAGAAGTTTCTCAAGACTTCAAGATGTTACCAAAAGGCTGAAGGTCCTCAGACCTCTGACTCAGGCATGTCCAAGCACCACTCTTGTTCGGATGATCCGACGCCAAGAGGAGGAGGTTGACGATGAAGGCGACACCCGCTTGCAAACTTCCTGTTTATTCTCAATAAAAGCGTCAAGGCAAAATTAGATTTTATTTCTTACATGTAGGAGACCATGGCGCGTATCTCGTGTTGGCTGGACATGATGACGAAATGAGAGCCAAAAGCTCGAGCAAGCTCTGACCAGAGCAGTTGTCGTGACTGACTCGACATTTGAGCTGTCGAAACTTGCTTACCTACCGTGACCGAAACATCAAATGTTTGAAATATCTTGCCACTTCCACTCTAATGTCGCCTGGGTGGTCATTCGGTGGAAGTCTCGATGCGAATACGATCAACATGTACAAAAGCTCGAGCGCTTGCAGACAGTTGAGCCCCGTGCTAATCATCACGCTCATTTTCTTCGACAGGCTCTGGAGCAGTCGTTTTTTGTTTTGTTGTCTTTCCGTCGCTCAGTTTTCACTTATTATTATCCCCTCAAGTTCCTCGGTCTCAGCCAGCAACATCATCCATTCTCTCAGGCTTGCATTTCGCCCCTGCACCACGTTCTTGGCCGAAGCAGGTCTTCTCTTGATTAATCGCATAATATCATGTCAGCACCACTACTGGACAGTTCTGATATTGAAACCAACCGGCAGGATGCAGAATACGAAAAGTTCCAGCCACAAGCCGCAGGCGCTAGAGCACCTGTATCCCATCGTCCCGCCCCCCCAATTCCCCGGCGGTCCATGCGCCGTCGACCCTCCAGCGTCTCTCAACAAAATCCATACCTCTACGAAGGCCGCGAACAGAGAGGAGAGCAACGTCGTCTCAGTCGGCTATCGATCAGCTCTGACGATGCAAGCCCATCCCTTGATCAGTTACGGAACCCAGAAAAAGACGATCTGGTCCACGATCTCCAGCTCGATTCCCGGGCGCCCACTCTACGGGGCTCCATCTCGGGCACGAGTTTGCCATATGCCGTTCCCGAACGACGCCGACTGAGTCGCCTCCCCACTGATCAGGAGCTCAAGTCATCCCCAGAGGACATCGAAGCTACCGCCGCTATCACAGCCGCCAAAAATGACGCGCTCGACAGCCGACCCTCACCATCTCCTACCCCCTCTCCGGGCCATCCTCACGACCACACCCATCCCCGTCCACCTCTCTCTCTACGTTCCCGCCTCAAACACTTTACATGGGCATGGTACACCCTCTCTATGTCCACTGGTGGCCTCTCCCTCCTCATCCACGCCCAACCCCACCAGTTCCCCTCCCTTACCCCGGTCCTCGGCCTAGCAGTCTACATCCTCAACATCATCCTCTTCACCCTCATCACCTCCCTCCTTTTGACTCGCTTCCTCCTTAACGCCGGCAGTTTCGTCGCCTCCATCACCCACCCCCGCGAAGGCTTCTTCGTCCCCACTTTCCTGCTCTCCATCGCAACCTTGATCACCTCGACACAAAAATACTGCATCCCCTCCCACATCCAATCATGGGACGGTGAACGCCAGGGGCTCCGCTGGGCCATCCAAATCGCCTTTTGGATCTACGTCGCCCTGTCAACCTGCCTAGCAGTAGCACAATACTCCTTCGTCTTTGGCCGCCGGCACTCCTTCAGCCTTCAAACCATGATGCCGACTTGGATCCTCCCCATTTTCCCCGTCATGCTCTCGGGCACCATCGCCTCCGTCATCGCCTCCACCCAACCGCCCGCCATGGCCCTCCCCATCATCGTCAGCGGCCTCAGCTGTCAGGGGTTGGGCATCAGCGTCGCGGCAATGATGTACGCCCACATGGTCGGCCGGCTGATGCAGTCAGGCCTTCCAGACAGGGAGCACAGGCCGGGGTTGTTCATGTGCGTCGGCCCGCCGAGTTTCACCGCGCTGGCATTTATCGGGCTTGCTCAGTCCCTCCCGGGGAGCTTCGACGCCAACATGGACGGGCTGCTCGACGCGAGCATCATGCTCATGATGGCCATCGTCGGGGCCGGCTTCCTCTGGGCGCTGAGCTTCTGGTGGTTTGCCATTGCCGTGCTGGCCGTGGTGCAGAGCCCACCGAGGTACTTCCACCTGGGGTGGTGGGCGTCGGTGTTTCCAAACACGGGCTTTATCCTGGCCACCATCTCTCTGGGGAAGGTATTTCAGAATGAGTTCGTTCTGTGGTTTTCGACGGCCATCTCGATTGTTTTGGTGTTGGTCTATGGATTTGTTCTGTTCCACTGTGTCAGGGCAGTGGTGGTGAGAGACATCGTATATCCAGGCCGAGATGAAGACGTGGAAGACCACTGATCGGCATGTCGGCGTGCACATAGATAAATAAACAAAGTTACACATGGCTGACTGCCAAGCCCTCAAGCTTGTCCATCATAACCCCTTTCCAGGACCCACTTTACCCCTATTTTCGGAGACCAGGGCCTGTCACAGCGTCAATTCATCAGTAGCTCATGGATAGGGTATGTACTTTTGTAACTGCTACATACAAAACATTAAGATGTACACTCGTAGCTCCCAGTACCTGAAGAATTTCCGCCTATCGCTTCTGCTATAATTCTGCTCCGTAAATCATCACCTGTTCAGCCAAACGCCAAGCCAACCAACCAACCCATGCTGACCGTCTATAACTACCTTCCCAGAACAAAAGACGTCGCGCTCGTGACGATGAACACGTTTGTAATGCAAAAGATATTGCACCCTTCTATATTCTTCCCGGAGCGCCTCTCCAAGCTGCGGCCTTCCCCTTTGGGGTGCTATTTCCCACCGACGCCCCAAAGTTATGCAACCTTTCCCCGATTAGATATGCCTCGTCTCTTATACGCATGTTCCACCTCCTGAACACACCAAACATACTCCAGAGCACAACTGCACAGACAGCCAACACAGCCATGACGGGGTAACTCAGACGGTAGATGATGACCTTGTATGCATGGCTTAACTCGGCATGGCCGACAAGAGGTGCGCCATACGATGAGTGAAGCATGGCCTCATGTAGCCCGTTAGCCACGCCAAGTCTGGCAAGGAGGAGCGGCGCGATGACGGCACTGCTCCAGAGGATGAGTCCAGGAACGATGAAAGCCCGAGTCAGGATGGAGACATCTGGATGCAGCCAGCCACGCCGGAAGATAGCCATCACGGCTGCAGCAAGGCGGGTACCCGAGAACCAGCGGTTGATGATCCGGTTGATGAGGTTGAGATAGAGCAGGCCAATGGTCCAGGCCTGGACCAAACGAACAGTATGCTTCGGATTGAGTTCAGCACCTGGCGTCATGATGGGCGCAAGCTCAGAAGTATCAGCTCGCTTCTTAGGTAGGGCACCATATAGGATCTCATTCACCGGCGTCAAAAGATACAACTCCACCAATGAGGCAAGCATGAGGGGAAAGACGATATGGTAAAAGACGTGGGCGTAAATAATCTTGGCAACCCGGATACCTGCATCAACCATTGGCCGGACAGCCTCCCCATTGACGACGGTCCTTGTAAAGCTGTCGACCCAATCGTGTGCGGCACGGTAGATGGACGGCGCATGAAATGCGGCATAAGCAGCAGAGCCCAAAATGTAGATGCCGATGCTGAAAGCGTAGATATCGTTGGTATGAATGTGACTGGGAAGAAGAGATCTAAACATCCAACGGCCAAAGACGAGCGGTACGATGGTGAAACCAATACCCGTGATGGCGGCGAAGGCCCAGATGAAAGTGATGAAGAGGAAGACCCGGAGCCTAAAATGGGGCGGCACATAGACGAATTGAAACTCTTCAGAGTTGTACAGATCAGTTGGTGCAGCCTCGTCCCGTCGCTTGTTATCTTCGGATACGTCGAGAAACACCCTCTTGCCCTTGGGAATTTTGACCTGATCAGAGCATGGCGCCCGAACATAGCGTCCGTCAGGGATGAGTTGGCCTGACTCGATGAGGGCCTTCTTGTTTGTGTTCCACAAGAGAGCGTCTTCCGTTCGCATGACGGTCGGTTTCTCCGGGCTGGGCTCGAAAGGGTTGGTCCACTGCTTTGCCCGCACCTGGTCGTTATTCACTTCAAGGAACAATGTCCGCCACCACGGCAGGGCCGCATCGGGTGAGTCGCTCTTCAGTACAAGTTTGCCTTCTTCATCGATGCGACGCTCCCCAAATAAGAACCAAGTCACCCTCAAGCCTCGGGCACATTTCCGAAACCACCACGTGTACATGGCATGTAGACCATCACTGGGCTTGAAGTGACGAACTGCTAGTGGCATGAGGAAGTTGTAAAAGAGCAAATCGACGGGAAACTCCAGCATAGGCTCATTGGACGAGTAGTGGATCGGTAGAACGCTCGAAGCAGAAAGGGCAAGCCCCCAGACGACGCCGCCTAGGCAAACCATGACGAGTGCGCCATAAACCAAGGCAGAAAACAGGATTTTGCGCAGCTGAGTCGCGACACTGCGCTCCAGAACATCGCGGATCGGGTGGAACTCCGGGTCGTCGGGGTCGCGGATAAAGTAGAGAACCCCTTTGCGCATGATCTTTCTACACATGGAGACGAAAAGGGCAAAGTGAAACATGTACCCTGTTCCGACAAACCAGTGAACGAAGATGGACGTGACCGGGTAGTTCATGGTGAAGAGGACCCTTGACCTAATCGTGGCGCCCGCGAAAAGGGGCAGCAAGGCGAGGTCGAGCAGCAGCCCACAATAGAGCGGGAAGACGAGCATCTCGATACCAATGATCAGGATCACCTTCATGACGCCACTAGCTTGGTTGAGGCCATCAATAATGGATGCTTCCCAATCCTGACCTGTTGGACCCGTAAAAAAGGGGCTTCCTCGTCGCAAGTAGAGACTAGCAATGATGGAGATGGCAACATAACCAGCCACGATAGCCCAGAGTCTGTCGGTGCCGCTCCACTGAGCAAGTTCTGCATCAAAGGCCATTGACGTGGAATTTGGCACGCTGAGGTTAAGTACCCAAGAGTTGGGGTTGGTGAGGATGCCGGGGAGTTGCTTCAAGCATCCCATCGTTATTGTAGCGAGCCCTTCCATGAATGACACGATGTCGGAGCTCTTTTCGGCGTAATCACCGGAGGAGAGGTAGTCCACCGCTGTGACAAGTGCAGCGAACCCCAGACTAATGTGGCCCTTCAGTTGAAGCAATGCCTCATGACTGATGGCAGAGAAGTTTTGTATCTCAGTGCCAGAAATGTGGACGATTTCGGCAAAAAAACTGCTCCCCACTCTGTTGGAAGCACTCATCATGGTGCCATAGGACATGGCCGACGTGGTTGTGAGAAGGTCGACCACAGAGCCAAGCAAACTGGGGGCGACTTTCGTGAGCACGAGAAGAGCCTTCGCGCCGAACAAAACTGCTAATCCGAACAATACAATGGCGATGTCCTGAACGAGCATGCATAAGCCGAAGAGCATCCGCGCCGGTCGAATAGGATTCGCGATCATCCAAACTGTCATACGCCCGATATTGTAGGGGACTACGATACCGAGGAAGACGGTAATAGATACGAGGAAAGAGCAGAATATGGCATTCTGAAATAAGCCAGCGACGGGACCTCGCATACCGAGGAGCTCCAGGATCCCTTCCAAGTCCTCAGCATCTTCGATTGCGTCTGGATCCAGCCCAGCTGCCACAGCGGCTTCAACCACCTCTCTATCTCGCTGTGGCACTTCGGGGTCGTCCTCTTCTACCTCATCGTTGGCGAGATCACCTTCCACCACGTCGAATTGCAGAGCGTCAGCTGCAGCAAGCTCGGCCGGGTCTATTCCATCCACATCCCGCCACATAAAATCAGCAAGTCTGTCGACAATGCCTACGGGCTGGGGGCGCGGGGCTGGCGGAATCGGGGTTTGTGGCTCGGCCTGCGCATCGGCATCCTCCCCATTCTCTGGTAAGGCTGGCGGAGGGGTTGTCTCTGACTGGGCCGCTTCAGCACCCGAGGTCATGTCCCAAAAATCGGCGCTTGATTCCTGTCCTGAAGTCAGATGATCAACTGGCAGTTCTTCCTCAGCCCTGCTGCTCAGATGCGGCACAGACTGGGTGGTCTGGTCAAGTTCGAATGCAGCCTCGGTGAATCTGGGCCTCTTGAAGAAGGCAGACGCAGCATCTTGTCGAGACGCCGGTTGTTTGGGTGATCCGAAAGTCGAGTGCCCCGAAGATGTCGACTCAGTCCGGTGTTGGTCATTCAACATCCCATCAGGCTCTTGTTCTGTCAAGGTCTGGAACGACCAGCTATTGTTGGCCAACGGGTGGATTGTATCGCTAATTTTGGGACCATCTGTGTTGGCCCTTGGTCGAAGCGGGCTTGCCAAGGGTCTTTCACTGTCTTCGGTGTGGGCGCTTTCACCGTCGGAATCCTCTCTTAGTACGCCCTTGCCTTTTCTATCATGTCGGGGTCCAAAATTGTCCTCGCCGGCCGAAAAGGTCGTCCACTCCATAGCCTGGGTGGCTGGACGAAGGCCTCCAAACGGTGGAGAATCCATATTCTCGAAACGAGCATCCGTGCTCGATGCTGGAGTATTCTCAGCAGCGCTGCTGGCGTCCGAGTGGTCATCGGCACCGGCCACAGTACGGTTTTGACGATCCAGCAGCGACCTCGTAAGGGCCAGCCAGTAATCCAGTCGCTCCTCAGCCCCTTGTTCTCTGGCAATTTCGAGAATGCGATGGGGATCTCCCTTGGCACGCTGATAGATGGCAAGGAAGTCATGGAGGTGCCGGCTTTTCACGTCAGCAGCTTCACCACCATTGACGATGGCGTCCAGTTCCGCTCTTGGAAGGAAGGAGGGCGATGGCAAAATGGGCAAACTATTTCGTGAGCCAGTAGCCAAGCTATTTGGATTATTCTCAGCAGCCTCGTGTGCAGGAGCATGGTCGTCACCCGCATACCTTGCTTGATATCGAGCTTCGGGTTCTGCCCACTGTCTTTGAAGCCGTCTTTCATGAGCTTGCAAGCGAGCCAACGCAATCTGGCGCCTGGCCTCCAGCGCCAAGTGCGGAGGTGGTTCGACAATGGCGGGATCCCACTGGCCCTGTAGATCCTCCCACTGAGCAGGGTTGTCATGATGTTCCTCCTCGACAGGTGGGGGTTCTGGTCGTGCCAGGGGCTCTTGTGGTGGTGCGGGATGCGGTGCATTTTCAGCAGCTGCAAACGCAGCACGCATATTGATCTCGGGCTGTTGTTGAACGACATAGTCTCTGACCAAGATGATGAGAATGAAGCAAGCAATAACCAGAATTGTTATAATCAGGCCCTCAAGGACCTCTATGACCTTGTCGTTTAGCCAAGGATGCCGCGTCAAGTTGCGAAGAAATTGGACGCCGCTCAAAAGGGAGTTGTTCCTAGTTGGGATAGTAACCGCCTCGGTGGAAACAGCGCCAGATGTATCGGGTGCTCCAAACAATAGACGTAAAATGGTAGAAGTGGCCGAGTGCTCGTTGGAGGCCTGAGCGGCACCAGAGGTGCTTTTGGCGATGCATGCTGTGCCAGGGAATATGAGGTTAGTCGCTAACGTGGTGTTGTTTCTGAACAGGTTCATGGCCGGGTTAAGTGTCGTCCCAGCGGCCGAGGCCAGCTGATGGGCTTGATCTCGTCTTTTGTGGAAGAGGAAAGCAGCCATACCATCATCGCTGAACCAGAACAACATGCTCCATACATTCCTCATAACGTACGGCAAGGCTCCAAACCAAACCAGCATAACCAGCGACGCTCTCATCCACAGCAGCATGTTGGCGAAGAAATATTTGGCCATGTGGCTGGCAAAGACGTGCCATGGCAACGATCTGGGCATATTTGGATCGTAGAGCTTGGTGAAGCGGAAGGGCGTCTTGCAAAGCTCGCAATGTTTCTTTTGTGAATGGGAGAGCCACTCCATCAAGCAATCCTGGTGGACGTGCTTGATACTGCCACTGCACCGGCATGGGTAGAAGAGCGGTTCTTCCGGCGTCCCCTCCCCGCGACATATTCGACATGTGTCTGGATCATTCGTAGAATGTGATGGTTGCGGTTCTTGCGGCGTCGAGTCTGGCCTGAGAAGATGGCTTCGCAGCCTAGTGTTTGGAAATCGATCTGGGTCGGGGGGCGGAAAGGGGCCCAGAAGTTGGGGGTCCGCCATCTTCACCGGAGTTTTTGTCGAGTGATTGTGCGTGGCGGGAGACGTTAAGGACACGCCATTCGTAGCAGGAACTCCGAGGCCTCTACTCTAACCTCGCATGGGAACTATGTGAAGGTTTCCAGCGGGACCGTGGCCGTGGATCGAGAGGCAGATGAGGTCGGTGGCGGTTTGACAGGGGAGCGCAATACGTGGCAGTGGTCGTTGTCGTTGTCGTTGTTGTCGACAGCAAAGGGTTGATTTCTGCTGATCGGGTGATGGGTTGTTGGTTGGGACAGTCAGATAGTGATTTGAGATGGGAAATGGGCGATGGATGGATGCGATGGCAAATCTTCAACAGATTTCCAAAATCCCACCAGGAGGTGCAACTCCACGTCCACGCTGGAGATGCAGGCCTAGGCTCAGCGCGGAGGAGGGTCGTCGCCCAAAGGACCAGGGCTTTGCTTATCACAAAGACGTCGTGTCAGGGCCAATCAACGTCCGGCGATTGCTACAAAGTGGGCCGTTTGCACGTGCCCAATGACTTCACACAATACCAGGCTGCGCTGATATAATCAATCATATGCTGTTTTATGGGTATCATTCATTCATCTACACTAGTCTAAAGCGTGTGATGAAATCTGCTGTTCGCTTTCTGTGCTTTGTGACCGACAAGGCAGTAGGAAATGGAAGTAATCGGATCATAATCCATACACAGTATGTAACTGCCATCTCATCCGAGGTAGGTTGAAGCCCAAGGCTGAAGAGAACTCCGTAGTAAGGTGCCATTGCCTCGCCATACCCGGCGCCGATCTGAAACATTTCGACAAGCTGACCCAACATTCAGGAAAAGTTTCACCTCTTCTCGTTCAAGGTCCATCCATATTTCATTGACACAAACTCTGTATATGACTGATTGACATCAATACTGGTGAAAGATAGGGCACTGTGTTTATTCCTCGGGCTGCAGTGGGATTGGGGTGTACCACCCGCGCCTATGACGTCCGTGGAGGGGGGGCCGCGTCGCACTAAGGACCGAGCCCTGTCAAGGAAGTCGGGCTACCAAATGTCGTCACGCTTTTGCAGCTTTTCCCAAGAAAAAAATTAACACAAAATCGAGCAGACATCCAGATGTCCCAAGATTCAGAGTTGCATCCAACACGCAGCAGTTAATTTTTACATTGACTTTGCTACCTGTATCCATTTTCAAAACCAACAAGGCAACAAGACAAGACCAGGGCACTGCAGGAGAAACCCAGCAACGCCCCCGCTTGGCAGTCCCCTGCATTTCCAAACAGCCATCCAAGCCGTCCGAGCTTCCCTTGGCCAAACCTGTCTTTTCTCCAACAGTGCCTCACTTCTGACCTCCCATCACCGAGTAGCATCTTGTTCCCTTCTTTCGGCGCGAAATCAACTTCGCCTGACGCCCTTTCTCTTCGGCTTCATTGCTTGACGCATTGGCGCTGTCATTTTTTTCTCTTCTCGTCTCCTCAGCCTGGTGCTGAATCGTCTTGCGCCATGGACGACATAAACGGCACCACAATGAAAGCCCACCGGGCTGCGAATGGTATCAACGGCGCCATCAAGTCGCCCGCCTTGAATGGCCACAACACTGTCCAGAAAAGAATTACCAGAAGTCGTGGGCCAGGTTGGCCGTCCTGGCTGTTCAGTTTCGCTGCCAGGTGAGCAAATACTAGCTGTCAGACGAGAGAGGAGAAGAGCTGACATATTTTTGCGTGCCAGGTTGGTGGCATGGTATTCGATCTACGCGATTCTGTTCTGGTGCCCAGCTACCCTCGACGCCTGCGATGAAAACTCCCCGCTCGTGTGCAGACCTTACTTCCAGCTCAAGAACACCGTCACCCCACATCTCGAGCCATATTACGACGCATACGCGGCACCGTACGTTGAGCTGGCGCGCCCATACTACAACGCTGTGGACGAAAAGGTCATCACACCAGCCTGGGGTTACGCGAAGCAACATGGTGCCCCGCAGGTTGAGCAGGCCCGTGTCTACGGAAAGGCACAGTGGGAAAAGTCTGTACAGCCTCAAATCACCAAAGTCCAGCATCTGGCCAAGACCCAATACGACCACACCCTCGCGCCACATCTCGACCAGCTCTCGGCCGCGGTTGGGCCATACTACGAGATCGTGCGAACCAACTCTCTCCAGACATATCACGAGTTTCTGTTACCCTCGTATCAGTTTGCTCAGCCCTACGCACTGCAGGCTTATCATGCCACCTCGGACTTTGCGCTGGGAACCGTAGCGCCTACATGCGCCTGGGCGTGGAATAAGACAAACCTCTTCCTTGACAGCACTGTCTGGCCGCATCTGAGAGTCATCTACGTTGAGAATGTGGAGCCCCAGCTTGTCAAGATTGGCAAGCGACTGGGCCGGTATAGCAGCAGCACCAATGGCACCAAAAAGTCAGTTCCCAAGTCGGCAGTAGACTCAGCTTCGAGGTTAGTCTGAGTCTTTACCAGTTAATGCAGCACACAGCTTGCTAACGTATTTCTAGCTTTGCTTCCAAAACGATATCTTCTTTTGTCAAGCCTGCACCATCCGCCTCCTCGACCACCTCTGTTGTTGCCTCGAGCAAGTCTTCTTCCACAGCCGGTCGACCGCAAGCCAAGGACGCTCCAGAAGCCCATCGATCCAAATCCAGCGTCGATCCCATCACTCCTCCCGATACTGCCGAACAAGTCGAGAATGAGGATCCGGTGCGCCGCGCTGCTCGTGAGACGGTGGCTGCAGATCTCAAGGACTGGCAAGAGCGCTACGCCAAAGCCGTGGATGAAGGGGCTGCCGAGATTGACAACCGCGTCCAGGAGATTTCCAAGAGGATGATTCGCCGAAATGCTCGAATTACAGGCAAGGCTCTTCTCGACCAGCTTCAAGAGGCCACGGTCTCTGAGCTGGTACTGCTCCGCGGCGACATTCTCGACATCATCAATGCAGTCAACGACAAGGAGCTGGGAACCGAGGACGCACAGGAGGAAATCGTTCAGGCTGTCAGGCAGGCCGGTATGGCTATCAAAGACAAGGCGCAGGCCGTGCGCCACTGGCGTGAGGAGTACGAAACCGAGTTGCAGGCTTCCATCACGCAAGCGGCTGAAACCCACTTCACCGTTCTTCAAGGCATCAGAGATCTGGCACTGCAAAGGATTGGCATGAAGTGGGCCTGGACGGATGGAATCACATACAAGGACTGGGCCAAGTACCACCTGTTGAAGAGCAGATTTGACGAGTGGAAGGGGGATCTGGAGAAGCTCATCGTTACCCACCCAAACCTTGAAGCTGCGCAGGTGGAGGGGGCCAACATCGAGGATGAGGCCATGAAACTGGCCGCCACGGCAGCCAAGGAGCTCGGTCGTCTAAAGCAAGTGGCCAACTGGAAGCTTGTGGCTGGCGATGTGACGGAGGAGTTTGATAGCACCCTGACACAGCAGGCTGCCGAGGCTGTCGAAGCCGCCAGACTTGCTGCCACCAGCGTGGTCAACAAGGCTGGCGAGTCCGCGGAAAAGGCCCAGCATGCCGTCGTCGACAAGGTGGCGGGAGCGTACGAGAAGGCAAGCGAGGCTGTTGTCGGTGTCACGGACACTGTATCGGAAAAGACAGCTGAGGCTGCCCAATCGGTTGGCAATAACAACTTGTGGGCCGAGGACTCGATGGCTGGTGAGGGCGATGAGGAGCCGGCTGAGGCAATTAGCGCTGCCTCGGAAGAGATCTCCAGCGTTGTTGAGCCCACGTCCGAGGCCACCGCCGATGTCGACAACTCTCCAGAACCAGTTGCTGACGATCTTGCGCATCTTGCGGCCAGCGAGTCCCTGGTGTTCGAGACCCCCCCTATTGTTGATAATGTGACGCAGATTCAAGAGGATGTCAAAGCTGACCCAGCCCCAGTTGAGCTGCCAGTCGACGAGGACGCCGCGGGGGAAGAAGAGGAGGCTGGAGACGCTCCTGATACTCGTCCTGTCGCGGAAGCCGAAGCGGGGCCTACTGTCAAGCCCGCTCTATTTGGCGCCGCCGCTCAGGTTGTGCCCCGTCATTCCCCTATCCTCGATGACGAGGAGGATGACGAGGAGGACATGTCCGGTGCCATTCAGGTAATGCAAGACGAATTGAGATCGGTCTACTCCGCAGCCATGTCTCGTGCCAACGCACAATATTCCGAGGCATTGTCGGCTGTCTCAGCCCAGATCCACGGCACTCCCCTTCCTGCTCATCAACAGATGCTCGCCTCGGTGACGTCTGCTTACAACAAGGCCATGGCCTCAGCAAGCTCTCGGATGGACGTTGCGCTCGAGGCTGTGTCGACTCAGTTGCGCGGGACACCAACCAAGACGAAGAAGAACATCATGCCCACGGTCGCCATTCCGACTGTCCCCGTGCCCAGTGTCGATTGGGCTCGTATCGAGTCCATTGCCTCGGAACGCCTCGAACAGGGCCGGTCTTGGGCGCTGGAGCAGTACGAAAGTGCCAAGATTGCAGCTGGTCTGGCCACCCCAACACCTTCCACCCCAGCTGAACATGTCAACAAGCTTCTGGACAACGCCCGGCACAATTACTACGCCGGTCTCGGCCTCGCGCATGCCAGGTATTCCGAGTTTTTGTCGGCAGCCAGCGCAGCCGTGAGCTCCATGACGGCCACCCCTACACCGACTGATCTTGCCGGTACTGCTTCTTCGCTTGCTTCGGTCGCCAGCGAGTCCGCGGCTGCTGCTGCCGCCGCCGTTGGCGAGTCTGCTTCTTCGGCCGCTTCAGTGGCCAGCGAGTCGGCTGCTTCTGCCGCTTCGGCAGCTAGTGTGGCTGCCGCTTCTGCTGCGTCGGCGGCAAGCGAGTCTGGTGCCTCTGCTGCTTCTGTCATTGGGTCAGGTGCATCCTCTATTGCGGCTGCTGCCAGTGCAGGAGTTTCCTCCGCCGCATCGGTTGCCGGCGAGAACATCTCTTCTGCGGCTGCCGCCGGATACGAGCAAGCTGGTGCTGCAGCTGACTACGTGGCTGATGGCTGGGATGTCATTGTCACCAAGATCAGCATACAGGTCTATGGTGCTCCAGCCCCTACTCCATGGTACGAAGCTTTCTACAGCGGCGTTGGCGAGTACGCTTCTTCTGCCTCGGCGGCAGCTGGTGAAGGGGCGGGGTCAGTAACGAGTGCCGCTGCTGTGGCCAGTGATGCGGCTGCTCAACGCTATGAGGCCGTGAGCGCGCTCGTGTCTGAACTTTTGGTCGGCAAGGAACCAACATTCTCGGAAAGCGTGGTGTCCAGGCTGAATGCTGCTTATGCCACCGGCACCAACGTTGTTGGCTCAGCCGCCAGCGCCGCTAACGAAGTGGTCGGTGAGGCCGGCGAGAAGGTCAGAAGCGTCGGTGAGAAGGTGGCAAGTGTTGCGAGCGAAGCGACCGAAGCGGTCAAGGAGAAGGTTCAGGGCCATGATGAACTGTGAAGGGCCAAGCCACGGTGTAAAGAAGAAGGGAGAGTTTAGGGTGGTGGAGCACGAGATAATGATAATTCATGAGTCACTTGTGTAATACTGTTTTTTTTTCCTTTGTTTTTTCCTTTGCCAGCGTGGGAGGGCCAACAGCCTTGCAATGGGCTGAGAGGTGGGAGGTGAAGAAGGGGTGGGACCGAGCCCAGCACTCGCTTGCGTCTTTTATCATTCTAGGTTATTATATACCCTTTCCTTTGTTATTTTGAATGTCATTTTATTGATAGCGCAAGAGGTGTCTAGCTACCAACTGTGGGGATTCTCGAATCACGACAAATATTTGGACCATGCTAGCCCGGTTTCGCCCGGTGGCCCAATGCCAAAGTCTGGGCTCAATGTCATCAGGATGCACTGCTCTGTAGTGGACCGACAACTGGGGAGGTGTCTGGGTGGCTGTGGTTGGTGCAGCCAATGGCACCAACTCTATTGAGCCAAAATCATACGACTACGGCAGTCCCCAGCTCAGTACAACTGGCCACACAGCAATGGTGGTGCGATTGACGCGTTTGGGCTGCAACTTCAATATGAACAAGAGAATCACAATGTGTCATATAAATCCCAACTCCATGTCCCCTCTGAGGGAATAAATGGCCTTCCAAAGCGTTTTTATCACCAACGATTCACCATCGCATCACATCAAACTTTACCGACGGTCAAGCTGTCAAAGTTCACAAGAGCCATCATCTTGAAGTGTTCAGACACACCATCGAACTCTGACTTGAGTTCTTCCACCCAAAGCTTCCGAGTTTGTTTTCTCCACACAGTGTATGTGTATTCAGCCATGAAGTAAAACAATACCACAGCCCTAATCCTGACATGTGACAATCAGGGACACCATCATATCCACCACCGCATAATGGAGGATGAAGAGTACTACCACATGATGCTCGACGACATGGAGCGTCTTGAGCGAGTTCATCACCACGTTTCCCACCCCGCCGACTACCAACTAGCAGAACAGCACCAACACCGTGCACACAACCCCTTCATCTCGGGCCTCAGAGTGGCCATCAACAGTGCCTTCAAGTCGGGATTGGAGAAGCTGCAAGCCGTGAGCCTACCGGGTCCCACGCGAACAACATATCAAGAAGCCCAGGGGCTAGGTTCAATATGGACGAGACGAAGCAGTGCAAGCTCAACGAGGACCAGTTCAAGTTTCGGAAGCGCGAGGTGTTGAGAGAGGTCGTGAGGGAAGGTCATGGTGGAAATATGGGTGTTTTAGGAGTTACCACGATGGAGGCCATTTCCAGTTTTTGAATTTTTACACCCACATGATACCCAACCGAACTTTTGAAAGTGGTCTTTTTTTCTTGCCACTAGGGCACAACCTAAAATCTGAATCTATATCAACCGTCTTCCTGTGCACTCTGACCTTTTCTTTTTTTCTCCCTCACCCATCACCATCATCACCATCACCATCATCACCATCACCATCATCACCATCACCATCATCACCATCACCATTTATCAACTGTAAGTATCGAGTGTTTGCTTTTGCTTTTCAGTCAACAGCTTGTCGTTTACACACGTTACAGATGCGTTTGTAGACGATGGATAGTTTGTGAATGTCCGCTTACCAACGTCAAAACTGCGTTTCTAAACGTCAACAGATGTGTTTGTAAAGAACACTTGATCGCGTGTTCAAACGTCAAATGTCAAGACAGCGTTTCTAAAACGTGAAAAAATGCGTTTGTAAACGACACTTAATTGCGTGTACAGACGTTAAAACAGCGTCTATGAATGCCAATTGATCACGTTTACAAACGCCAATCAAATGTATGGTAGACGATAGGATTACCGCTTGTGGATATTCAGTTGGGTTTACGAACCCGTTTACTAACATAGATATATAGAAGAACCAATGGATCACAGCGTCGCTCTCCGCGGGGTGAAGGAGAAACTTGGGGCCCCTCCTTCGTATGACAGGCCCCCAGCATACACAGCTTTCCAGAGCTACAATGCTCCCCACCATCATGACGCCGAATCCGAGGATGATGAGGAGGAGGCGGATGACGACGACGAACTCGACGAGGATGATGATGACAACCTGAGAATGATGATGATGATTACGAGCCTGGCTGCGGTTGCCAATTCCACTTCCCTTGTGATTGCGGCTGCGGGAAAAACACCCACCAGCAGGACTGCCAGTTCCACTGCCACTACCCAAACGCCTGCGACTGCCGCTGCAGCGAAATCGACAATGAAGACACTCCGCCGGCGTACGAGAGCAACAGACTCGTACCGCTTTACAACCACCTAGCCCGCCCGAGCATCGCTGCCGCCAGCAAGACCTATCGCAACACTCTCAAAGAACACCTTCTACCTCTGCCACCAATCTACGGCGAGGAAATGCGCCAAGTCCGCCACATCTTTCGCTGGCAAGGAAGCTGTGGCCGCTCCAAACAATGAATCCGCCGTAGCCCGATCTAGGGCGTGTCAAAACATGACAGAGAATCTGTCAAGGTTCCGGGACCAGTTCAGCGGCAGAGTCCCCAACCAGGACTGGCTAGACCAAACAACAACAGAAGTTCTCAAGGCAGCTGGCTCCGAACTCGGCTCAGCCATGAAGAGGCTCACGAAAAACGCAAAGAACAACGAGGATCATGCGCTCGAAGCCCGAGTGTTGAGTTTTCCTCGCACGGGGGTGTATCACAACATTTTGTCGAGCAGCGAACTCGGAATTATGTGGCAACAATTCTACCGCCAGCTTGATCCGCTCGCACTTTTGGCACCAGATTTTGAAGAGCCAGAACGCATGAAAGACGACGCTCGTGCGGTCATGGCGATACTGCGGGAGGAAGAGCAAGAACGCGAGTGGCTGAAGCAAGACGAGGAACAAACTGAAGAGGCAGGATACTGGGAGATTGACGGCTGGGTCGTCAGCGAGGAGGATCAAGAAGAGGAGGAAGCTGGAGGGCAAGAACAAGGAGACGCCCGTGTCGTCATGCAGGAGCCGGAAGAGGAGGATCAAGAACATGCGGAAGCCGAATCAGGCAGAGGAAGCAAGAAAGAAGACAGTGGGACTGAGATCTGTTTGGCCAATGCGACGTACACCAACGAGCCATGCCCGCACTGTGGTTGGTGAAGAGCTGTTTATAATATTTTGAATTTGGTTGGACAAGGGACGCTCGTGTCGTCATGGATGGAAGGTCCAAGGGCGAGGATCAAGGACAGAAAGGAGCCGGGTCGGGCACACTGTCATGTCTTTTGCATTTTGGATTTAAGGGTTTCAGGCGGTTTTTGGCCTCGGGAATCAGCGCAATGCCCTTTAGTTTACATCAAGGCGTTTGGGGTAAGTCACGAGTGGAACATATTTTGGTTTGCGTGCAGGCACACGCTTGGAAACACCTACAATTGGGTCACTCCGCCGCATCTTTCATATACGTGTCCCCAATTCTGTTGTTTTCCTTCCGTCGTTCCTCCACCTTCTCCATCGTGCAACAAAACAGCACGATCTCGGGATCCTTCCATGTGTATCCCTCGAAACGTGTTTCATTTTCATCAGGTATGTCCTCCTCATTGTCCATGATATACCAAGTCGAATAGTAAACCACTACCCGCTTCATATCCACCTCCTGCTTTCCCAATCCATCGCCCGGCTGTCCTGGTCTGTAGAAAACCCTTGTCTGTGACCCTTCCTCGCTATACAGATAATCCTTATGCCCCTTACCAAATCCCCTTTGGTAACACCAGATGGGTTTCTAAGGACGATTTGAAAATCATAGCCAGTGTTATCACACCAGCAAGTCCTGTCCCGAACTGGTTTCGTGAAAATCTTGATGGAGAAGGTGGGACGGGGAGGTGAAGTCAGGTGCAAGGGGATGGTGTCATCTTCTTCGATTTCGGCGGCAAGGGAGGTAAAGACGTTATGCCAGAAATGGTTGAATTCTTGTTCACCGGAGCTTGTGGATGGACACAGGGGCATGTTTTTGGCGATGGCTTTGTCAAGTGCATCAATTGTGGGAGCCCATCTAATCACGGCGTCCGGCAGAAGATCTGTGTCAGTCATCGCTGTAGAAAGGGGTTGGTCGCTTAGATGACCGTGGAGAGATGGAGAGAACCTTAGCTGTGCAAGTCGGAGTTAGGATCTCGCATACTTTGTATACATATTTATTGGCAAGGGGTGAAGCATCACGAGGGAGCCCAGCGGCTGAATGTTTGGGGTTGGGTGGCTGTTTTGAGTGGCTTTGCACACATTCACCCGTCCTCAACTACATCCAACTACCTAGTCCAAGGATCACTGCAGTGAAAGCATGACCTGATTCGGAAGCCAGATAACACGTAAACATTAATGCAATCGGGTATCTCTATTCTACAAGTACAAATCGCCTGAAAATGAGGACAAGACACTAGTTCTTGGCAGGCCTCACACTCCCTGGGTTGTGGAACAAGTCCTTGGGGTCCCACCGAGCCTTGATCTGCTCCAATGCGGGCAGGTTGGAGTCCCAGTACTGCTTTTGCTGGTCGACCAAAGCGTTGTTGACGTACCCTGGATACGTGCCCCAAGTGCCTGGACCGGCTTTCTGAACAACCTGGTCGTGAAATCCGGTGATGAAATCCTTGGTGGTTTTTGTCACGGGCAGTCCAATGCCATAAGACTGGTAGTACATGACCTTGTCACGATGAGCGAAGGCCGTGGCATTCTGCGGTACGTCCTCAATAGCACCCCCTGCGGCGTCGAAGATGATGAACCATAGGAGCGTGCCTTTCTTTTGGGTATCGACCCAGTTGAAAATGTCCTTGATCTTTTCCGGTCCCAGGAGGTCCTGTCGTTTGAAGGCCAGAGAGCGTGATACGAATGGCATAGCAAGCCCAGACAGATACAGTGCCTCCTTTTCGGCATCATGAGCCAAACCCCCAAGCCAGTCGTTGATGACCAGATGGCCGTTGCCATCTTGCGGAAGAGCGTTGGGGATGCCAGTTGTCAAGAACTCCTCCCGAGTTCCATAGAATGTGCCAGTGATGATAGCGCCAAGAGGGAACATGATGAACATGGATCCGAACCGACGGTCAAGCTTGGGGTCCGCCATCAAAGCCTGCCATTTCGAGTACAAAGGAGCGACATCGGCCTGTTTCCCGAGCTTGATGGTGTATTCGTACTGAACAACGTTGGCCGGCTCGGGATGTGTTCTCACGACGAACTCGGTGATGACTCCGAACCCAGACGCAGAGCCTTTGAGGGCCCAGAAAAGATCCTCGTTCTGCGTGGCGCTCGCTCTCTGGATTTTGCCGTCGGCGGTGACGACTTCAACTTCGACAATATGATCCAAGGCAGATCCCCACATTCTCGACATGGGGCCCAATCCTCCCTTTGATGGTCAAGTTAGCAGGCATCCAGCAAGCATGATTTGAAGAGTCACTTACAATCGTAGCATGACCACCAAGGCCAACACCAGGACAGACACCATGGGCCATGGCCCGTCCTCCTTGAGCGTGCATCTTCTTGTCCACCTCTCCCAGGCGATTTCCAGCCCCTATGGTAGCATACCATGTCTTGGTGTCCATTGAAAATTTCTGAAAGTTGACCATGTCGATGGCAACGGCCCCATCACTCCCGCCAGCGCCGTAGTTCTGATAGGAGTGCCCCCCAGACTTGGCCTGCACCTTGACGCCGTTGGCATTGGCGCACTTGATAATGTCGGAAATATCCTGTGCCGTCTCTGGCCTCACCACGGCGGCAGGCTCGACAGGCACATCAAGATTATACGGCTTGACCCACTGAATCTGGTAAAGTGGGCTCCCGGCAAAAGCAGCGAAGTTGGCTCGGTTGTTGGCAACCCCCTGGATGCATTGCTGCAGGGCGCTGGTGCTGGGTCCCTGACCCATTGTGTGCTGGTCAAGGTGATGGGAGAGGTCGAGAAAAAGTGGGAAGGAGGTTGCCCGGTGATGATGATGTTGAGAGCCTGAGCCTGGGTGAAATCCAGGTGAAGACGGCAGTTCCCCAGGTTTTTAATATCGACCTATACCACCTAACTGTCCCAGCCCCCTGTCATCTGTCATCTCTCCTGCTTATCATGCTGCTGTCTGGCAGCGGCACTGCAAGATACCACGCTGGATTGGCCACATGGGGGAGCATGGTGCCTTGGGGTCGTGGACATGGCGGCCACTAAGAAGACTGTACGGCGGAGCAGTCACATGGGGCCGTTAGTGACAGCCAGCACCAACAGGCGTCTGACGCTTCTCGTTGGTGGGTAGAAAGGACGCTACCGGGCTTGGATACCACCATAAAAACATTTAGCCAGGTCAACGCCAGAAGAAGGGTCCTTCTCGCAAGATTCGTCGTTCCATGTTAATGCCTGGGCAGGAGAGATGGCCGTGCTATTGGTCAAGCCACCAGCCGTTTTGCCACTCCACCACACAATGCTCGATGCAGAGTCGCCCAACGCGAGATGAAAGCCATTTTCCGGTCCTCTCTTCATTCCAGAACATCATGCGGGCGCCCTCATGTTCTCGTCAGCATCGAATCCATCAACATCCAGTCATCCCGGCTCTTTTTCGCACGAGTTAACATTGAACTAAACTTTGAACAACACCAGCACCCTTAAGCGTAGTCACAAGACAACGAGAGTCAAATTGCTACTTCGATGGCCATGTAGGGCACGTTTCTTAGTCATTTCAAGAGGAGAGTTCAGTTGATATCTGCTCCAAGAAACTTACCTTAGGTTATGCTAATACTAATTGAATAAGAAAGAAAATCAAAAGAAAAGAGGGCACCCGCCCTGTCGATCATCAAAACAACCAACCCATTTTTTCCAAACTCCGTCCATCCAAATACTAGCAGTTTCCTTTGGGTATTTCACTTTGATAGACCCAAATATCCAGCCCAAGTCCCAATCCCAATGCAGCCCTCATTCATTAGAAACATCGCAATATCATGGCCAGCCATCATCACTAAGCCCACTTCCACGCGCCTGGTACTCCCGTCACGCTCACCACAGGCTCAATCCCGAGCGTCTTCTCAACCCGGCCGTCCAACACAACCCTCATCCCCGTGCTGAGCGATTCCTTTCCGAAGTCGCTCTCGGTATCGGCCTCGGAACTCGAATCCCCAAGTTCAAGCCCAGGCTCCAGTGGCGTCGAAGACCCCTCAGAGGCCGTCTGCTCAAGCTCATCCGACTGCGCCGCAGCGTCGGCATACCTAATCTCACATGCCTTGTCGCGGTAAATCTGCTCGGCACCCAGGTCCTTCTCAAACTGGCTGATATCCATCGCGATCGCCTTGTCTTGTTGCTCTTCCTCCTCCCTCGCAGAATCAAACATTTGCCTGAGCTCCTCCATCCTACCCTCCTGTCTTGGGATGGCGTCAAAGTCAAACTTGCAGGGCTTGGCGATCAAGAGAGGCGTGTAGTCGTTCCAGTGCACGGGGATGACCTTGCCGGTCACCGGGTCTACCTTTTTGCGGATGTCAAAGGCCCAGGCCATGCCGCCCATCGAGAGGAACAGATCCTGCTCCACGATGGGGATGCCTTGGCACGTTCGCCTACCAAAACCAAACTGAGAAAAGCCGTTGAGATTCGGGTATTGTGTGAGGGGCTCCTTGAAGGTAGGATAGGCCGGGTCGACCCAGCGGGCCGGAAGGAACTCATCGGCGCAGGGGTAGGTCTCCTCATCGCGGGTGATGCCCCTGTTTTTCTACTTGTTAGCTTCATCACACTAAAGAGGGGGAAAAAGGGGGAAGGCAAAAACTCGCCACTCCAACGCATGAATCGTCGCCCCCTTGGGAATGAGATACCCCTCATAGACATCATCCTTCTCAATCGCATGGGGAATGCCCGTGGGCACCGGCGGCCTCCACCGAATCACCTCCTTGACCACCGCTCTCAGCATAGGCAGCTTCTCCCTGTCCTCCCACTGCGGGCACCTCCCCTCGCAAACCCGGTCAATCTCCTCCTGCAACGCCTTTTGAGCCTCGGGGTAATGACACATGGCCAGGATGTAGCTCTGAATCGGGCTCCCAATCGTCAACGCCCCAGCGATCGCCATCAGACCGACAACATGCATCGCCTCCTCTTGGTCTCCCCACTTCAATCTCTCCTTCTCGTCCTTACCCTCAGCAGGCAACTGACTCTTCATGAACGTGCCGACAAAGGACTCCTCACCTCTTCCAGACTCGAGACTTCTCCTGACAAAGTCGATATTGGCCTTGAACAACCTGTCCTCGAGCGCGTGTCTAGCCGCTTCCTTCTTCTTCCACGGGCTTAGCGCAAGAGGGACGTGCTGCAGGAAGGAGATGATGTTTGGCAACGCGCCGGAAGGTGAGATGGTCTGCAGCAGGCCAAAGGTCGTGTGCCGGAGGATCTGAGCTGGTTTGGCGGTTCCCCAGGACAGGCGAGAGACGGTGCGAGACGTGAACTGCTCGATCCACTCGAGGTACTTGGAAGGGTCGCTTCCCATGAGGTAAAGAAATCTATCGCGCTCACGGGTAGGATATGAGTGAAGCGAGGCGAGGGCCGAGGTGTGCATCAAGTGGTTGCAGAGCTTGCGTTGGCGCTTCCATGTTTCTGTTCATGTCTTGGTTAGTATTCTAGCACCGGATTGTGTTCGAGGATGAGAGAGGAGGGCGCATACCAGTGCGGCCCAACAAGGCAAGGTAATCACCACTGGTCCTGTTATCAGGCAAGTTGGGAATCGTCGGTCTGTCCGAGTAGATCAGGGCCCTCTTGGACAGCAAATCATGGGCAACCTTCTCAGACGAAATCCAGACATGGACAGTTCCAAATATCTCCATCTGGTAGATGGCGCCATACTCCTTACTCCATTCGTAAAACTTTAGCCACGAGGCATTCTCCGGGATGTCGTGTACTCGGCCAATGAATGGGATGCCTCGAGGGCCCGGTAAGGGGCGGACGCCTGCTGGTAGCTTTTGTCGGTTGAGGTAGCGATGTACTGCCACCAGGGCAACCACTGTCGCCAATAAGAGAAATAAAGCGAAGGCCATGGCCTGTAGATGGTGAACTACAACGAGGATGATGAGTCTCGGACTGCTAACCACCGGGTACGATGTAGGTAGTTTGAAAGGAACTGGATGTCTTGGTTCAGGGTGTACGGGGACCGGTATATGTCAAAGAGGTAGGCAGTAAAGTGGGCGGATGATGGGTAGGAGAGAAACCTGATGCCAGTAGCGAGGAAGAAGGGGTATGATATGTGGTGATACTCGGGGTATCGACAACATAGATAATCCGTTCCAGTACAGCCCACTCAGCCCAGCTCACCAGTGGGATCATCCACCAGCCAATAGGGAACGAAGAACTACCAAGGAATTACCAAGACACCGAAGGAAAAGAAACACACGCAGGACAAGATTCGCCGCCCGCTCTACATAGTACATACAGCCATGCCTTAGTCCCACAGGGCATGCTTGTCTCTTTCCTACCCATCACGTCGGAATGGACCCTACGGGCATGTGTCTTCCTTGGACTGCTGGGATCATGATGAAAGGATCTCAACGAAACAAGTAACCACCTCGCCTAAGATGCTGCAGGAGAGAAAACAAAAGTGGTCGTTGCAACTGGCCATCAGGACCTGAAGATCAGTCACTCTGCTCTAGCCTGGTTGTTGGTGCATACATGACATGGAACCAAGGGTCGCAGGGCGGTGGTAATGCCGACGACCATGGCATACAGTGGTTCGTTGCATATCCCATTGTGAACGACTTGGCTTGGCCTTGGAGGACAAAACCTGAGGGCGAGGAGAAAGCTGTACCCTCCATTTCGGTAATACAAGCAGCTAAAATAAGGTTTGAAACCGGTTTTTCTCGGCGGCACTAAATCGCCCACTGACCACTTGCCAACGGGTTGCGGGATGATGGAAGAAAACGACCAGCCAAGACCGAACAACCCGTCCCTCCTACTCAGCCCCTCCCTTCGGGATGTTTTTTGTGAGCCGCACTTTTCGGCAAGGCCAGACCGAATGTCTTATTGGTCTCAGTTGTCCACAACAGCCGAAGCCACACGTTCACGGCAGCAGGCCAGACGCACATTGTCCGGAATCACAGCCCGGCTGACCCCGGCTCCCCAGGCAAGGTAGCTAGCTTCTCTCCACAGCTTGACAGCGTGTTGTGTATTATTGATTGACCCCTCGGCTGCTGTGTCCAGCTGACAACTGACCTCATCTGTGCCCGACCTGACTGTGAGTCCGTGTTTGTTGTTGCTGCTGTTGTTGTTGTTGTTGTTATTTTGCTGTGTGTAAAGGGTCTGAGAGCAACTCCCCACACTCACTTCGCCCACTTGACCTGACGTCCCGCACGGCTATTCTTAGCATGTCTTTATCTGAGCTTATCGATCGATCTCATCGTGGAGAGGAAAAGTGTGGTAACTAATGGGGGAATTGACTTTACCAATGACAGCCAAGACTAGGTATGCATCTCTCGGTGATTGACCCCTGGCCCCTCGGCGCCCACGCAGCCCACTCGCCTTATGGAAGCCACTCAAATCCCTTTTCCACCACACTACGGATACTCCGTCACAACTTTCTTTCCCTTCCACTGTGACCCAATGGCTTGGCTATCTTGACCTCCCAAGCTGCTGCTCAGCAATCAACCCAGCTTCGCCCCGCTGCAACGTCATCCATGGATCTTCACTTCTTTTTACCCTTCCTTTCTTTACTCGCTCCTGTTGTGTTGCCAACAACTTGAAGCGAACGTCGCACAGAGGGACACTGCTTCTGAGTATTCGGGACGCCGGATCCTTCCCAATTCCCGTGCACAAAAAGACGGTGCTTGCCGGAACTTTTTGAGTGGTTTCAAAGGCTGGACAGCCCACCATCTTTCCGAGTCTCTGACCTCCTTCGAGCTGGTGGCTTGGCTAATAAGTTGATATCGACAAGAAGGTAAGGTAGTAGTCGGCAATCTTGGTACATATCATCCATCGCGTCGCATCTATCTCTCTGGAACATCGGCCCGCTTGGCAATGCTTGATTGCAATATCATCAGTCAAGATAAAACAAGGCCTTCTCGCCTTGATGCGGACCGAACACGGGAAGGATGTTTGGTTATCACTTTGCCCGCAGCCAACTTCTTGTCCTCAGGCCAATCGCATCCCATCGCATTCCACCGTATCAACCACAAGGGCCCTTTCGCCGAAGCACTGTTTTCCCTTCCACATTATCGACCCATCGTGCCACCCATCCAGCATCAGCGCCGAGATGTTGGATCATCGCCACCACCATCACCACCGCCGGCGCCGTAGCCACCCGTAACCGTCCAAAACGTGGGACTGGGAACAGTTGGGGCTCTTTCCACAACCTCAACCGCACGTATCATGTGTGTGTATACAAATACGATATGGCAACCTACACCAACCATACCGCCCCTTGCGAGTGCCCGACGGCACCGAGCCTGGACAAGCGAATACCCCCACCCGCCTACACAAAGTCACCACAGGTGATGTGCCAGCAAACCACCAGGCAGCAGACCGAGCCACAGACATGATCGACCCCCGGCAAACTGCATGACAGTTGTCGGACAACCAAGCCGGAAGAACACAAAAGACGGGATCTCAAATGTCTCCGAGAGTGCCCTTCCATGCTTCCATATCCACCAACCTCTTCTCGAACCCCCCCAGCCCCCCCTCACTCCGTATCTCACCCCATAAAGAAGTGCCGCATAGTGGCTTGCAGACAGGGTAAATCGCCGGGTTGGGCGTTTGTGCTTGATACACATCTCTTCATCATGAAGTAGCGGGACATCCTTTCCACCCTTCCACTCCATCGGTGTTTCCCCAACCCCACTTCCTATTCATTTCCACCTTCTCCTCGTGGCGTCTGCCTTTCCAACAGAAACGTCAAGCGTTGGTGCGGTCAGCGTGCTAGTCAGTATGCGATCACCGTGCTCCCCTGCGAGTCTTCAGAGGGGCGACAGCAATGACATTGCCCGTCAAGTCGGTTAGAAGTCATTTGTTGTCCACCTGACAACCATGCATCAGAAGCATAACATGCAGCAATTTGAGATGACTTTGGTAATTCATCGTTGTTCATTCATTGCTTTTCGTACCTACTATACCATCATGGCACCATGCTTCGCCCCCGCTCCCCAATAAAAAACAAACAATTTTACATACTAAAAAGGTGTCAGTGTCATGCAAGACCACGAGAAATGATGTCAAGGAGGTTTATGATGGGATGGAGACGTACCGTTCAACGGGGCTCAGACCCAGCAGGCGCATGCCGTTGCCCAGCACAATGTGGGCCGCCTCGTAAAGCGCCATGCGGGCCTTCAAAACCGCAGGCTCGCTACCCATGATCCTCAATACATCATAGGAGCTGCTCAGGGCGTGTGTCATCTTGAAGAGGTAGGCCAACACGGTTGTGGGCTCCAGCGTCCTCAAGGTGTTACTGAAGACATCGGGCCACTGCGCCAGAAGACGGACAATGTTGACAGCATGGGCTTCCGTCAACAGTGAGAAGTCGGCGCTAGCAATCTCCTCGTCGCTGAGGCCAGCCTTGCGCTTAATGGAGCACACACGGGCGTGCGCATATTGAAGATACGGGCCGGTATCGCCCTCAAACGATGTCATTTGATCCATGTTGAAGGTGTAGTTGTTGATCCTGTTATCCCCAAAGGTCAGTATTCTTGATTCCAATTCGCACCCAGTGGGGCATATGTTGCTTGCTTACCTCTTGCCAGTCATGTCTTGGACCATGACAGAGCTGATACCAAGGACGTCGGCAACAGCCTCGGGGTTCTCCACTTGGTTATACTTGTCCTCGTTCTTCCTCATGGTCTCGTGCATCTTGTCGGCAACATCGCGGAGAATGTCATCCAAGAACTTGACGGTACCCTTGCGAGTGCTCATACCGAGAACCAGGCCAAAGTTGATGTGCTGGCACTTGTCAGCAATATCCTTGTGGCCCAAGAGCTCAATGATCTTGAAGAGCTGCTTGAGATGCAAGTCTTGGGCCGAGGCGACGACGTAGATCATCTTGTCAAAGTTGTACTTGGCATGACGAGCCAACAGTTCGCTAATATCACGGGTCAGGTAGAGAGCAGTGCCATCCCTCTTCCTGACAAGAGGCTTCTCCAGGCGCTTGCCCTCCTTGCCGGGGACAAGCTCGGAGAAGTCAATAAGTTGCGCGCCATTGTCCTCCTTGCTGATCTTCTTCTCCTCCAGCTGCTTTCCGATATCAGCCATGTCAGCCTCGGACACCTGACTCTCACCGCTGTACTCGTCAAAGTGAATGTTGAGACGGGCATAGGTCTGCTTGTACCTCACGATGCTGAGGTCGCGGAACTTCTTCCACATGGCCAGCGCCTTTTCATCCCTGTCGGTCATCTTCTTGAAATAGCGACGGGCCTGTTCGTCCAAGCTGTTGGCCTCGGCTTCTGTCACATCCTCACCAGCCTCCTTGCGCTTCGCGATTTGCTCCTTCTCCTCGGTCATCTCCGTATTGATGCGAACATAGAGTTGGAAAAGGTGGTTGATGGGGTCTTGCTCCAGAGCCTTCTCATCACCGAACTTCTCGAACGCCAGGGCCAGAAGACCATATTGCTTGCCCCAATCACCAAGATAATTGATCCTGGTCACGTCCCATCCTGCGCCCTCATACAGGTTACCGAGGAAACCGCCGATAATCGTGCTGCGAAGGTGACCAGCGTGGAAAGGCTTCGCAATATTCGGCGACGAGAACTCGACAATAATCTTCTTTCGTCCCGCGCTTGGCTCCTTGGGGTCCTTGAGACCCAATGATGGGTTGGTACCGAATGTCTTGCCCTTCTGGAGAATGGTGGGGAGAATGCTGTTTACGAGGGGCGCGCCCTTGAAGAAGAAAGACATGAAGTAGCTGTGTACGTGTGGCTTCTCGAAGAGAGGGTCGTTTTCGGGGAACTTGGCGGCCCAATCTTGAACGATCTGGTCGGGCTTGGGACCGCCCTTGGGGAGACGGAGGGCGGGCGCGGCGAGGACCAAGTCGCCCTTGTCAAGACTTTGAGTCCATGACAGGGCAGGGTAGATGATGTTCTTGTCGACCCCGGTAACCTCGGTCAGGACGTTGGCGAGATGGGCGCGGTAGACATCGAGGGGGTTGACATCGGGGTAGCAGTTGGGAAACTCGGTGATGGCATTGAGATTAAGGCCCTCGACCTGTTGCTGAAGCTGTTCCATGGCGGTGGTGCTGTGTGTGTATCGTCGTGGTGAATGCCAGGAGTTGTAGCGGTTGCAGGTCACAGTGATGCCGGTTCGCGAAAGAATGGAGGGGCTCAATTTCTCAGTGGAGGGGTTCGGCTTCCGGATGGAGGGGTTCAGTGTCTGGAAGTGGGGCCCAAAAGAAGAATGCAGTGTGCGCGTGCCTGCCAAGAAGTGTCTGTGTAGAAGAAGAGACCTGGAGAGCGGGAGGCAAGGCAAAAGGGCGCTTGGGCGGACCGGTAGGGAAAGCATGGGTGCTTTTTATCTTGTAGGTTGATTTACCCTCTCTCAACTGGTACCAACCCTATGGCGGGACCGTCAGTCACATCTGTGGGCCAACGTTGACTCACAACTGCTGAGTCGCTGGTGGTGACTGCCAGCCTGAGACCAGTCCAACTGACGAGCCAAAAAAAAAAAAAAATGTTTACTCCGTAACACGCCTTGCAGTCGCCCCACTACAAATTCACAGCCAATAAGAACTCTCAGTTTCTCCAGGGCTGAGTCGCACAGCCTTGCTTGTTGGTGTTGGGATGGATGTTGGTATTATTTGAGACCAGAGGTAAGATATTTATCTATCTACCTCATCTAGAAACTGTACTCTTCAGCAAATAATTGTATCCCTTGTGCCCCGGTTCCCTTGTGAACCGCCCGTTCATCCGATAGGCTCGCAACGCAATTTCTTGTCCTGGCAACGAGACTCGGGCCGCCACATACAACGACGCTGGTCTCCCCCCCGGTTGCCTCCACAGGTCCTCTGATGTAGGCCTCAATGTCTGGTCGGACACTCGAGTAAAATACGTGCGAGTCCGTACTGGCGTGGCTCGACCTCTTCCGCTCCACTGGAATCGCCCGTGCTGTTTGTTCGATGTCACCGGGACTGGATAATGGTCTCTGGCTCGTGATCTTCTCATCAGCCACCTTCTTCCCTCGTCCAAAGTTGGCTCCTGTAGAGGAACCAGACGAGCTGTCGGCAGTCACGCCATCTTGGCTGACCGGGAACGATGTCGGCCCCTGGGTAACGGCAATGTGAACGTGGAGCTCGATGCCTGTGCCTTTGGCATGCTCAATCAGCTCGTGGAGTCGCGTCACATAAAAGTCAATCTCCTCGCCCTGCTTGGTGGTCAGGAGGAAATCAATCCTCTTGACACAGTTTGTGCCCTTGTGTTGGAGCACACTTTCGAGAATGGGCAGCGTAAAGGATGCACCGGTGGAAGCCGAGATGAGTACTATGGTCTCGTAAATATCCCACCGCGGTGGCGCTCCATACGGCCCGGAGACAAATGCTGTCAGCCTCTCCTTCTTCCCAGCCAACTGGGCCTTGGTCGCTAATTCGTGCAGTCGTTTGGAAAATCCACCGTGTTTGCGAACGACAAGTTGAATGCTGTTGCAGATGCAAGTCTCGGGGAGCTGATGGGCGCAGGCAATGGTGTAAGGGTGAGCTTCGGCAATACCAACTCGGGGCATCCAAAGATAAAGATGCTGTCCAGCTCTCCACTTGAAGTGGACATCCTTGATGGTAACTACCGTGATCGAGTCCCCAACCGCACGCACCTGGGCTTGATGCCCAATCCGTTGTCCTCCCGTGCATCTCTTCTTGTCAGGCAACGCCTTAACGTTCTGCCAAACCAACATCACTGTTCGGCAAAACCGGTCGAAGCAGAGGGCCGCAATGGCAAACCACAGGTTGTATCTGGCGTCGACAGGAATGTGGACGTATATCAACCATAACAACAAGACAGCAGTGAGGATGTGTTGCAAGACAAAGAACTCATAGGACAACCGCCGCAATGGGGCCAGCCCGGAGACACAGGCCCATAACAAAAGACCCCAGGCGCCGAACCCATACTTGATCATGGGCATCATCTTGATCTGATAGTCGACAAGCTCAGAACGCGCCCAGTCGGCATAAAAGTAGAAGCCGTGAACAGCTCCTGTGGCGAGCATGGTGCGGGCCACCCATCGGTGCAGCCAGTTGAGCCTCTCATGGCTGATACCCGTGATGAAGCCTACAACGTTGCACTTGGAAGAAAGCAGATAGAGCAGCGGCAGCTGGGTGATAGTGACCCAAGCGTTGCGATAGCCAATGCGTTCCCAATGAAAGACATCTGGAAATATGGCACCATCGGTGGCCATGTAAATCACGATGATCCAGTACACCAACAGGACAATGACGCGGCCTCCTGGAGGCGGCGTCAGCCAGGAAAACCCCCTTGCTGGGACATACAGCTGGGGATAGCTAACTTCACGAACCACGGCCGTAAAGGTTGCCCACAGCTCTAGAAAGGCCGTGTCCGGTCTTGTTGGAGATTGGACGGAACTCGACGTGTGCCGTCGTAGTCTGAGAACAAGTGCCCCTTGTTAGCATGAGTCCAGCTCTGATAGAAATGTCAGGAATAACCGCTAACCTTCTTTCCAACTTGTACCAGTTTATAACCCGGCAGATCAGAAACGCGCCCACAAACCCCGCGACAATGTACCAGAACCGCTGCGCCAGTTCTTCGTTTGTAACAGGGTACGTCGTGTTTCCCGTCCCACCGCCCCCGTGGGAGCCATGATCATGATCCATTCCCACAGCTTTTTGATGCTGCCGTCACCAAATGGGCGGCAAAGCCCTCCCTTATATGTCGGCCAACTCTTCCCTTCACCGGGCTCGAGGTTGTGATACCCTGACTCTTTCACCATTAATCCGTCTCCTAGCCTGGCGTGAGTCTCCTGTGATGAATGGGTTCGCAGGACAAAAAATGTCGCGAGGAAATGACGGGAAACAAGGAGGCTCCGGGGATCTGGAAAATCTGGACCCAGATGGCCAGCGAGGCGAGCAGTGAGCGAGAGTGGATGGAACACAGTAGCGCAGTGCAACTTCAGCAGCAGTACCGGCGGGGTGGATTGCCGGGTCAATAATCTTGATGCGATTTCATTAACAACGGATAAAAAGTCACCAAACAAGAAGAATAGCATCGATGGATGATGGCCCTGATAGTTACCGGTCCCTGGTGGCTAAATGCCAGCCATTTGAGATCCGCCTGCCGTGTAGGTGTCCCATAGTCCCACACAAGCCGACGGACACCGCCCCCATAGGCAAACAGGGCATGGAAAAGGTCACACACCACAGACACAGTTCCATCATTTGCGATCATTGTGAAGCCGCAGCATCCTCACCCAGCAGGGAAGCTGAGACGGGCAGAGCAAGTTGTCACTGGCTAGAGGACATTGTCGTGCGCATGAGGATGCGGCGTTGCCAGAAATCAGATCGTTAGCGGCCCAGAATTTGCTCAAACCCCCTCGCCCCGCGCCAGCCTATGCCCCTCTGGGGAAAGACCACCCGCACACAAAGACCCTGGCAGCTTCCATTTGCGGTTTGGCGCCGTTATTCATGCACAAGATGCATCTACCCCACACAACTGCTGACGACATGCTTCACTTCTTCAAATATGTGAGTAGGTACACTCACTCCACACGATGATCTAGAAACATACCTAAGTAGAAAACATTGGGATGTGTTGGGAAACCCTCCATGTCACGGCCTAGAGATAGGTATGGTGATGAGGCGACTTGTCTGAGATTATCTGGTGGAAATCAGTTACCTGATGTCGTCTTGATAAGCTCCGCAACATCTGGGCGGAAAGCTTGACAGATGGTGACAAGCAGCTCCCACTGACGTCGAGACCTGATGTAGCGATGTCGAGCATCTCAACGCGAGGCCGATTCTAAATAGATACCTCTTCGTGGAGGCTCAGGTCGCATACATAGGCGGTGCCGAGTCTGCCGGTGCTGGTCTTATGTCACTGTGACCCAGGATCCCGGTTTCTCAGTCGCAACATCAATGTGTTACGGCATGGAATGCTTCCCGAGATATCGCGAAGAAGAGAGCATGCTGTCGACGTCAATTGGCTAGTTCTTGTTTGTCGGGCAGAGTTATTGGCATGACTAAATGGGATGAAATAGGAAGTAGAAACGCATGTCAAGTTGATGGTTGATAGCAAATATCGCCAAGTGGATCAAGAAAGGTACGTACCCATACAACCATCTGGTCCCTGTCTCCCGACTCGGCACTGTCCCTCTTTAAGCTCCCCCCTGTTGGAGCTCGAAGGGGAACTCCGCCTCAATTCCTTTAAACTCTCCCTGGCCCCGTTGCCTTTGTTTTGTTGTTTGCTCCTCCTGTTCCACCTTACTCTTCAGTCTCTCATTACGATAACATGGCGTCTCTCAGATCCGTTCTCGCTGCCGGCCTCCTTCTCCTGTCGACAACGGCCAATGCCCACTTCGAGCTTCAACACCCCTCCCCTCTGACGGCTGAGAGCAGCTCGCAGGCCACGGCACCATGCGGTGGTGCCAATGCCGACATTGATCAAAACACGGCGACCGATTTCCACGTCGAAGGCGACTACGTACAACTATTCAATGGGCATGCTCAGGGCAATTGGTTGATCCGTGGTACCCTTGACCCCAAAGCCGGCGGCGACTGGGAGCAGCTGTTCCCCATTGTGCAACAAACTGGGCGTGGTAACTTCTGCGAGCCTGTTGTGACAGTGCCCGGCGAGTGGGCTGGGAAGAAGGGGTTTCTAGGCATCAGCGGCAATGCTGGCGATGGCATTCTATACGCGGTATGAGCCAAAATCCCCGACATGTCCCGGTATCTCGATACGCTAACACAGGGAACAGTGCGCCGCTGTCAACTTCGTGTCTGGTTCCGCGTCAGCCCCCGGCGGCTCTTGTGTCAACGGCAGCGCCGTCACGGCATCCTTCCAGCCGGATGACACACTGTCGGCGCTCGTTGGCTCATCGTCCAATTCGGGGTCCAGCGGGTCGGAAACCACGGCGCCGGCTCCGGCGGCAACCACCTCACAACCCAGTGCCGCCGCACCAATGATGGGCGAGAGGGTATCGTTTGGAAGCTTCGCTCTCACAGGCGTGATGCTTCTCGTCGGTGCTGCTTTGCTGTAAAGAGGTATAGTCAAGGGGCGGTTGATGGGCCATGTCAGTTACATTTTGTATACACCGAGCATTTTTTTACATCATGATACCAATTTCCTGTTCAAGTTTATCTCACAGTGCCGTGGTTCTGCTCTCAGTTATGCAGCTGAGAATTGCTCAGAGTTGAAGTACCTACCTACATATCGCCCAACGCTCCTGCCACAGCATCAAGCAAGCAACTTCCACTATTCAGGCCCGCCACTGGCACCTGAGCTGGCCAGTCAGGAAGTCTCGACTGAACATGCTCGTACAAATTCGACAAGACTCCACCAACTCCCGTCACCGACCCCCGAACCCCACGGTGTGTTCAGGAAGGAGCCTGCGGTCACCCACGACCACCTCCTGTTCGCGGGGAATATCCAAATGTGGTCGTCCACTTGTCGTCCCTATCGTCAAACAAGCACAAGGCCATCATGTTCTCTCTCTTCTGCCACAGCCAGTCCGCAGAGTGGTCATAGACGGGGTTCGGAGCTTCCCGTTGGTTTGTTAGGTACTTGGGCGCAGCTGGAAACAGGGTGGATGATGCCATTGCCAGGCTGCTGCCTTCAGTTGCCTTTGATGAGGAAGGTGCCTCCCACTCTGCGGTCCTGCATCCGGGTGACTTGGGCGGAATTTGGTTAGGAAGCTGAATGTGGAAGGCTTTCTCCCCGGTCCTGTCTTCTCCCCCGTGTTGCAAGATTCCTCTCCACAACCAAATGAATACATCGAGCCGCTATTCCAACTTGTCTCTCAACATTCCGATTCAGCTAGTATCCCATCTGCCTCGTCCTTCGGCCGACAAATACGCATCACGGCCTCCTCACCATCGGCCCTCTCAAGATGTTCCCGACAATGCTTCTTCACGGAGCCCTGCTCACCGCCGCTCTCGCCAGGGCCGACAACGTGTCCCTCGTCACTGTGGCCGCGACAACAGCCACCGTGATCGTTGGCAACGGGTTGACCAACGGGACCCAGCAGCTGGCTCAGCTCACCACTGTCGGCCTCAGCACCGTCACAGTGTACAGCAACCAGCAGAAACCACCTCAGGCCACCGTCACCTTCACGCCCGGAAACAGCCTTGGCGATTTGGAGGTCACCTTGCCACCCATTGACGCGTCCCAACTGTCGGAACTCACAAGCTCTATCCTTGCCAACATCACGAGCGTGGTATCCAACTTGACCGCTCCTACGGCCAACTCGAACTTGACTTTGTCTGCCACCTCTCAAGATTCTGCGACATCGTCGGCTGCATCAGGCACAGGCTCTCCAGAGGTATCAACAGCTACCCAGTCTGCCCCCACGACGACCAATTCGACAAATCAAGCTGCTGACACGAATGGGCTTTTTGGCCGGTACGTGCCCATATCCCTATGGCTTGAGCAGATTTGCTGACCCTGTGTCTAGAAGCCTCAAGGCAATGGCGGTTGGCTTTCTCCTGGCTTTGGCGCTCTGAGTTCGAGGTTTTGGGCCACTGCTAGCAAGGTTTGGCGGGCATGGTTAGGATCTCGAAGGGCGGGCGTGAGGAAGGAATCGAGTATTGATATCACCCGGATTGGAAGTTGCTATTATACATATCTTGTTGGAAGGGTGGACGATTATGACATGTTGGGATGCGCAACCATCTCCACGATCAGTCAATTAAAGATGTTCTCTTGGCCTCGGGAACTTTTGAACCAGGGGCGTCTGTGACATCAGCCAATCCCACCCCCGTGCTCAAAAAGACGAGGTTGAGTTACATTCTTGGCGGACCAATAGCATCACAAGTTCCATATTATCGATGTCTTGTCTGGGCTCTTTTGGTCACGGACGTGCCTGTTGACCAACAAGACTGGCTGCTGATTGGACAGCCCCTCATTTTCGGCATGTTCATGCTTCACACATCAAGGCAACGCAAGTCATCCGATGTCATGGAAGCGGAATAGATGAGATGGGCTAAGTAAGCTGGCATGTCCACTCCCTCTTGCTGTTGTTTCATCTCCACCCTTTAATATTTATTCATCAACATTGCTGTCCTCGTTGTCAATCCTCAATCGCCCCCACGGAGATACAATATTGCATACCAACAACTGCAAAAAATGACATTTACCCACACCCCAACCCAGCTGACCCTCTTGTGGCTCGCTTTCTCCCTCCCCGCCGTGACCTGGGACTTTTTTTATGTCATATTCCGGCCTCACACAATGCCTGGCGGGTCCATACACTCGCCCTTCTGGGTACCCTACGCGCTCTACGGCGAGGTGGACGGCAACTACGGCTGGAAGCAGTGGCACGCCGGGTCTGGGTTCCCGGCTGCACAGAGCTGGATGAACGCCATCGAGACGGCCATGTACCTCGTGTATGCTTGGATTTGGTGGACGAGTAAAGATCAGGTTACTGGGGAGATTAGGGGAAAGAGGGCGGCGGCGGCGGTGTTGACTGGTTTTGCGGCCGGGGTTATGACCGAGAGCAAGACTGTGCTGTATTGGCTGAATGAGATTTGTTCGGGGTATGAGAACATTGGGCAGAACGATCTCTTTAGGCTGGTGGTTCTTTGGGTGGTGCCGAAGTAAGTTTGCTTTTTGTGCTTGTGGCTGGTGGCTGGACATTGAGGGTGTGTATACTAACGAAACTGGCAGTGGGCTGTGGCTTGTTTTTCCGGCGACGCAGTTTATCTATGGGTTTGGGAAGGAGATCATTGATGGGCTTGCTGGTGCTGAGACCGAAGACGAGCCAACGTACAGCGAGGTGGTGAAGAATGGGTCCGAGAAGAAGGAGCTCTGAGGGCGGGGGTTGTGCAATGGCTTGGTGAACCGTGGGAGATGTAGCGGGAAAATACGAACGAGAAACGGGAAGCTGCGTTGCCTTTTACCAACATCGAGACCGGCGTGTTCCGAATTGTGTGAGACTAGATTCCACCCACACCAGGACCGTAAGTAACAGATACGCTGGAATACGCCGACTGACATAACCTCTTGTAGGAATTCGTAGCATGTGTTTGTTCGGTTTCGTTTTCCATTACTCTCTGCTGAAACTGATCTCAAGCTTCTCATTGACGTCTTCCTGTTCAGACAGCGAGTTGACAGACCCCGACTTCTTCTCTGTAAACGACGATGTTGAAGGCCGCGTATCACGGCCTCCATCATTTTCAACCGCCCCCAGCACGAGGTACACCTCCAGAATCTCAATCAGCCACCTCTCCCTCGACTCCAATCCACGTTTCGCGTCAAACCAGATCGTGTCCCTCGCGGCCTGGGTGACCACATCTCTTGTACATGGCTCGAGTTCAGCCAGTTTCAACACTTGGTACGCGTCAATCGTCACCGTTGCCGTCCCCCCGCCCAGCTCATTTTCGACACCACCCTGGAAGTAACGTCTGGTCATGTCGGGGTTCTTCGACAGCAGTCGGAGACAAAACTGCTCAAAGAGGTTGAACTGTACAATGTACTGCAGTAACGGACAAAACGGCATCGTGATCGCCGCCCACCTCGTCGCGGCCAAATTCTGCCGACGGCTATCCACCAAGAGTAGGGATTCAAGCAGCTCGTCTCGGCTGAGGGGTTTTAGATCGATGTTGGTCAAGAACGGCCGGTCATAGCCGATCTTGTGCCGCCACAGCCGGTTGGCCATGACCGAGTTGACGATGCAAGGGATCAGCACTACATAAGCCCACCACTGCGTCGCCGCAGCGAGGGACATGGCGCCTGCTATCAGACCGGGTAGCCCGTTGAGCAGGAAGTGGATGCGCAGGTAGTTGGCTCTGGTGGAGACCATGTGTTCGAGGCGGTCGCCTACATAGGAACGTCCGGGGGGAAAGTCGGAATAGAGAGACGAGGCGACCATGCGTGTTTTCTTGCGTTGGTCGTTGTCGAGGTAGACTGCCCAGAGCATGTTGATGACTGCGTAAAAGGCGAGTGGGGAGTTGCCGAGGAAGCCAGTGAGGAGGTTAGAGAGATCAAAAAGATAGGGGTCTTCGCCCCGGGTGGCCATCCAGGTGCCAGCACTGACCAGCAGTATACCGACGCCGATGACAATGTCCATGCCGAAGCGGTAGACAATTTCGGAACGGAGGTCCTGGTTGTTAATATGGAGAAAGCAAGCCAGGGTTCTGCCCCAGTTCCTTGCAGCGTCATCAGCTCTTTTTTCTTTGCTCGAACCACTGGTATGGGAGCCAGAGAATGAACGGGCAATGCCTGCGCCGGCACTTCTCTTTTCCAAGTCTTGCTGCTCGTCCTCAGCCTTTTGTAGGTCTTGCAGAAACCGCCTTTCAACCCTGAGTCCACAGATGTTTTTCCAGCTTCGAGTCGCGTCGTATATGAGGAAGAAGAGCAGGCTGAAGCAGGCGGTACCACCAGCAATCATGCAGGTCACAATGGTAATAGGTATTGGTGTCGAGTTGTACACGTTGGCGGCGACGTCACCTGCGTTGGCCAGCTCGACAAAGCCCAAAGCGGGCAGCATGTTGTTTCGGAGTTTTGCTTCAAAAACTGAATGGATTTTGCGGGCTGGATCTTTGCTCGGTCGGAGGAGTGTTGCACAAGGTACTCTGAAGGTGGCGGCTGGTATGTCGCCGCTTTGGGGAACAGGAGATTGTATCAGACGGATGAAAGGTGCCGGTGTTGGTGACTCTGCCTCTTGCTGAATCTCAGCAAGTGTGTTGAAGTTGGGTGGTGGCGGTGGGCGAGCCACGGGCTCGATAGTATCAGCCATAATCCGCGGCTGTCAATGTCGTGCTCCCAGTCAAGGGGACAACATGGAGGATAATGGGTGACAATGAATGGGTGGCCGCGGCCATTTGATGCTGGGGTACCAGCTTCCTAATGGAGAAGGAAAAGGGGACACCCGCGACTCGAAAAGAGGCCAATGAAACCGAAGGGAAGCGTTGAGTCGTGACAGCCTGGGATATTGCCAGGCAACTGATGTTCAGCCAGCCGGCAAAGGGGTGATGGGGAGGATGAAAACACTAACTTATTTCTGACGGGGCCAGACCTTTTTGGGGGACCATCAGCCGCGATGGTCAAGTTCCCGAAGCATGTGAAGCTGAGTCTGGCCCCCTAGAAACCCTCGCATCGTTCCTTCCTTAATTTTCCATCCAGCACCTGAACGGGTGTGATTTGTTTGGTGGGTGGTTTTTGCGAATCTCTAGCGCCGGCGCCGAAACTCACCGACTCGTCCAAAGTGTAGACAAACTTTGACGGATGCAAGCCTCGCGCTTCACCAACCTCAAGGTGGCTCTGATGTCATTGCGGGACTGACAAATGCCGATGCCCCTGAGTTGGGTTGGTTGACTGTTCACAAAGCACGAAGAGAACAAGGAACTAGTTCTGGCAAAACACACAAGACAATCAAAATTACAATCTGAGTATACAAAAGCACAAACTATCGACAAAAAAAGAAAAGACCCTGACAAGGAACAGCTGAAAACCAACTCCTGCTCGCAACCCAGCTTCTACTCTAGCAGCCGGGAATTAACCCAATCCCTTTTAGTCATATGCATGTCTCATGACCAACAACCCCTTTGTTCCTTCATCAGTAAGCTCAGAATTGCAATTTACTTGCGGAGGGCAACGATGGTGCCAAGGTCCACCCGGAGGAGGGCAGTGAGGTCGACGATGGCATCGAGGACGACCTGGATGTCGGCAACAACGCCGGCAACAACGGCACCAACAGAGGCACCGACGTTGGCAACGATGTCAACGACAACGTCAACAATGGGGACAGAGATGTCGACAACGAGGCCGAGGATAACCTCGAGGTTGGCGGAGATGACGAGGAGGATGTCTGATTGGCATGTTAGCATCTCTATCTGAGTTGTGGGGGCAGCTAGTGGGCGGCAAGACGTACCAGCATCGAGGGCAAGGAGACCCTGGACGGTAACTTCAATCTCGCCAAGGAGAGCCTGGACATCGGCAACGAGGTCGAGGACGACAGCGAGGTTGAGGTCAACAAGGAGGTCAACGTTGAGGAGGAGAGCGTTGAGAGTGGGGGTGATGTCGCCAACGAGGAGGTCAATCTGGGCCTGGAGGTCGATGAGGACGGCAATGAGAGCATCAACATCAATGTCGACAGCGCCGATAATGTCAACTAGGCCGTGATGTTAGCAACATATACGTCTTGATCATGATGAAAACCGGGAGTCTTACGAATGAGCTGGATATCGGTCTGGACCTGAGCCTCAATCTGGACGATGATGGCAACGAGGTCGGCAATGACAACGTTAACATCGACATCAGCAGTAATGGCAGGAATAGTGATCTCAACATCGAGGTCCACGATGGGGCTAACGACAACGTCAAGGTCGATGGTAGGGTTGCCAGAAGCGGTGGGGATAGCAGGGGTGCCAGGGGTGCCAGGAACATCAATGTCTACATCACCATCGACGATGGGAGTACCGTTGTTGTCCTCGTCGTCGCTGTCGCTGTCACTGCTGTCGTCGTCGTTGTCGTTGTCATCGTCGCTGTCGTCACCTGGGATGTCTGGGGTGTTTGGTGTGCCTGGTGTGCCAGGTGTGCCTGGAACGTCGACATCGACATCAACGATGGGAACGTTGGGGTAATCGGGAACAGCAGGAGTGCCGGGAACATTGGGTACACCCGGGACATTGGGGGTGCCCGGAACATTAGGAATGCCGGGGATGTTGGGAGTGCCGGGAGTGCCTGGAGCGCCTGTTGAAGAAGCGGCATCATCTGTGCAAGAGGTTGAGGGGATGATGTTGACCGGGACAGAAACCGAGGGAAGGTTGGTAGGGAGGCTGATGCTGCTGCCGCCGGCAGGAGAGCCAGTGTTGCATGGGCAATCAGCTGGGACAGTCACCGTGGCAGTAGGCTTGTCATGGCGGGCGTCAATGGCGGGCGCAGCGAGGACGGACCCGAAGCTGGCGGCGGCGATGGCGGCGTTGAGAAACTTCATCTTGATTGTTTGGTGTTTTGTGGATGGTGCTGCTGGTGGTGGTGATTAAAGATGATATTAAGGCAATACTAAGGGATGGGGGAGTCTCGAAAGAGCGACTGGAGTTGGATATTATTGATTAGGGGGAATACTAGTTGGGAAGGGCGGCGGTGAGGGTGAAGATGATGAGGATGAGAAAAGGGAATGTGTCTCTACTCGAGGCCATCATGAGATTTATATACCTGTCTCGTGACAATCAAACCTGACCCGGATGATGCCGTTCTTGACGGAGATGAGCACAGCGATTTCTTCCAAGACAGGCACTTACAAACCTGGACACTCGTCTTCTGGAGTTTGCCGTCGTCGATCTCAATAGTCCGCCAAGCTGCCGGACCCACTGGGAGATCGCCAGCCCTATCTCTGGATGTGGACACTGGATGCAGGGCCGAGAGCGTGGTTTTGCCCGCATCTGCACTGCTTGATATCGAGCCTCATCATTTCTTCTTTTTCTTACTGGATGAGGGCAGGCGTTGTCGCACCATCAAGCATGGCAGTCAGCTGCTGCTGCAAAGTTATCGTCTTGGAAGCCCCCCATTTACTTGATCATTCCAGGTATGAGATATTTCCCCTATCGGCACCTTACTGCAAATCCATCATGATGTTCATCCCCAGAGATAAACCCCCACATAACCCTAGTCCTGGCTAACTTCAGTCCAGACCGAAGCTTCTCTACCCTGACAGCAAACGAGGTGGCGTCGATCTTTGCTCGATGCTCTTGCGGGAGCTAAACTGGACATGGGCAGCCTGTCTCTTGGCACGTCAAACTGCCAGTTTTGTTGTGAATCTCTTTTACCTACGCATACAGATTGGATGACTCGGGGAAAGGCAATATTTGTTCTTCTGCAACGGCTGAGCGTCAAGTTACCACAATGCCACTGTTCAGACCCGAAAGCAATCCTGCCAACCCCCTTTTGATGTCATTAAATCGCATTAGACCGCATCTTGTAGGCCTGCCAGGGGTATCACGATCGACAACCAGGTCCCCGACTAGGCTCAAGCCACACAAAAAGAAAACGGTGTTGGCAAGTGTGGCCAAGAGGCTCTTGAGGCGCCCAACACCGTTGAGAAAGGGAGTGGCTGGTGGGGTTGTGGTGTTACAACAACGGCGGTGGGAGACCCTGAAGTCGCGTGAGCTGAACTCCTGTGGTCCGCGATCCTTAGTTTTGTTGCGCGAGACCCATACCGCCCGTTCACCAACATTTCATTTGACAATCGTTTCGCCTTTGCTGAAGAGAAATTCAACGGCGTCGATGCTAGCGATGTATCACCGCTTTCAAAAGCAACAAAAATCGCGTTGGGCTCACGATCATCCCCTCGACTTCCTGAACTGACCTCCCCCTTCTGTTTCTTGATGTCGGCCACTCATCTCTCTGTGCATTTTCAGTCGTTTGCCATTTCCAATTTCGCTCTTTGGGGGTCTATGCGTGCAGCAAAAACACGAGGAAGCAAATTGCAGGATGCGTGTCTGAGTCTTGCTTCTTTGCCTGGAAGGCCGGGAATCAGGTTGCCGACGACAGAGTGAGGTTGAAGTGATTCACAAATGCGAGACATGTCCTCCGAGCGTTTGCATAGTATTGAGGCAACGGGTTTGAAGTAGTATACAAAACCTTGGTACAACTCGAATGAGAAAGCTGCTCGTCCTCGTGGCTTGCTCGTACTCGAATTGCTTCTCAAAAAGAAAAGAGGAACTTTGTCACAACCATTCTTTCCCTTACATATCCGTCCCTCGTTTGGGTGCCGTACCAAGGGCTTGGGACCATAACCAATCCCAGATTGCCTGCCTGATTTATGACGGGTACCTGTCAATCATTTGCTGTGTGCATAGCTTATCCAGCTCTTCGGGGCTTTTCCGCCATACACCTACGGTCATTGGTGACAGAGGTGTTGAATCACATACACAGCTATCTCACACACCGGAAATTTCATGCATCCCACCCTACTCAACTACCCTCATAGTTAGGTTATTCACAGCTCGGGTATCACGGCATTAACAGATACCCGCTGACTAGAATTGTCTTGTCTTGTATCCTTAACCCAGTAGTAAGAGACAGTCTTCAGAATTCAAAACTTGATTCTGTTCTTGTGTACGTCATGACAAACTCATGCCTCGTATTGGCCCCTTGAGCATCAATTGTCTCTCTAATCACACGCATAACCGTTGGTAACGGGAGTGTGTCCTTCCTGTCAGACTTCCTGCCATACCACTCCATGTGTCGGCGATGTCACCAACCAAAAAGCAATACACCGGTGACGGACATCCAGCACGACACCAAGACCCGGGTTGTCACCATGTCACGCTTTCACATGACACATAAGCCACCATGTTTTGTCCAAGTACCTAGGTAGGCAGGTAAACTGAACCGAGACTGATGGGTTGGGTTGGGTTGTGGTTACACTCGCTCTCAAAATAGCAACACCTCAACGAGAACTAGTCCCTTGCGGGGGAGGAAATCTCATGACCCTTCTTCAAGTGTTTTGGTCCGTCTGTTCTCGCTACCGACCTGTGTTTTGCTGGTAACGAAACCGCCATCAAAAAACTCAACACTGCACCCCTCCAATAGTTCGTGATTTCAAGCGACCCAATGACACAACCGAGCCAGACATCAATCACATGCAACGCTCTTTTCTTCAAAAAAGTGAAAACGACGAAAAAAAAATTGAAAAAGGTACCAAGACTTTCTAAGAAATCAAAATCATCTCCACTGAATCTCCGAAAATAACTTTGGTACCTGCCATCCATGAAAAGTCAACAAATCCGAGGGCAAGATCAAGGGATGCTCAAGCGTGTGTTCGGCTTCGGATGTTCGGACCTCAAATCCAGGGCGGAAATGGGACGCCAGCCCCAAGAGCTGAAAATGCAGGCCACTTCACACACCTTGACCAAAAAGCAACATCATGAGAACTTGGCAATCGGGGAGCCGGGCTTAAGGGAGAAGAACAAAAAACGATAGATCACACCATGAGAGAGAGCTGAAAAAGAATGAAACACACTACCGTCACTACAAGAAGAAAAGAACAAACCATACCTACAGTAGCCTCCCACCAGCCAGCCCTCATTACCCCGTCTCTTCCTCTCCCTTACTCATGTCGATACATTGAGCCAAATCACATGAGCCAGTACTTTGTTACCAATTTGCTTTGCTTTGCTACATGTACGTTTCACGCATGTCAGCGCTACGCTTGCTTACTCAGTACATCCCATGATCCAAAAAAAAAAAACCCAAAATAGAAAGACCGACCAACTAGGGGAAAGAAAGAAAAAAAAATCTCATGCTAAAACATCCCTTGGTTTTCGCTTCTCCAGCCTCCCTTCATGCCAACAGACCAGCTCACTGCTTGAGAGTCCTCTCGTCAGCCTCACACTGCTCCGGCGTCTGCCTCCTCTCCACCCCGACCGTCCATAGCGCCCTCTCCCCCTTGACAAACCTCTTCCTCTTTTGCGTCTTGCCCTCAGTCAGATACCGTATCCTGAACGGCACAGTCTCCGTGACATCATATTCTTCGGACTTGGACTCATCTCCAAATATCCTCAATGCTCTCACCGTGAGCTTGTACCTACCCGCAGGAACGTAGCTTCCATCAGCGAGCCTGCCATCCCAGGCGTACTGCAAGGTCCCGCGGGGGTTGTACCAGCTGGGGAACTCCTCTGGCTGGCCAAGAGTGCGAGTACCAAACACGACCTTGGCGTTCTGCGCTGCTGTCGAACAGTTGGTCATGGGCACGACGTCGACGCGGATCATGGCGCTACCCATAGCCAGTGTCACCACGAGCTTGGGCATATCGGCGCGGTTGCGGACGGCTGTGATGTTCGATTGTCCAGGTGGGGGCAAGGTGAAGGTCAGATTTGCCGCCACAGGAGAGTTGGTGCTGTCGCGGGCCCGTGCAAGCAGGGTGTTGTCGCTGTTAAGGACAACAACCGAGTGAAGGGAGCCAGCAACACCGAGATAGGGGAGGGAAAGGGCCGAACTGTCGGAGCCGTTGATGGCGATGTAACCAGAATAAACGGGCAACCGCTTCACGTCGAGGCCGGTGGGTGCCGTCGCCTTGACTGTGACGATCCTGCGTTGGCCAGCTCCGAGGGTGAAGGTGGAAGGGGTAAACGCCAGGGAGGCAAAGTTACCTGTCAGCTCGACACTGGGGAGAGAAGCAGGCGTGAGAGCGCCGGGTGAGCTATAAGTGTAGGCAGTAGCGGCACCGACATTGCTCAGAGAGTAAGTGACCGATGACGAACCCGTGTTGGAGACGGTGAATGTTTGAACAGGGTTGAAGTGATCTGTATCGTTGAAAGAAAGGCCAGAGGTGCTGAGTAGGGTCGTAGCCTTGGCAGCATCCCATGCCTGCACCAGGCCAGCACCCTGTTGGGGAACAGGAGCCAGATATGGGGAGGATACACCATCCCGGCGGAACAGGTTGGGTTTTGCTGTAGATGACAACAAGTTCTCAATCGTCTTTGGGTCCTTGGTGCCGCGGACGTTCATGACCAGGGCGTAGATGGCTGCCGCCAAGGGGCAAGCCATCGAGGTGCCTGAAAGAACGCCATATGAACCGAGAAGACGAGGGTAGGTTGACAGAATGTAGCCACCAGGGGTGGAGAATTGAGGCTTGGATTCCACTTCAAAGGTAGGACCCCAGCTGGTAAAACTGCTGAGATAACCACCGCTTGTCGGATTGTCAAAGTTGGCGAGGAACTTGGGGGCCGTGGACGGGTTGGCCATGTTGACCAGCACTCTTTTCCCGGATTCCAATGCCTTCACCCACAGCTCGCCCGTTCCGGAGGGAATGGTAGCAACAGCCGACAGACCCGGCACTCGCGCTGTCACGCTGAGTGTGCCTGGGACGTTGTTGTAAAAAATGACATACCTGGCTCCCTTCGCAACAGCATTCTCGACCTTTTGCACAAAGGTGCAAGAGCCACGACGGATCAGCACAATGTAGCCAGAGAGATTGGGGGTGGAGGCAGGATAAGGGTCGCATCCGTGAGCCTCATCTGTCGTGTTGTAGTTAACAGTCCATAGTGGGAGGCTGACACTGTTCCAGCTTTGCGGGTCGCCGCCAGTAAAGCCAAAAAACTCGCTCTTGGAATCGATTTGGTAGGTCGCGTTGGCAAGAAGCGCGGGCGTGATGACGTTGTCGACAGACGCAATGGCAGTCACCTGCTTGCCGTTGGCCGCGGTCGAAGCATAAAAGACACCGGCAGCGCCATCATTTCCAGCCGACACAACACATGGCACGCCGTTCTCCACAATTCGTGAGACGACGGCAGCCCAAGGGTCCTCGCTCCAGCCTGATGCACCGCCAATAGAGGCTGTGATGATGTCGCTTCCAGCCTCATATGCCATGTTGTACGCAGCAATCAAGAGGTCATTGCCCACATCGCCCTGGCAGCCAAACACACGGTAGGCGCCCAGCTGTACGCCCTCGGCGGCCCCGACGATACCGTAGGGATTATTTGACTGAGCAGCAATAATACCCGCAACGTGTGTGCCGTGGCCATTGCAGTTATCAACGGGGTCGTTGTCTGGTCTCGGCTGGTTCGCACCGTTGAACGCATCACCCACTAGATCAGCCCCGTAGGAAACCAAGCAGCCTGGACCAAAGCAACCCCCCAGGGCCGGGTGAGTGTAATCGATCTAGGGCACACCGGATGTTAGCCGGAACCATTGTCCGTCCGTCCACCAAACCAATGGCCCTGAATATCAACTTACACCCGTGTCGATAACGGCAATCTTGATGCCCTTTCCTGTGATTCCTGCCTCCTTGAACTTGTTTACCTGTGTCATCAGGTGCGGCGAGAAGCTGTTGGTGACGTTGCCGCCAAGCTGGCGCTTGACGAGGGCAGCAGCATCGTCGCCCGTCGAAAGAACATCGTGCTGTGGGATCGGGTACCGTCGCACAGGGAAGATTCGCTTGATGGTGGGCAGCTTGGCCACCTTGGCCGCCATTTCTTCGGCATTCTTGGTGTCCTTGAACTGAATCGACGCACCCTTGAACAGTTTGAAGCGCAAGTCTTTGCGAAGTGACGCCCTCCCCCCAAACTTGCGGACAAAAGCATTGGTATCCTGAAGATGAGTTTGTTAGTGTCAGAGCAGAAGCTAGGGAAGCGGCCCGACATGTGTCGGATATTTGGCTGAGGAAGATGATGCTGCCAACGAACGTCATCTGCATAAATGTAGGGCGCACAGTTGCCTTGTATGAACCGCCTTGTGCGCAGCATTATACAACGGACGCCTTGGTATCGTAGATCCGGGACTGGTTGGTGTATCATACCTGATCATTCTCATACTCAACAATGTATGCACCTGGCAGGACTTCGGGCGTGTCAACCTGTACCGCATTCACTGCGGCTGCCACCGCCAGCAACACAGTCGCGAGATCTAACCGGACCATGTTGCCTTGGTGGTCCCGGATGAGGGGACTGGCGTGTAGAAGACGAAACGGGAGGCAGGATGTCTAGACAGGCAGAGGAATGAAGGGATGGCGAGTCGCTCTTCCTCGAAGGCCTGGAACTTGATTTACCAACCTCGGGCTTCCGGCGAGGGTGTCGTCCTCGGGAGGCTGAAGTGGTGCCATGGCTTCGCTATTATATATATGGCCATGACTGAGCGGAGAATTCGTTCGGGAGTGACGAGAGGTCTCATCAGAGCCGTCCTCGGGTCTGCTACGGTTCGCTTGCCCATGTCCCATCATGTCGCCCCTCCCCCCCCCCCCAAATGGTCAGGAACGTCAAGTTGAGGTTGCGACCGAATTTACCCAGATTTCTTATCGACAGCACGATTGGAGCATCCCATTGGACAATCACCTATTGTTGAGAAGATCCGGGACCGGGCGCTGGCAAAAAGAGCGCTGGGTGGCACCGTATTGCCTTGCCAGGGCAGGGCAGCTTGGGCTGCTGCTCTATTATTCCCTTCCCATCTCGCAGCGCGAGGAATGCAACCTCGATTGGGCCTCGGGATCTATGGCCAAGCGTTATTAATATGGACGGGAGCAAGGTCCACGGGACTTGAGGTTGCTGAAGAAGGGCCAGGCACGGCATTGCACGGGTAGAGACCATGGCCATCTGCAGAAAGAGCGCAGAGATGTGCAAGGTGCAGCATTTGTTCCATATGACGGAGACAGGGAACCGTCTTGATCAGTCTCCCGTATATTCCGTCCTTTGTGAGTTTCCAGGATCCTCCGTGCTCCATAGGTTCTTGGAAGGGTCTTGGGATATCTTGGGGGAGCTCATTCGGAGGCTCAGAAAGGTAGGTGAGAGAATCGAGGGTCCTCTTGTTCCAGGTCCAGTTTTGGCTTGGCGCATCAGAGGCTATCCGTGGGTGCAGATGGGCGGCTTCCATTTTTGGGAGCATGCTTGGCTGGCTTGGAGGGTTGCTCGAAACGACGTTGTGGCGATGGAATCGATCGAGTCTTGCCCAACGGCGTTAACAGGGTGCTACACAGTCGGGAATATTCAGGCTAGCGGCATCAATCCCCTGTCCAGCCACCCACACCCACAGTACTGCAATGTATGTCTCTCACCATGAGCGAACTGGATCGGGACGACAAGATGCGAGAAGCTGGCAGGGTTGCGGATGCCATCCTCCGGTGGAAGCCATACAAAAAGAGGTTGCCATGACCAAACATTCTGGTGCTGCGCCTCGCTGAAGCATGCACCTCTGCACCTCCCAGCGGTTCCTGCAGATTGCTACCAGCGCAACATACGCCGGTTGATGAGGAGAAGCTGTAGAATTGGAACTGCTTGGAGAAGCTGGAGAACTGGAGAAGCTCAAGGAGAGAATGGCGGCGGTCCCTTGGCTGCCTCGTGCCAGCCCTGGCAGCAACCGGGAGGGCACCCCGCATTGCCCCGCACAATCCCCTGCTCCCAGCCATGCATCCACCGGTTCAGGGCTTCCGAATTGTCGACAACAGTCACACTCACAGTGAAATTTGACAAGACAAGCGCCAACTCCCGTCTCTTTGGGCGATCTGTGGAGTTGAGTATGGTTGCAATTAATCGCCAAATGTGAATGTAGTAGGCATGACTCCGTGTGTTTCTCTCCCCCCACCAAGTCTAGGCTCACAGGTAGCATCTCCCATTCCATGTCCATGACATCCTAACCTGCTCATCCTACCAGATTGGGCGCTCTCGGCAGCATGCTTGAAAACGCAGAGAAGAGGGTGTGAAATATGCCGAAGTCGCACGCATCGGGTATATCCTAACCGTTGCGTATATATTGTCCAGATTGTCACGGTGCTGCCGCTGCCGATACGAGTGCCGGTTCAAGGCCTCATGCTGCTGATCAGGGACTGGAGAGTATTGAGTATAGATTGCGATGGTCCTCGGACATATTGCTTGGGTTCCTAGGACAAGCATGTCGACAGTGTCACGAGCACACAGCATGATGGCGAGATCACAGCCGGTTACACCGTCCTAGATGAGAGTGAGAAGTCAGCCTGTTTCCTCCGCTTCGGACATCGAGAGAGCAACGTTCTGGTGGCTTATGCTGCATCGGTGGAACGAGAATGCCTGCCAGTTGGAGCCGGAGGTCTCTTTTGCTCGCCTGTATTGGAAGGTGTAAGCCCAAGTAGCATCACAACAATCCTGAAGCGGCTTGTATATTGAGTATACATGCAGACCGTTAATTGCTTTTTTAGGCACATCATTCTCGAGATCTATTGCTCTATTAACCTTATCGTTTGGTTTTATTGCGGCAGCTCACCTACTGTGGTTGTTGTTCGACATAGTGGGTTGGTTCAAGAATGAAAGTGGGGGCCATCAGGTTGCCGGCCCCGGAGATCGCGGGGAACGCGGAGTGGGTGGGGTCTCATGAACCGTTGGCATCCAATCAGAGGCCGTTTATTTCCCTGCCAAGCAATTGAATTGCCAAACGGTTTTCTGGAATTTCCATCTCGGCCTGTTTGCTGCATCTTCATTTTTTCTTTGGTGAAGGCATTCACGCATTTTGATCCGAGTCAGCCCCTCATACAAGCACGTTTCGGCCACACAACCGCTACTACGCTGCCATTCAGTATATCACAGCGTTAGACCCAAAGATTTCCCACTATGATCTGCCGTACCTGTCTGCGCGCCCGCCTCGCCCAAAGGCTCCCCTCCACCGTCCCGAAGCGAACCCTTTTTGCCGCCACCACCCGCTGCGCACCAGCAATCACTACCAACTTCGCTATCCCCGCTCGCCCCCAACACCAATTCCCACGAATCGCAGACCATGCACAACGGCTCTACTCGTCAGAGAGCACAGCTTCCGCCTCCCAGTCCTCAGAGCCCCCTTCAGCTCTTCCCAGACCAGAAGACTTGACAGAAGGAGAAGCACAAGTGTGGGATATACTCGTGGCAGAGTTTGCGCCGACCCAGCTCCTGGTGCAAGACATCTCTGGCGGGTGCGGCTCCATGTACGGCATCGACATTTCTTCTGAGAAGTTCAGGGGGTTGAACATGCTCAAGCAGCAGAGGCTGGTCAACGCCGCGCTGGGGGACCTGGTCAAGGAGTGGCACGGTGTCCAGCTCAAGACCCGGGCGCCTTGAGAAGGTACTATGTGGTCTATACCGAGTTTACTGTATGACTAACGGAGAGGGAGGGAGGGCGATGATACCCCTGGCTTGATATGATCACCTAGATAGAATTTGGACAGAACGGGACAAATAGACATGAGAGAATGGGGCAACTGTAGTACTGCCAGCACAAACACGATACACTCTAATCTACATTCGGTTGCAACCGTGACGCGACATAGCCATATTCAAGCAGGGAGCTTAGAGTTTGGATAACCACGGCGTACAAGACAGGGGCATACGAACTTTGTTCACATCTTCTGTCCCACAGGTAAGCTGTACCTCGAGGTTGTGTCCAGTCATCGGACCGAGAACCATGGAAGTTTGTGTTGCTATTGTCTGTTCCTATGTTCAACAACTTGTACGATAAGAGAGTATTGCTTGGTACCATGATGGTTGTGGTGTCTACAATGCTTCTACTGTTTCACCAAAGTAGTAACACCTTGCCACGTGGAATGCGTTTTGAGTTCTTTTGGGCCGTGTAGTCCATCTTGTGTTCCTGCCAAGTTAACTCTGGACTACAACTCTTATCACCTTGTGGATTTCCGAGCCAAAGTTTCGGCGAGGAGGACAAGCTTTGTCCCTCCTGACAAGAGACGACTATGTACTCATGTTATAGATACCTGTTGCAGAATTCAAGCCGAGTGGATATCGACAGTACAAAGTCATAAACCCAACAACCAGGTGGGTATGTCAACCCAAGTTGAACCAATCCAACAACCTGTGCACACTCCTTTACCTCCTATGCCCATTCCCCATACCCGTCCCCATTCAGGCTCTACTGCTGCTGGGAACTTCCACCCAATCCAACCGTAGCCGCCACCTTCCTGATCCTCAGAGGTCTAGGATGCAATCCCGCCAGCTTCCTCCTGCTGCTCTTTTTAGGTAACGGAGGCGGCTGCGGCAGTGGCAATTGATTCAAACTATGCTGTGACTGCGCATCATCCGAGCACACGCTGCTGGACAGCGTGCACACGGAATCGCTCGACGCCATCTTTTGCATGCTCACCTCTAAATCATTGATCGTCTCGTCTCGCTGCTGTTCATATCCGTTTGTCTCACCCATAGACGATACCTTGCTTCGACTACCATCGCCGTGAAGCTGCCCCTCGTGAGGCGGCCACGAAAGGGGTAAAGGTGGCAAGGCTGACTGCGGCGGTGGTGGAGGGGGACGTAGCCCGGCGAGGCCGGAGAGAACATCGGGAGCTAACGTGACGGAAACTTCAGTGGATTTAATGTTGTCCGGTGTGGTGACCTCGGTGGACGCGTCTGAGACTTTGCTGCTGGTGTCCCCGATGCTGTCTTCTCCACTGTTGCCGCTGCTGCTCCTGTTGCTGTTGCTGCTTCTTCTGCTGCTTGCATCGTTGCTGGCCCAAGCCAAGCCATCTGTTGATGAGGAGCAAATACCGTTCGCCTGTGGCCCGCGGGCTGTCAGGCTGAGGGGCAGAGGTTTGAGATCTTCGACTGAAAACCTGTCGACAGAGCCAAAAGTGTGACAGGAAGGGCGGCGGAATCTGCCACGACGGGTGCTGCCGACTCGGATGGGAATATGGGGATAATGGTGTTGCTGGCTGGAGGTCGAGAAGGCACGCAGAGGGGTTGGCTTGGCAAATGAGGATGACGCGCGGAAGTGATGTGGTTTTCGAGCCGAGAGAGACCCGATAGATGGCCGGACGGTCACCGGGGTGTAACAGGGTGGTGACACGGTCAAGAGGCTGTCGCAGGATGGTGGAACAGAAAGTTTGGCTTCGGATAAAGTGGGCCTTCCCAAAATCGGGGATGATGGCCTGTTGGCAAGAGTGTTTGATCGCTTCGGCATTGGACACGCTGGAGCCGGAGAAGGGGGCTCTGGCTCGTTTCCCCATGGATGTATGATGGTGCTGGTGTCAATGGCGATGTTGTACCGAACGCCCTCCATGTTCCGGCATGTCGGTGGGGAGTATGAACAACTTCGCAGTATTTGGCTGATGCAATAAATCAGAACCCAACGGGCCTTGCGTGTGTCTGCGTGTGTCAGCTTTTCGTTCTTGTCTGCTTTGGAAGGAAAGAAGACTGCATCTTCTTCGAGCTTCCGATAAGCGACGACAAGTGGATTTGCCATCAGTGATCTCTGCTTGTTGGTAGCCTTGATCAAAGACGCATGATCAACCAATGTTTGTCTAGGTTTCACCTTGTCACTCCTGCTGAGCCATGATAACTTGCGGGTCGCCGGCTTCGGAATCACCTCCGGCACCAAAGGTAGAGGATGGTCCAGCGGCGTGAACTTATTCCGCTCGTCAAATCCATGAACAATCTGTAGAACTGTGCCGCCGGTCTTGAGGTGAGCCAAGGTCGGCATGCTAGTGGTGCAGAGAGTAGTGTCCGCAAGGTGCTGGTACAGGGCGTCCAGGTCCTGATGCATTGTGGCATAGACATCCCGCTCAAATACAAGATATGGTGGCTCAATCGATGCCGGTGGGTATCTTCCTAGCCGTTTTGTAAAGTACGCCGCAAGAAACATTCGAAACCGATCCAAGTGCGAATGCTCTCCTGGGGTGAGTTTTGTCTGGCTTTCTCGGAAGTCGCTTTCTAGAAAGTCTCGGAGCTGTTGACCTGCTCTGCCCAAGTATGTGCTCATTTCAGCCTTGGTTTGTCGTATCAGTTTCCGCGTTGGAGAGCTAATAATCTGTAGCCCAATGTGTCAGACAAACCGATACCCAGCAGCCTCACAAAGATGCTGTCCAAACTCACTTGAAACTCAGGAATGTCACTGAGGTGGTCAGACATACCCACACAGTGACATAGAGCATCGGTGTATAGATCTTTTAGTCGAAAGTGCTCAGCAAAGTGTACCAAAGCGAGGGCGTGAAAGGGTCGGTTTGACATGTCCAGATAGCCCAGCTCATCTATGTAGCCCAGGATGCTGCCCATGTTATCTTCATCAGGGCAACGATACTCTCTCAAGCTATTCAGCAGACTGATGAGTGCCGACCCGAGGTGCTCACCCACAACAGGCCGACGAAACACCCAGGCAAAAAGGTTGCGAATAGAAATCTGATGGTTCCGAACATCTGGCCTGCCGACAGATATAGGATTTGGGATGTAGAGCTCGACTCTATCACTTGAAATGGCGTCACCCATGAGCTCGCTCACCAGAGCTTCTTCGGCGTCTGACGATGTCCAATCAGGAGTATCTCGCAAAGCATATCTCGCCACCAAGGGGTGGCACTTGGCCGCAAAGAGCACATCAAGATTGACCTTGAACGAGGGACCCCGCCGTGAGATACCTTGCTCGTACAAGTAGACGAGGCAGCTCCCGTCCCTAGACCATAGCTCCGGGTCCTGGAATCCAAGTTAGTAGGATTATCCTCGACCCAGTGCTAGACGCTGATGGAAAAAGTACCCTTCTCAGGCTATCCCAAGCCGTACACCCCTTGGTATCGCCATCCCACCTCTTGAGGTTTGATATTGGGGTTGATGAACGTTCCATAAGCTCTGAGGTGGCTATTCACCGGCTCCAAAAGATCCGAGAGGACCACGGAGACTCGGAGCCACAAGTCAACGCACTGCCAGAGGCAGTTCCTGGCTGGAGAAGCCGTCTCTTCGCCGGGTGAGAGATATGTCGGTTATGAGCTCGATGCTGGCCACTTAGCATCTCTGCCGGCGATGGGATGGCGGAAGCGCGGGGTGCCAGGAGGTGTTTGGTTCACCAGTGCCCCAAGAACGGACGACCAAGAATAAGGTTAGCTGGACGGACGCCAGTTCCGGTGGTAGGTGAACCAGGCGGGTCATTCAGTTCCACTGCTAAAGCAGGTTATGGTGTGATTATGCTGCTGGTAAGATGTGTAAAGTCTGTAAGATATGCCGTCTCTCCAGGACCACTATCGCCATTCACTTGACGTGTTGCTACAGTATGGATGTGAAATCTGCTTCACTTTACGGTGAAGCAGAGCCACGAGGGGGCCACAGGAATTAACCTCAGGTTTGCATGACCCAGGGCACATGGGTGTCACCACGATACGCTTGTATCGCACATCCGGATTCGTCTGCGAGGATGAGATATCTCAGCATTCCAAACCGAATGATGCATGATCCTTATCCTGTCTGCAAGCGATGTGCCACGATCCATCATCGTCTGTTGTTAGGTCCGGAAAAGACGAAAATTAACCGAGTCACGCGCAACTGCGAGTAACTTTGACTGTACTATAAAACAATGGTGATTGATGTTTGAGGATTCCAGGTTGTGGAAGAGGAAGGAGATGGGATGATGTGGCTTGGGTGCAAAGGGTTAGGGTTTGGAATGGTGTCACCAAAATTAACTGGCGGCGCGTGTCAACTGCCCATCAAGCGCGTCAAGTTCCCAACTTTTGGAAGCTACAATTAAACTCCAGCTCGAAAAGGTGCGGGGCCACATGAAGGTGTCCACGCAGCGGCAGCCTCCGACGACTTTAACTTCCCATTTCTTGCTTGTGGCAGTTTTCATATAGGTGCTGGGGCGTAATGGCGCCCTTGAATCCATACACGTACATTCAATGTCCCTGCTCCGACTCAGCATCGCTTGGGCGGCCTTCAGACGCAACATCGCCGACCAGTGCTGACGGTGACGAAGAAGATAACGCCTTCGATCCCCGTGCCCCGCGAGCCAACTTCAGTCTTTACCCCCTCGAGTATCTCTTGTACTGCGAAGACTGTCACCAGATTCGCTGCCCTCGCTGTATCACTGAGGAGATTGCGACCTACTTCTGTCCCAGTTGTCTGTTTGAAGTGCCGAGCAGCAACCTTAAGAGTGAGGGCAACAGGTCCGTTCGTCGTCTATGTCTGGTGTCCGGCTTGCCCTTGGTAGGCATTGCTAATAAGAGATCAATTTCAGATGTACTCGCAGCTGCTTCCAGTGCCCAATATGCATTGGGCCCCTTTCCGTAACGAGCATAGAGGCACCGCCGTCAGACCCAAGTCTACTTGCCCCTGACCGCGCTGGCACACCGCACACGACATACTCGCTGATTTGCTCCTACTGCAGCTGGAGCTCGACCGAAATCGGCATTCAGTTTGACAAGCCGAATAGTATTCACGCTCAGCTCGCCAAAATCCGCAATGGGGGCGCTTCCAGACTCACGGCTAAGGAACGTAAGGAACGGCGTAAGGAGTTGTCCCATCGCGGAGGGGAGGCAGCACTAGCAGCGTCAAGTGAAGCTGCTGCAGGGCAAGATATGGACCTGGAAACACAGTTTGCGAATCTCAAACTGTTTTATAACAGTCAGCTTGCCGATCCAAACGCGGGAGATAACGGCTTCTCGTCTCTGGGAGATCTCGGCTTTTCGTCGCCGTCCTCGTTGTCACGAATAATGAACCTGTACACGGGCGGAAAGCTCCATGACCCAAGAGCCAAGTCCAAGTTGGGCGCCATGCGCGAAGCCATCACGGCCGACGAAGGCCTACTCGAGACAGACCTCGACGAATCCTCACTGATCACTCAACTCCATCAATCAGATTTTCTCGACACAGCGTCAAGCACCCAAATCTGCTCCCAGCCGCCCAACCTGGGAGAAACTCATCTTTATGGAGCTGCCCGGTTCAACTCGTCTCTGCGGCCAATTCCCTACCTCTTGCGTACAAAACGCTCCAAGCGCTGCCCTGTCTGCCGTCACATCATCTCCAAGCCCGAAGCCAAAGTCCAGACCACGCGCTTCAGAATCAGGTTGGTAGCAGGCAGCTATATCCCAAGCATCACCATCCGCCGTCTCAACCTCTCGGGGCCTAATGGGCCCGCTGCCCCCGCCATCCTGGGCGATCTCCTTGAACCTCTCAAGCCGGTGCACTTTGTTCTGACGTTTAAGAACCCGATTTTCGAATCCCTCAAAGTAACCCTCGGTGCCCCGGCCAAAACTCCAGGCAGGTTCCCCAGTAAGGTGACGGTTCTTTGCCCGCAGTTTGACATTGACGCCAACACCGACGTCTGGGATGAGGCGCTCAAGGAAAACGACCGCGAGTCGTCGGGTAAGAGTCGACGTCGGGCGGGGACCGAGAGCCAGTTTCAGGTCGAGGTCGGTAAGATTTGGGAGCGAGGCCGGAACTGGGTAAGTATTATCGTCGAGGTTGTTCCTGCTTCCTTGAAGTTGGAACCAGGTCGGGATGTGCTGAAGCAGGATGAGGATGTGTTGGAGATTCCCTTGTTTGTGCGGATCGAATGGGAGGCGGAGGGTGGAGGTGATGATGCTGCTTCTGGAACCGGCCGGGACAAGGATCAAAAGGAAAAGAAAGAATTGGCATATTGGTGTGTGCTTGGGCTGGGAAGGATCAAACAGGGTTGATGAGAGTGGTCATGGTAGATACCCCCCGTTCTTTCAAACATCATGATGGTAGCTGATACCATAGATCAAGAGTTACTTCGCTACATTTGCCCTTGCTACGAATCAACAAATCGGTAAAGAGATTTAATCAGGCCCCGAACTGCTCCTCGTAGCCAGTCAGGCAATACCGATACCGTACATCATTGTTGTGCAGCTTTGTCAGCGTCTCGGCGAGATTCTCTTTGTTGATTTGGACCTCCTGCACCCAGGTCTTGATCCCCTTGTCAGCCGCCAGCTGCAGCATAGTCAACACCTCCTTCCTGCTCCCCAAGTGCGAGCTTCCAAAGAAACACCCGTTGGTCAAGAATGTCTGGTTCCGGACCTTGATTCCGTCATCCTCTGGCAAACCGACACTGACCCATTTGGCGTGAATATCCAACAAACTCAGATACGCGTCCAGATCAAACCCTTCAAACGAGTTCGCCGTGTTGATGATGAGGTCAAAGGTCATCTTGTGAGGCACGTTCCAGTCCCTGTCTGACGTGGCCAGAAACCCGTCAGCGCCCATGGCTTTGGCATCAGCTTCCTTGCTGTGCGTGCGGGAGATGGCCCAGACTTCGGCGCCGAGGGCCTTGGCGAACAGGAGACCCAGATGGCCGATGCCGCCGAGCCCGACGATGCCTACTTTCTTGCCGGGGCCGCAGCCATTACGGACGAGGGGGGAGTAGGCGGTCAAGCCGGCGCAGAGCATAGGGGCAGCAACGGTAGAGGGGAGAGCGTCGGGGATGGGGAAGACCCTTGGGACGAGATGTCAGTATGTGCCTTTCCAGAGTCAAATCGTGGAAGGGTGACAACCATACCAGTGCTCGTGTGTTCTCACATGGCTGGAATAGCCACCTTGGGAGACGATGCCTGTGTCGGGCCATTTAGCGCCGTACGTGTCCAGCTGTTTTTGGCAGTAGGTTTCGTTGTCGTTTTTGCATTGTCGGCAGTCGAGGCAAGAATAACTTTGAGCTCCGACACCGACGCGCTGGCCTTCTTTAATAAGAGACACCTTTGATCCCACGCGGATAGCGGTGCCTATTATTTCTATTCATCCCTCATGTCAGCGAGCTGAAGGGACCGTGCATAAACAGGAGAAATCGTCATGAAAAGCCATACCGTGACCAACTGCGAGAGGGAAATGCTGCTCTCCCCAGCCGCCACTGATGGTATGGACATCACTCCCGCACACACCACAAGCCTCAATCTTGATATCCACATCGTAATCGCCAAATGGCTTCGGTTGGAACTCGTTCTTGTGGAACTCGGTCCAGGTCTCTGGTCCATTCACCTGGAACCCGGTGAAGGTCTCGGGATATGGCATGTTGGCAACAGGTAGTAGACAGCGACGTGGGAAACGGCAAGGCAAGGACGCTTGATTCTTCTCTTGTAAAGCACGGAGTCCCTCACGAGATAACAACACAATAGTAACAGCGGCCACCCCGCCTTTTATTCAGTCACCCTCCTGGGTTGATCGAGACATGATCTGAGGGGTAAACCCCAACTTTTCTTACCACCCCTGACTGAGGGACGGATATTATCCAGACCCGTCCAGCGGTGCAACAGAACCAATTAAGCCGGACTTCCACCTGCATGGAACTGTTCTTCCCGAGCTGCTGGAAGTTGGTAGGCAAAACTTCATGGAGTCAACACCCACCTCATTCCGACCAATGCCGTGTTATTCTTCGCTCTCCTCTGACCCCACCATGCTCCGCCACGACGTCGCTCAAAGCGTGACAGCGCTTGGTAAAGGTCCAAAGAATACCCCCACGCTGCCGTCGCACCCACAGTTGGTATTTTGACGGATGCCGATTTTCCCACAAATCACAGGGCGAGGTTCGAGACTGGGCTGGCATACGTCGGGAGAACATGTTCGTCGAGGCGAGCGCATAGGAGGCGGTAGAATGGAGATACAGGCACCGTTGAATATTTCGATTCCCAGATCCCCATATCAGACTCCGTAGAGCCTCATCATGCCTACCCGCTTTGTCGATCTTGAAAGACGCAAAGACGGACAGCACTCAGGGCACATGGAAGACCGACGGGCCAAGAGTCCTGCGCTTCGCTTGCGATCTGACAATAGGGCATCATTTTGGGGCTCCTGATGCTTTGCCGCGTCTTCCATGGTCGTGCAGTTATGCTGCCTTCGCTGATTTCGTCCCTTTCGTCGACGAGAAACCAATGCCGGCCAAGAACGCAATTCTCATGGTTGCCCCAAGACACACAAACGGAATGTTCCCAATATCAATGGCGTTCCAGTTGAAGATGTCCCAGTAGATCTGCACGCCCAGCTGCTTGACTGTATACAGGTGGCCGAGGTCGCCAACGAGAAGGCAGAAAAGGACGGTCCTCCACACGACGATATCAGATGTAGCTCTGAGCACAAGAGCTTCGTTGATAGCAAAGAAGAAATACAGGTTCCCAAGCTGAGACAGTACAATCGATGTGCTTGTCGGGATCGGCGAAGTGGCAGAGGCGGCATGAGTGAGCCTCAGGTAGGTCTCTTGATCGAAGAGGGCAAAATATGCGCCAACGAGCGCCGAGATGGGTTCGACAAGGAGGAAAAAGAATCGGTAGAGAAAAGGAAGTGAAAACCCGCCCTTCTTTTGAGCTTTAGGCGCAGGGGCCGTTGACTGAGTTGAGGCGGCCATTGTTACTTTAGGTATCGACACTCGGTGATGTCTGCCCCTGAAAAGGTGATTGGGGATGTTGTGGGGATTGCAGCTGACGGGTGGTCCAAGCTCCAAGCTCTGGCCATCTGCCTGGCAGAATCCATGGTGGGGCAACAGACAGTTCACCGCCTGCTAATATTGCCAATCAGGCCCACCGAAAATTCTCCAGGGCTTTCAAACCCTATCCGCCAAGGCCTGGCCAATCCATTTTCCATCAACCACTTTGACAACCTCGCAGCGAGCCCATCTCGAGACTTCTCCGGAACCCGACCATCGACGACAACGGCCAAAATGTCTACCCCTCAGCTCAGCAAGATCGCGGCTAACAGCCCTTCGCACTCCAAGCCCTCTGAGCTTGAGCAGGCCATCGCTGGCGCTCTCTACGACCTCGAGAGCAACACTGCTGACCTCAAGGCTGCCCTCCGCCCTCTGCAGTTCACTTCTGCTCGCGAGGTGAGACCACACTGAACTCAAATGATCTGACAGACGAAACACCCGGACATCCTGTTCCACCGACGTCGCGAACCTCGAAACACATTTTCGCCGCGCGTCGGGCAGTCGCACTATTTGGGGAGATTGATATCACAATGGGAAAACGGGCGAGGGCGAGTGTTGCGACGCTCCAGTCCAGCGCCGGCCCTCTCTATGTCCGCTGGCCCTGACATCAATGACATCCATACCACAGCGCGGAATAGGACGGGAAGCGGTCCATGGATTGCACTGTCATCCAGGAGCTCGCATGCTGACTTGGATCTGAAATAGATCGAGGTTGGCCACGGCAAGAAGGCTATTGTCATCTTTGTCCCCGTTCCTTCTCTGCAGGGTTTCCACCGTGTCCAGCAGCGGTAAGCTTTTGCCTCTCATGTTTCCGTTGTCGACGACAACATTGTTGCTGACTTGGCCATCCAGCTTGACCCGTGAGCTCGAGAAGAAGTTCTCCGACCGCCACGTCCTCATCCTCGCTGCTCGCCGCATTCTCCCCCGCCCCAAGCGCTCCACCCGCTCCCGCAACCTCCAGAAGCAGAAGCGTCCCCGTTCCCGCACTCTTACCGCTGTCCACGATGCTATCCTGACCGACCTCGTCTACCCCGTCGAGATCGTCGGCAAGCGTATCCGCACCAAAGAGGACGGCTCCAAGACCCTCAAGGTCATCCTTGACGAGAAGGAGCGCGGCGGTGTTGACTACAGACTCGACACCTACTCTGAGGTTTACAAGCGCCTCACCGGCCGTGGTGTCATCTTCGAGTTCCCCCAGACCGGCTCCGCCGAGTACTAGAGGTCTCGTTAACTGGAGCTTGTTCAACGGGGAGTCATAAGGGTCTTTGATTTGGGTTTGACATTCGGGTTTCGGGTCGGGTGCACTGCATGCATGGCAACCAAAATGGGACGGCGTCTTAGCTAGCTTGGGGTAAATACAAGCTTGATTCATATGGTCCAATACCCCCAACCCCAGAAATACAAGCCTGGTATGAAGTACTTTTCAAAGTGCTGCTTTGGTGACAATAGTGTAAGCGTGATATTGGTTTGTGGCTTGCGTAGAAGGTGCGCATCTCGATTGGAACAACTTCGTCCGACGCAGAGAAGCTGAACATGCATATTGATCGACCTATTACTTCTGTGGCGGCCTCGCTATTTGTCCCGTGATATGAAAATGCACTTCTTGACATGCCATCCGTACGGGGCCTCATCCGTTCTTCCTGGCGTTGCATTCCTCGGGTCGGGTAATGTTCGGCCCTCCATGTGTTTGGGAAGCATCAATTTCGAAGTGATGTCTAGCGGTACCTTGTCCGCCAGTGGAGTTCAACCGTTGGCCCTGTTTTTCTAGAGTCTGGGCGGAAGGGCAGAAAACAAAGAGAACCACATGGTCAAGAGCAACAAGGCATTGTTTGATGATGTAGGCCCGTCCCATCACCTCTTTATCATTGAGAGAAACTGGAGCAGTGATGTCATGAGTTTCGAAGATGGTGTCGTCGGGTGCGCCAGGTGGTTGGTCCCCATATGGGTGATCAGCTGACGCACTAATAATACCACCACCACCCCTGAGCTTCAACCATCCACGATTCCAACCGTGCACCCCCTTGTCAAACGCCTTTTCGGCAGGTGTTGGAATTCGAGAATAAATGCATATATAAGCAGCAAATCCCCACTGTTTCTGGGGTTGATTTCTCTTTCGGCTCTTGTTTTCTTCTCCCAAAAGAGTCGCTCTCTCAACTCGCAACACCACACACGTCAAAACACCCAAGGTTCAACCCCGCGGGTATGTGTGTGTGTGTGTGTTACATGTTATTTATGATCCAATAACACAACTCATCAATTCCAAATTTATTCAACATGACTATTCTAGAATCCCCCCATTCTATCGTGAAGACGGCACCCCACAGCAGGCCTCTCAAACTCGCCATCCTGCTCAACTCGTACCGTTCACCCTTCATCCACGAGATTAGGGACTCGTACATTCGCTCCCTCTCCCAGGTCACCCACCACCCGGACACTCAACTCTCTTTTTTCTACCCGGCCGATAACTACAAGCAGGAGAACGATCTGCCTGATTTGAGCCGGGACAACTACGACTTGATCGTCATCGGGGGCGGAAACGCCGACCCGAGGAAGAGGCACGCGTGGATCTTGAGGGTTCACAAGTTCATTCTTGACACGGTCAAGAACTACCCGCGGCAGAAAATTTGCGGGATATGCTGGGGACACCAGACGATTGGGATGCTGTTTGGTGGCGAGGTGATTGATCTGGAACATCCCGAGCTGGGGGTGACCGAGGCGGCTCTAACGCCGCTGGGGCAGAAGTTTTTTGGTTCGAGGGATCATCACCATCATCATCAACAGCAGCACCGGGCCAGCACCTCGCATGGGAAGGTGGGGAAGAAGGTTTTAAGTCTTCAGCAGCATCACCGTCGCGCGCTTGGCACGACACCAAAGGGGTTTCACGAATTGTTGGTTGACAACCAGGCTTTTGTCAGCCAGAATAACGCGATTCTGACCTTTCAGGGTCATCCTGAAAAGGATGCTCGGTGTGCTAAGTTGAGGGTGGGGGATGCGGTTAGGTGGTATAGCCTTGGGAAAAACAGTGTGAGCGAAGGGGAGACCGGGTCGTCAGAGTCTGAAGAGGAAGAAAGGGTGACGATGTTGGTGAAGATCCAGAAGGATATGGAAAGGCAGCACGATGGAGTGGAGGTTTGGGGCAGGGTGCTGGATTGGGTTAGGGAGGGGAGTTCTGGGGCGGGTCATGAAATTCTCCATGGAGCCGGGGTACATTTGTGAGACGGCGTTATAGGGCATGGCATGAGTCAGAGATTTGTATGCATTTCAAGCGACATGTAGGACATTTACGATAGTTCTGCTTGAGCCAGGAATATGAGCGTATTCTGAGTTCTAAAGAGGACACAATCATGTGTCCACGACAATCCATGTGCGTGATGTTAAATGGACAATTTGAAAAGCACAAAGCCCATAGGTCATATTTGATTTTGTCCATGGCTGTCTCAACTCAAGTGTCGTGACTTGAAAAACTACGAAATATAATTTCGAATGTACCGTTGCTGCTAAACGGACAGTTCAATAGGTGGCATGAGGATAGGAGTGCCATTGAAAAACTGCTTTACAGGAATCCAAACAGACATAATCTGTGCCGTAGGCTCCTCAATATATTCCGTCCCCTCTCTACCTATGTATGGTTCTGTGCTAATTGCACAGGTTGTAACCGTGGGGGGCTACCACAATTCAACCCTCACGCATAGCCACGACATGTCGGAAGAAACGATCTCAGTATGACCCGGCTGAAGCAAAGACCCGATGTGACGCGTGTAGGTACGGAGTGTGACTCTGCATCATGTTACGTACATGTTGCGTACCTACTTACCACACCCTCTATCAACAGTGCCAGCAAACTTACCTATCCGCCCGGCAGTGCTAGCAGCGTAACAAGCTGACAACTTATGGGTGAACTTGCATACCTAGGTATGGTCAGAAAACACTGGATAAGTTTTTCAACCGCCTTGTTCTTTTCTTTTCTTCTATTTTCTTTTCTTCTCTTTTCTTTTCTTCTCTTTTCTTTTCTTCTTGACCAACCATGATTACACAACATCACGTGGTGATCATGATGACACTAACCTTTAAGCCCCCTAGAGTTGCTGAGGTCGATCATACAGGTAGAATATCGCCATGCTGATGGCTTGGTATTCCAGGCGGTTCCCAATACAACAAATTACTCAGACTCGAAGGACATTTATGAGCGAAAGTCGCGAATCGATATGTGATTTTGAATGTTGATGCGGTTGTCCCACGATGCTCCCTGCCTAAGACATTTGATCTCACATGTTCTCGATTGTCTCATGACTGATATCTATCGGGGTTTGATGCGGACTTTGAGTGGTACGTGTGCAACCTGATGGAATCTTTCAGAGGAGGTATGTCCAGGTGTTTACCAGGCTTGGGATGCCTGCACTACTCCAGCACGCAGATTTGCCGAGCAACAGGTCAGAGTAGGTTGCCTTTGTCATGGTCAACTCGGAGAAATTCTGAAAATGAACATGGCGAACGCCGGTGGTTTACTTGACCGGCGAAGATGTCAACCAGTTGGAATCAATATAAGGTACCCGAGGTATGATTGTTCAAGCAACACAGGCCGTCATGCAGAGTGACTCTCTTGACTGCCTGATGCCCAAGATGCAAAGACTGGAGACAACCCAAGGTAGCTGTGAGATGTTGTACGGCTTCGACCGGCTGTCCCCTCTTCTGTTGCACCCGAGTTAATAAGGATCGCGGTGTTACCAAGGTGACAGTAGCTGGATGAGGACAGGCAGCACTACTTTCTGTTGGATGGAGACATCGGCATACAACCTGAGCAGGTTTCGTGGGAACCTAACAAAACGGCGGGAAGCCGAGTTTGTCCGTCCCGATGCACCTCGTACCGCCTTGCAGATAATCAGGGCTGCTGCATCGAGCATGAGGCTGAGTGGTTGGATGGATATGGACCGCAGTCCACACGGGGAGTGTGTGTGTGGGAGAATCCAAGGGTCTCCCACACGGGAGGGACCCTTGATCGGCCATAAAGACCTCGCTTCCATGGCGATCGGCGGTGCGAAGCTCGGAGCTTAAGAATGATAATTGTATAACTCGATGCTATTCCGGGCCGTGTTGATGATATTTCTGATACGCGCAGTAGGTGATGTGGTGATGAGCTTGGGATGCCTACACTACCTAGAGCCTCGTGATCTCCTAAATTAAAAGAGGGGATCTTGAGGAGTGGCTGCCATGCTGCCTTTTGAAGGCAACTGACTGTAGTGTACACAAATCTGAGAGCCCATGAGACCCAAGGAGGGGTTCTTCCCACCCTCCTTCGGCACACAAGCCCCGCCCACCAAAATAGAAGCCATAGGTCGACATACCCTGAACTATCTCCATGTACATGCTGTTCTGACGGTTTGAGTCAGCACAGCGGCATCGTGGAGGCCATCTTTAGACAGCGGCGGCACCTTCTTATCGGTTGTGACCACATGGAGTTTGAAACGTGGAGGCCAGAAAATGGATTTCTCGCTCCCCAGGCCGGTTGTTGATCACGAAATGCCGGGGCTCTGCTCCACTGAAGGCGGGGTGCAACAGGGCAATCCTGGATTGGCATCCCCCATTGAGTTCACGGTGGCAACTTTAGAACAACACGCCTCATCTCATTGTTCTAGAATGAACCGATGTACTCACCAACATCTTGTTGGCTATCTCAGCCTCTGTTGGTAACCTCGTGTCCCGTTTCAAGCTCTGTCACTTTCCATTGTTCAACATCTCCATGAGGTAGTACAAACCTGGAGGGGAATTCCAACCTGCAAACTGTGGGGGTGGGCGACGACCAAAGCAGCAGGCAGGCGGGGAACGTGCACCCTGCAGCTCCAGGTTCCATTCCAGGATCCACTTCGATCCCACTGGAACTCGAGTGTCCAAGCTCCGACTCGGTTCCACTCACAGTTGAGTCCTGTCTTTGCCTTCACACACACTTCCTCCGAGGAACCGATTCCATCCCGAGTCCAGTTGGATGTCGACAACACGAGAACCCGGTGGGATGGCCCGGCCACGAATTCGCCCCGGCACGCCCGGCTAGCAGCAGTGCTCACGAAGCAGGGCAACCTGGAAGTCGGTAACGCCACCATTCCCGCCTCAGTCAGCAGTGTCGGCCACCCGACATGACATCCCACCCGCCCCTCCGTGTTCCTCTCGAAACGCATCCGGGCGGCGCCTGACTGTTGAATCCCGGAGGAGGAAGTGCACTTTTCCCCTTGCCAACCAATGCCTGTCAAGAGGCAAATCATACAGAGTCACCCCATGGCACCCTTGGCCACCCTGGTGGGGCACAGTGCTGCTTCTGAATGGCGGCATCTTTGATACCTCACTACTCACCCACAGCAGCTCCGTCGGTGAGTGGTCGTGGTGGTGTAGACCCTTGCTGGCTCGTCTTGTACCTGTGGGACTTGTCGTGATTTGGATGTGTCCGCTGCTTCAGCCAGACGCAAGGCTGCCGTGTGCCTGCTCACTTGTCGAGGGCGTCCGAGGGGTATATACTGGACACCGCCTAGCTCTCATCCCATTCCTTCTTCTCCTCGACCTTCTCGAAGGATGCCCGCCTCGAATTCCGTCTGAACAATCTCAACAATACCATGGTATCGGAGACTTGCCTTTGAGACCGTCTCCCCATCCTTTGTCCCAACAGTGAGTTCCATTGAACCCTTGGCTTTCAGCTTCCCCCATCTCGGTCATGGACCGGAGTGTCGATCGCATCTAGAACGTCCCCTTTTGGCTGGTGCCGCCACCGCACTGGCCGGCCTTCCACCGCTCAGGGGTACAGGCCGCACCGCTCTTTATCAGCCAGTCTTTGTTTAAAGATTGCTTATCGGATATTTTTGTGCCTCTTGCTGACGGATACCTCGTTAACAAGCAGAGATTAATTGCGTCTTATAAACCCCCCAGGCTGGGCCGGTGTTGGTTATATTGACGACCTACCTATCTTGGACTTGCAACAGGTTCTCTCCGAGCCTTGCCAAGCTCCTCCTACATTCTCTCAAGGTTTCCTCCCTTTAGAGGCCGAGGACTTGCACTTCGTTTCTCCCGTCGACGCCCTCGACATATCTGCCCATCATGCATGGCTACTCGTCTTCCTCGGAGACGGACGACTACTATAGCTACCGCAAGCACAAGGCAACGGTTCCTGCCACTACGACCACCAACGACGCCAACAAGAAGAAGAAGAAACGCAAGGTGCCTCCTCAGCAGAGAATCAACCGGATATGGAAACGCTTCAGCGACAAGCGGTTCAACAAGGCGGTAGCAGTCTTGCCCTTCGACCCGGTTCTCCCTCCGTCGATTTCTGAGCGATCCAACGAACTTCTCAGTGCTGGGTACGAACGCGCTGCTTCTGAATGTAGGCGGAAAGTCCAGAAGATCATCCAAGAATGCCGAAGGGTGAATATGCGATATCGGGATCCTGGGTGGGATCTGGTAGGTGTTCTTGTTCAGATCTGCCATAGCACATGCTGATATCTTTGATCAGGACTGGGATCTCAAGATGGAAAAGGGGCATACTCTCAACACCCTAGGACGCACCAAATACGACCTCAGCATGTCGACCATGCTCAACCCCAGCTCCGTTGTTCCCAAGGCCGTCAAGCGAGTCCACGAGATCTTCGAGAAGCCGACCTTCATGGCCAATCTCAGCGGAAACGACGTCAAGCAGGGTAGTCTTGGCGACTGCTGGTTGATGGCTAGTTTCTCGGGACTGGCCAATGTGGAGGATGGTATCAAGCGCATCTGCGTCGAGTACGATACCCGCATTGGTATCTACGGCTTTGTCTTCTACAGAGGTAAAATTCTTTGCTCTTGATTGTCCGGCCTGCCCTACAATCTGACTAACAACCCCATCAGATGGCGAGTGGATCTACTCTATCATCGACGACAAGCTCTTTCTCAAGTCGCCTTGCTGGGACTCTCCTAGCATGCAACGCGATCTCTTGCAGCAAATTGACCGCGAGGACGTCGAAAGAGTTTACCGACAGACGTATCAAACAGGCTCAAAAGCCCTGTTCTTTGCTCAATGCAAGGATCAGAACGAAACCTGGGTGCCGCTCATCGAGAAGGCATATGCCAAAGCACACGGTGATTACGCCTCCTTGGCTGGTGGCTGGATCGGAGAGGGATTGGAAGACCTCTCGGGAGGTGTCACCACCGAGCTTCTTGCATCTGACATCTTGGATCTTGACGGATTCTGGGAGAACGAACTCAGCCGAGTCAACGAGGAGTTTCTCTTTGGCTGCAGCACTGGTCTTCTCGACGGCGGCTACGGCGATCGTGACGGCATCTCAGAAGGCCACGCATACGTCGTGATGGAAGCTCGCACCCTCAAGAATGGCACTCGCCTTCTCAAACTCAGAAACCCCTGGGGTAAGACCAAGAAGGGTATCTGGGAAGGCGCGTGGTCTGATGGCTCCAAGGAGTGGACCACCGAGGTACAGGAAGAACTGGGCCACCATTTCGGCAGCGACAGCGTCTTCTGGATCTCGTACGAGGACCTGCTTCGCAAGTACCAGCATTTCGACCGGACCCGCCTGTTCCGCGAGAAAGACTGGCGCTGTTGTCAGAGATGGATCGGCGTCGAGGTGCCGTGGAAGCCTCAGTACAACGAAAAGTTCCACATCAAGTTGACAAAGGAGTCTCCTCTTGTCATTGTTCTGAGCCAGCTCGACAACCGCTACTTCAAGGGACTTCATGGCCAGTACTCATTCCGACTGCAATTCCGACTGCACGAGCAAGACCGACCAGACCCGGAAGACTACATTGTCCGTAGCCATGGAAACTATCTCATGGATCGTTCTGTCTCTATTGAACTCCCGTCCATGCTGCCTGGAAACTACAGCGTGTTCATCAGCGTCGTTGGCGAGCGAGATTCTGAGGCCTTGAGCATTGAGGAGGTTGTCAAGCGCGAGTGCAAGAAGCGCGTCGAGAATGAGAAGCTCGCCCAGGTTGGCTATGCCTATGATCTGGCTCACAGCAAAGCCGCTGCCCATCTGGAAGCTGTCAAGAAGCTTCGTAAGAAGGCAGACCAGAAGAAGGCCAGCGAGGCTCGTGTCAAAGAGCGCCGCAAGAATTGGGAAAAGCGTCACCTTAACCGGGAGATCACCAAGAAGCAAGGCCGCAAGAACAACAAGAAGCTCGAGGCTAAGCAAGCTGCCCGTGAGGCTAAGAAGCGCGCGGAAGAGGAACTGAAGCCCAAGGATGCTGGCGTTCAGACCGACATCGCCCCGAAGGAGGAAAAGCCTGTCGGGGCCAGGGCTACTGATGTTCCCAAGACAGACGAGTCCAAGGCTGCAAAGTCTGATGGCAAGACCCCCGGCTCCAAGACCGAGGGGCAGGACACACAGAAGAAGGAAGCCGACAAAGCGGCCGAGGATCCAGCCAAGGCCGAGACGGAGCCCAAGAGAGAAGACAGCACGCCGGTAGTAGTAGATGATGCCAAGAGTTCCGACGAAGAAGGTGAAGACACCCCGCTCGCCACTCCCTCTGAGACTCCTTCTCTTGAGAAGACGGAACACGAAGCTTCTGGACTATCTGGGGACGAGACCGAGAGGACGCCTGACGAGAAGGAGGCCACCGAGACTTCAAAAGACAAGGCTGACGACAAAGCAGAAGACAAGACTAAGGACAAGGATCAAGCCAAGGGTGAGGACAACCCCGAGCAGCCCAAGGATGAAGATGCCGAAACACCGTCTGCAGCTACCTCGGAGTCTTCGGGCACTCCACAGCTCACCCCCAAGAGCGATGCTGCCACCCCTGATACGGACAAGGCCAAGCCCAAGGATGAAGACAAGGCTGCAGCTGCGGCCTCGTCTCCCACTTCTACTGGATCCCCTCACCCGCCACCGGCCACTTCCAACCCTTCCCCACCACCTCCTCCCGTACAGCAAAAGAAGCCGCCCAACATGTACGTGACCTCAGATGGCGAATCGAGCGCCTCCCCAGTCGAAGACTGGGAAGCGCTTTACAGCAGCGACGACATGACGCGCAAGCCGCGCATGGCCGCCCCGCCCCCTGCTGGTCAAGCCGTCGTCAGCAAGTATCGGGACGAAACCGAGGACGAGAACGAGCCCGATCCGTGGAATGCCATTTGCGTGGTCGGCCTCAGAGTCTACTCCAAGGATGAAGATCTGGAGCTTCGTGTGGTTATGGAAGGCGGTGAGCTTGGTGAGGGTGGTATGGGTGAGAAGGGCGGAGTCGATCTGGATAACGCCCAGGCCAACGCTGGTGGCGCCCGGAGCACCAAGATTCACAGGGACGAAGAGAGTGAGAAGGAGGAGGCGGCATATGAAGGCGATAGCGAGGTAGAGAAGAGGAAGAAGAAGGAAAGGAGAAAGAAAAAGGGAAAGAAGAGCAGCGGAAGTGAGAACAGCAGTGGGAGTAGCAGCGAGAGCGGTGAGGAAGAGCAGAGCCAGAAGGACAAGAAGAAGGAGGACGATGGAATGGCCAAATATCCAGTAATTGTGCAGAAGGGGAAGGGTGAGGAAGAGTACGAGACTGCAGTGGAGTCACAGCTGGAGAACTGAGTGATTGATGACTTGACATGCATAGCGAAGGAGCGTTAGAAGAGTAGGAGATACAGGTTTTGACTGTGTGCATTTTGGCAGCTGGGGGTTCAGGCAGGACTTGGCACACCCGGATCGTATATGTGGGTGTAAGGAGATGCGTGGCGCATGGGAGATGGTGTGCTTTTTGTTTTCCCTTTCTTTGTGATACTCCGCTTGTTTTCGTTAGTGATTCTATTGTTTGCATGATACTGTATATATATATATATTTGCTCATCAGAATCCTTCAACTTCATCCTCATGATCTTATTGCAACAACACAGCTACCCTTTGCTGTATGCAACATGTGTGGTATTAATGTTCAAAAGCATCATATTGGTACATGAGGTATCACCAAAAACAAAGGAGCCGCCCTGCCATTAACCCCCTTTCGTTTGCTGTCTCGTCAAGATTCCTGTGAAGTTACCAACATTTTACTGCGTCTTCAACCCCTTTCCGACACCATTCGCAACGGGTCGCCCCGACCGGCCCGTCTGCTGACCAGCAAAGCGGACATATGCATACCCAACAGCAGCGATGATACCCAGGATGACAATGTTGCCTGCGTAGGAAATCGTCAGCTTTCTTACCGGGCAGATGGGCGCGGGAGGAAAAGACAGGAAAGGAGACTTACCGGCAAGGAACCTGCCCACGCCGCCTACGACGTCAAACACACCCTTGAAGATGTCGCCGATGAAGATGAAGAAGCCGTTGAAGAGGCTGAGGATGCCGGAGACAAAGGAGTTGGTGATGGCGAAGACGGTGTGGAAGAGGGAGGAGAAGAGCTCGAGGAAGGAGGAGATGAGGTCGGTGATGGCGTTGGTGATGGCCATTTTTGCGGTTGTTAAGGTAGGTTATTGTAGTATTTGGTTGGTGATAGTCAGTTATGGTGTTGAGGGGCTGGACCGCGTGTAAGTTGCGAGCTGGATGTGGCTGGTGTTTATCTGTGGAGAAAGTCTTGGACAATGGCTCAGACAAGACGAACCGGTTGGTCTTTATAGAGAGACCTGCAACGGGGCTGTTCAACCCGCCGTCGTGGGCAAGACAAAAAACGGGCGTTGACGTGGGTGGTGCTGATGAACTTGGACAGATGACGTCAGTATTGGACCCTGACGGGCAGGCAAGCCACACTTGAGCAACAATGAATGGGATGAACAGACGTAATCAGCAATGACGTTGCAACACGGATCGTTCCGTGGGCGCATGACAGGCAGATGGGCTAGTACGCAAAAGGGGTATCATCATTAAGAATCAAGGCTATCAACTGGTACTGTCTTTGCCCTTTGCTGGCTGCTCTGTCGAACCTGACGCTTCCTGCTTCTCCTCAATCACAGGCATCAGGACAACCGGCGGCGACGATCTCCTGTTGATGGGCGCAGCTTGCGCAACACCCACGGCCACGTCGCCAGAGTTCGCATCGCTTGCCTCTCCTTCCTTGTCCGAATTCTTCTCCGCACGCCTAATTCGCCTGCACACCACGACGGCCGCAACAACGGCAACGATGCAGAGGATACCGCCGGCTATACCCAACCCAAGAGCCACATTTCGCCAGTGTAGACGTTCAGCGGCCGCTGAACTCCCGGGGTAATAGCCAGACCACGAGCCCGAGCCGGATCCACGGTCGTTTGAGTCCCCATCATCGAAATTCCCACCGTCCAAGTTGTCGTTGCAACCGCTGCTCGAGCAAGTAACTGGGAGTTGTTTGGCACCGGGCACCTTGGCTCCGAACCGACTGAACGGCACAATGTCTGGAGAGGGCTTGTTTCCGTTCGAGGCAAACTTGGCCCGCGCGATGGCAATTTCATGGTTGCTGAGGTCGAAAACAAGATAACTGCGCCGCAAAAGGGAACTGCCGATATTGGCATATGTGTCCAGACGAGAAGACGAGCTGTAGCTGTTGGTTCGTTTTTGAATGCCAAAGAAGCAGAGGTTGCTTGCGCCCATGAGCTTTGCGGGCTCAAGGCCTCTCGCGGAGCTGCTGGTGCGGCCGGCGTAAACGCTTGGTTGGACGATAAGATCGCTCGTCTCGACATGGAGAACCGGGCCACCTGGTCCCCCAACCTCGATCTGGTACTGAACTGCGTTGGATAGGGAGGCGTCACAGGGTATCACAAAGCCTCCAAGGGTGGTGTTCCAGGTCGCCCCCACTGCTTCGGCCATCTGGTCCGCCATCCCACTGGGGAGGAACGAGTAAATATTGCTTGGGCTGATCGAGACGTCGAGTGGGAAGTCATGTGTGCGCAGAGCCGGCAGTTCCTTGCCACCCTTGGTTCCGTTGATGGTGTTGATCACGGTGCCAAACACGTTTCCAACCATGTTGCCGGCCACGGAAAGGTAATCGTTCGACCCGGACAGGCGCACGAGGTCGCCCGTATATCTCGACCTATCCACAGCACCGAACAACAGCCCGCCCGACTTTCCCTCCGCATCGTCGAGCCACATGCTGTAGGCTTGAGATTTGCTCTTGCCTCCCTGGACGAGTCGGTCGATGAAGTTGGTGTACATTTGCGTTGTGTAAGACGACGACGACGAATACGACGAGTACAAGTAGCCGGAGCTGTTGAAGCCGAGCCCGAGTACACCAACATGGGCGCTAGAAGAGGTAATCAGGCCCATTGGGTAGTCCTCCACTGTCAGGCCGCCAATCTTGAGATGATCCGTCATGTTGGTTCCGGAGACGCTGCCTTCGGCTGTACTCGCCTCGAAGTTCATGTATCGCTGGTTGGCTGACAAATAGGTAGATGAAAGGCTCGAGTTGTCTGCCATCATGTCAGTTACGATGTGGGATGGAAAACCTCAACCTAAAAGAGAGGGCGACGTACAGGTTCCCCATAAGCACTGCCCTGGCCGTGTAACGACTTCTCCCTCGGTGCAGGGCGTTCCCACCGGATCGCCCCATTCTGTTGGATCGTAGGGATACCTATCGTTGTACTGAGTGCAGTACCTATAACGAGTGTAGTCCATGCAGTTTGATGATGAACTGCTGATGACCCAAGAATGCCCGGTATTGGGCGACACCAGCATCTTCATCTTTTGGGCAGGCGTCCCAACTTCAGCCTCGACGGCGTAAGCATACGTCTCTGTGACGAGCGAGAGCTGAGTTGTGCCATCGTTGCGGGCAGAGAGCTGTTGGCCGCGCTCGTGGTGCTGTGCAAATGGGAGAAGCACATGCGCGGTCGTCGTTGTGCTGACTGCCAGAAGTGAGACAGCGAGTGTCGATAAACGAGTGTAAGTCGGCACCATGATGTGCGCTGTAGTATATCCTGAAGAGTCCAAAGCTATCTTAACATGTTGAGAGGCCCGAGATCGAAGACAAAAGAGTGACAGATCCTCCAAAAAAAGAACGACTGTGAGGTGAACCAACACAAGATGTGGATGAAGCGGTGCCTGACAAAACAAAACCCACAAACACGGGACAGGGGAGTCACCGTCCTGGACCCTTACCCAGCTGGGCGCCCGTTTCGAGCCAAGAGAATACCAGAACGGGGAGCTATTTCCAAAGCCCCTCTGTGATTGGCAGTTGTGAGGGCCCAACGAACACAAGTTCCATGACCCCGGTTTTGAGATTGAACGAGCCAATGGCGCTGTGCACGGGAAATGACCCTTTCCAGGCACCAGAGTGCCCCTCACGGATGGTACTCCGTACTGGCGATAACAATATCTGGCGACGCACATCATCTCTGAACAGCCTCATTAAAGCCTCTTTGTAAGCAGAGTCTTGTTATTTTCCTAAATACCAATTTTGTTGTTACCTGGCCATGTTACCTAGGTACCTACCTACCTACCTAGGCACCTACCCCTGATCTTCCGAGTCGCCGCTCTCCGGAGCTTCCATCCTGACGTCTCCATATTTCTTCAATAATACATCCAGCACTTTCCATCCCTCTTGTTCCTGAGCCGCTGGCCCGGATGCATGTTCCGTCTCGACGTCTTCCTGCCCGTCGTTCTGCGCCTGGGGGTGGGGATGCGGCCACAACCTTTGGGCCAGTTCTTCTCTCATCTTCGCATCCGCGCTGTCTTCCTCGTCAGGTAGAGAGGCATATTCGCGGAGCAGCTCCTTCTCGTCAACATGCATCCCACTTCGTACTAGACGAAAGATGGTCTGGGACAGATAGTAACTCTTCCCTTGGTCGTACAGCCCTCTGGTGCACAAGACAAGGGTGGCTCGTAGGGAATCAATGTGTGCTTTTTGTTCTTCGGAAGGCGGCTGGGCCAAGGAGAGACGGGTGTCTTCGAGCTCTTTGGTTGTGATAAACGCGAGTGTCATGAGTGACACCATGATGAAGACGTCCAGAGCTTCGAATCCGTGGCGAAGGTAGTACAACCTGAGCAGCGTTTCGTACTGTGTTCGGTGCAACGAGAATGTGGCCTGGAGGGGTGGAAGTGGTGGCCCTGTTGGTTCTGATGGCGGGTCACTGTTCAAAAGAGAAGAAATAGCGAGGACGTTTGGTGACGGTGCTGGAAACGCCACTGACGCCGGAGATGCAGCCGGAGCTGAGCTCGTAATATCTGATACGCCGGTCATGAGGCTTTGTAGCATGGTAACAATGGCATGGTGGTAATGCATGCTGGCACGGGCAAGTACGTTAGTTATCCATAATCTCTCAGATGACCGAGTCGGAGCACAGGGACTCTTACTGAAGCTTCATCTGCGCAGTAAACACAATCGTCCTAGGCGAAAGTGATTCGGGCAGCGCAGCATACCATGCTTGCAATCTCCAGTAAAGCGCAGCAATCTTGGATTCGGCTGGTGGTGATCGACTCTGCCCTGCCTCCCAGTGCAACGTTTTGGAAATGTCGTTCAATATCACCCGAAACTCTGTGTTGGCCTTGTAAAATTCTGCAAAATGGCTCGGATACAGGATTCCTTCGAGGGGGTACTTGAGCCACACCTCGCCATACCAACTTGGGTCAGCTGTGATGGCAGGCAGCGGCGCCTCCGGGGGGTCGTCTACGAGTGGCTTCTCAAACAAAGTGTAGGTACAGTGGCTAAAGTGACCATGTATCAGCACCTGCGCTGACTGAGTGCCCTTTAAAACAAGTTGGATCGAGACCGCGTACCTTTGCCAGCCAAATAGGCTCCATGCCGTGAAATCTCGGCCAGCCCTTAACCTGGGATTCAACGTTTCCCAGTTCTCAGGCTTCTTGAACAGCTTCATCTTGTGTGCCATATCAATCGCCTGGAGCGTGTATTGCCACCCAAGCTTGACCATGGCATTCAAGTTATACACAATGTTGAGGATGATGGCAGCTTGAATCGTTGTGAGCTTGCCTCGGTTCCCCGCCTGCTCCAACTCCCAATGTCTTTTGGCCTCGGTCAGGAAGCCATAGCCAAGTGTTCGAGGGTTCCAGAACTCGGCCCGGTCCGTTAATTCGCGGTAGCTGTGCTGCGGTCGGATGCCTGTGTCAATTGTGTGTATGACCTCGAATGATGGACGTGTTCCGGTCAACTTACGCAAGCAAGGGCAAGAACGGCATTGACCAACAAGGGGGAGCAAAATTGACGTCGATCTGCAATCATATCGGAGAGAAAGTATTCTTTCTGAAATGCCGAGAACCACTGGTACTCGTGTAGGAAATAGGACCTCAAGAGACTTCGAAGGAGAGTATTATCCGTCGTGACGTCGGTCCATTTTGACGGCTCGGCCGAGTCGATAAGAGGGTCATGCACTTCGGCGGCATGAAACGGCTTCACATAGGGACCGGGGCCCGGCGTGGTAGACTCTTCACTTGCTGACCGGTCGGTTTCCAGCTGCTTGCCTCTTCGTTTCGGCGACCTGACGGGGGATCTAGGGCGCTCAACCTCCCACTCGTATATGAGCGATCCTAAATAGGGGTTGTCCTGGGTCTGCAACCGGGCGGGGAGCGGGGACATGAAGGGGAATTCGTATCGGTATCGGGATTCCGGGACAACTCTGAGCTGGAGAAGAAGATCGCCGTGCTCGACATGCCGAAGGATGCTCTGCGGGTCGTCACCGGTTCGGATTCGCTTGAAGACCGAGTTGGCCTCATGCTGTGGACGAGACCTGAGGATAGCATAGACCTGCTCGTAAATGTTCACCTTGTCCTCCAGGTCAACAAAACGTCGCTTCAGAGCCTTTCCGGGAGTTTCATCGCCGCCCGCGTCATATTCGCAGTCAGAGTTGCGGCGAGTACACTCGTTACAACGGGGTCGCTCAGCAGTACACTGGGACCCATCAGGCACAGGTTAGCGAGCACTCGCACCAAAACAGCCCTCTTTCATGGCGACGGTTCCTTGCCTTTGTTTTCCGCTTGCGACATTCGATACATGCGGCTCTTGCGGTCCGCCGCCGAGGTGCTAGCTCGACCGATGTTGGTCGGGGTCCGAGACTGGACGAAGCCGAAGACAAGGCTCCGCGCTCACCCCCGACTCCCTCCGTGTCCGCGGGAAGAAGGGCCCTCAAAGGCCGATGGGACGGCGGCGTTGCCATGAAAATGGCTTTGACGGCAAGCCTCTTGACCAAAATGTCTGGCGCGGGATGGAGGTGCAAATTCAAGGTCGGGAGACGAACGATGGAGCCAGGATATCCGAAGTATCGGCTCCACGTGCCCGGGCTGTCAGGGACAGACAGGCGCCTTCAGCGCTCAACGGTGCCGTTCAACTTGGTTCTTGGGAGACGGAACGGGCCAGGGACTAGGGGGGTGGATGGGGACAGGAGACTGGTGTAGGGCCTAGATGGTTCCAACTGGACGGGTGTGTATTGTACTGTACAGTGTAGAGACAGGGCTGCTTGGTCCATTCACGACGCTACGGAGTATCTCCCGGCCTGCTATGGTTGGTCAGACAGTATGAAGACGGGAGGCTGGGTAAGATGGTGGGTGCAAATGCTTCGGAGCAGATCCCGTCAATCGTGTGCTGAGCTGTCGGTCCCTATTCGAGATGTTCTTCGCCTCCTGAATATCTAGACAGATGCCTGTCACCATGGTCAGTCAAACAGATGGGCATCCGGCGAGCTAGTGAAAAAAATGAATCATGGTTTTATTGTCACTGGTCTACACGAATCGAAAATAACAGACAGCAAAGGCCCCAAGTGTCAAACAAGACAGCGTGGTTATCTCGACCACGAGAAAGAGACACGGATTCCATGGCTGAAGTCGAAAGAGAAAGAAGAAGAGGAGGAAGGAGGGAGAAGGGGCCTGCATGTTCTCTCGCAGCATGCGGCTGCTTTGCTTCCAGAAGGGTCTAGACCAGGGCAGACCTCAGAGACACCACGGCAGACACGGCAGTGCCCCCAATCGGGGAATTGATCTCTGCAGACTGGGGGGAGGGCGACGCTGAGAATCAGCAGATATGGCCAGATGCGCCGCGGGTGGGAGAAGGCCAGAGCCATTGGCATCAGATCCGTGGAGGATTCGTTCCTGGGTCCAGGATGCCATGCCGCTGTCACTTCGAGATAGTGTAGTCACGATAGTGTACTGCACAGGCGCCAGGTGCCATGTTTTGGTGCTGAGATGTTGGTTGTTGGATGTTGACTGTTGGCTGAAGACGTTGCCAAGCCGCAGAGCCTGGACCTTGCTTTTGGGGAACAGGCCCTTGGTCCCCCCACTTCCCCACTGTCGTGGTGCTACCTAGCAAGTAGCAACAGCTCCTGGATTCCCGATCTCGAAGCTCAGCCCAACCTCCAAACATCACACTTTGCCTGCCCATCACCATCCCGCCGCTCTGTTGGGTGTTTTGTTAGCTTGCAATGCAGTCCGGCATCTCAGCTTCACAGGAGCTGGTCTCCCAGTTTAGCGAATTTCTCGCCTCCGAATCCCACTTCGGCCTGCTCGTCACCATCGCGTCCGAGAAGCTCCAGCCGCTTCAGCTCCTGACCTCGTCTCCTGGCGCCGCCTTCGCCGACAATGTCAATTCTCTCCTCAAGCCCCACGTAAAACTCAATGAAGCTCTCTACGTGATCCTTCGCCGCTATTCCTCCAGCCCGGCTCTGGTGGGGGTTACCTATGTTCCAGACACCGCTCCCGTTCGCCAAAAGATGTTGTTCGCCTCGACGGAGCGCACTCTAGTTCGGGAGCTGGGTACGGAGCATTTTCGGGAAACCTTTTTCGCGACCTCACCCGACGAGCTCACCCCGGCTGGCTTCGATAAACATGACGCCCACTCGGCCGTCGAGGCTCCTCTGACGGAAGAGGAGAGGAGTCTGGGCGCTGTCCGGAAGGCAGAGCAGGAAGCCGGTCAAGGCACGGGCACTCGCGAGATTCATCTCAGTCAAAATCTAGCTACACCTATCGCCGAAAACGCGCTGGATGCGCTGAGGGAACTGGGAAGCGGGAGCGGGACATCATTGGTTATGCTGGTCAGTGTGTGTTTGTACCATTGGCTGTTAGGTTCCCAGGCTGACTTTGATGCCCATTCCACAGAAAATTAACCCCCAGACGGAGTCCGTCGAACTTGTCCCCGAAAACTCGAACCCGTCTTCGATTTCGGAATTGCTGCAAGTAATCTCGTCTACTGAACCCAGGTTCACCTTTTACAGGTTTAATCATACCCACAACGGAGAAGAGAGCAGTCCTCTGCTGTTTTTCTACACATGCCCGGCCTCTCCAGGCACGAAAGCCATCAAATTCCGAATGATGTACCCGCTGATGAAGCGGGCTGTGTTGGCTGCTGCTGAGAAAGAGGCTGATTTGAAGCCCGTGAAGAGGTTCGAAGTCGAGGAAGTTGACGAACTTAGCGAGGCCACCGTGTTGGAAGAGCTGCACCCGAAGGTCGAGGTAAAGAAAGCCTTCGGCCGGCCCAAGAGGCCAGGTCGCTGAGTCCCTCTTCCCCAGTGCCTATCTTTTGGATGTGTCTTTCAGCAGGCCTTGAATAGCAATCATGAGAGGAAATACCACCAGATTCTTGCACACCAAAGTGGCACCTTCTCTTTTGCCCTCTGCCCCTTGTTCGCCCACATTCTACTCATCTCCCCACGCTGAGTCAGTGTCACTGTTCTCGTTGTCTTCATTTGGACGGTGGAAAGTGTCTTTGTTGCCGACAGCCAGAAGATCAAGCACTTGATAGTTTCGCTCTGGGTCAAGATAACCAATGTGCCATGGTCCAGGCAAGTCTTTGGTATGGGCGATTGTCTCCAGTTCGCTGTAGGTCTGTGGTGCTGCGAGCTTGGCATCAGATATTCTCATGTATGTTTGGCTGCAGAGAGGATGGTCTCTTGTCTCTACCCCGTCGGAGTCTAGAATCGCTCGACAGTTGTTGACATACTCGATGACAGGTCGCAGGTCGGGGAGGGTTAGTCGTTGCGAAAAGTCCTTCGTCTCGTAGACATATCTTCGGTGCTCTTGTAGTATATACTGGAACCGACGGTCCAGGTCCAAGAGCAGCCTGTAGGCAATACCTATCGGATCTCCTCCCGAGTGAAGGAAAGCTCGGTACTCTTCGGGCCAAGTGACAAGTAACTTGTCAACAACTCTCAACAGGCGAGGAATATCCCAGACAGGTGGGTTGCCAGGTTCCGGAAGCAGGAAGTCATTGTCATCGGCAATGGATGCCAGAGATAACGGGGTTGCAAGGCCGAAGTCGATGAGGTGGAATTCGGGGATGGGGCTTCGAGCATCGCTGGGATAGTGAAGAAGGATGTTACCTGCGTGAAAGTCGTTGTGAACCATGGGGCCGAGACGGTCGTGACAGGCGGTGTACATGTGCTGGAGGGTGGTGAGCATCTGGCTAAGAAACTGAAGAATGAAAGGCCGCGGAATGTGGTGCTGATAGTCTGCAAGGAAGGAATCGAGGTCGCCACCGTTGGAGAGAGACCAGTACGACACTCGCGAGTACTTTTTTTTCTTTTCGTCGGCATGGGTTGAGTGTGAATAGAGCGCGGCGATTTTGAGTTGGTCTCGCTCGCCGCTCTTTTGGAGAAGATCAACGATGGCAGTCTCGTTGTTGAATTGGATAATGGCTTGGATATCTGCGTCTACCGTGTATCTGATGTTGCGAGGGAGATCTTCGCCAATCGGCACACGTCGATGGAGGACTTTGCGGACTCGATATTCGCCTGTCGGCAAGTGACGGACTAATTGAGCTCGACAGGAGACGCCCGTTCCAAGCTCGCGGATGAAGAGGTACTGCCCCGTTGTATCCTTGAAGATATGACCGTACGACATGACTGATGCTGTGATAGTATTCTGGGTGATAACCTCCCTCTAGATCAACCCGTATCGTATTCTCCTCCAGCACCTCGAGACCCATGGAAGGCCGATCGCTGATACGTCGCAACGAGGATTTTAAATGGACAAAGCCATTTCGTAGCGAGGAACTTACCCGGCCAGGGCACGCTCGAATACCTGGTATTACTCGAGGTGTCAATACAAAGGAGCAACTAAGATAAACATCGCCATTGTTCCTCCATCTGTCTCTTGCGAGGAGCGTCCTTTGTTGCTCTTTATTGAAGATACTCCGCAAGCGTCAAATTCCTTTTTCAGTTATTGCTTGTATTGTCGAAGTCAACCTGAGAAGCACGACAAGCAAATCAAGCCGAGCCAAAGATTTCGGGGCTCGAATTTCCCATGATGTTGGTGTATGCATTGACTCCTATATATACCTGCAGTCTAGCAAATCAGTCATCAACCAATCACTACGACAGGGGATAACCCCTGTATATCTTCCGTAGTATAGTGGTCAGTATGTGAGCTTGTCATTAACACCGACTTCGCTCGAGACCCGGGTTCAATTCCCGGCGGGAGAGTATCATTTTTGCCCTATCTATCAAGTGCTGATGGCTTCGAGTCTGGACAACCCCAGTGCCTTTTTTTCTTTCATGTTGAAGTACCCAAATAGGTAGTAGCTTTGGTCTGGTGGGTCTGGTAGCCTGGTTGTCATCCAATATCATAACAACACATCCAAGACAAGCCTCACCAGGCAAGAAGAAGATTGGCGTGCACAACAGTAGGCGACTGTAGGAGTGAGATTCACGAGAGGTATCTGATCTTGAGAGTTTTAAATGATGGGGTTGGGTGGTGATGCAGCATCTCATACGTTGTTGGTTTCCATCCAGGCAGTTCTAGGCAACACAGTCCCTTGGCGCTTATCGATTCGTTCTCCTGCAATGCACCTTTTGGAAGTGACAGACATGTAGCGGAGGATGCTGTCAATGGGAAATTGGAGGCTGGGATCATGGAAAGCCTAGGCCTACCCTACAAAGAAGTAGAGCTTCATGGCATATAAGTAGCCCAGCAGAAACTACTTTCAAGTCAGCTTCAATGGAAAACCACACTTCAGACTTGACGACCTTCAACAGCCATTCCTCTTGCGTAAATCCCACCATTGTTCCATACCTATCACGTTGTTTCAGCTCTCGTTCCTGTAGCCATGTCGGCCACGAGCACTCGATCAGCAACCCCTTGTGGTTCCGAACCCGACGAGATAGTCGATGAATCTGGTGTTCAGGTGTTTGAGAACGAATTCAGCCAACCCTCTTCTCTGTCTTCTAGTACTGACGAAGGTCTTGTTCCTGAGACTCCTTCCGGGCCGGATAACTCAGTGGTGGTGCAGAAGCTCTACGAAACCGATTGCTGTTGCGGTAGTTGCCCCAGCCGCTTGTCTAAACATGTCAACGTCGACGAGGAACGGTCCTCTCTCGAAGCGGAAGTCTCCGAAATCCCTATCATCCAGCGCCATCCCGATTCTGATCAGCACGTCACCAACAGCATCACCGTCAACTGCCCCAGCATGCGTGACGTACTCGCAAAAGCACTCGAGAACTATTATCAAGACCCAGACACACTCACCGCCGAGAACTGGACTTTTAACGCCTCCTTCCAGCCGCTGGTTCACCGCTGGAAGATTCTCAATGAAATTCACGAGTCCATCCAGGCACTCCTGAGCGACGGCGATGATGCGGATGAGGTCACCGCGAGGAAGAAAGCCTCCAACAACCTCATCGACTTTCTAAACCCACTATTGGAGTCCTCCATTACCTCTTTTGACGAGACGCTCGGGACTGGGCGCGTCAGACATGAGAACCTGTGGCAAATCTTCCCACCCGGTGAGCTGGTCGTCACCAAATTCTTCGGCGTCGAGACGCTGTGTCGTGTTTCCCGGAAGCACAGCTTGAGCTCCGACAGCAGCAACATGTGGGTCATGTGCGAGTACGTTGACTGGAATGGCCAGATGACCGGGATGAAGGAGACGTGGGTCACCATCAAGCACTTCAAGGGAAGACAGAAGGTCAGGAACTTGAGCGTGTACCCACTCTCGATGGCGGCCGATCCAGAGGGGATCAAGGCCAGAATGCTGGCCAGAGGAAAGAGATGGGAGGGGCTGAGAGGTTACCGATATCAGCAGTACAAGGGGAACAAGATCGCCTTCAAGGTTGGGGAGGAGGAGGATGTTCAGCTTAGTGTATGTGTTCCTGACCTGTGGGACAAGTTTCTAACTGATTGGACGATCTTGTACTGACTGTGACACAACCAGATGTCTGGGAGAGTTGTCATTGACCCTTATGCCTACTACCATAGCGAGAACAAACCTGTCCCTGAGCTCGCTTCGTTGGAGAACGAAGAGGAAGTGGCGAAAGAATCATCTGTAGAGGAGGAATCATCAGGATCCAAGGACGAGATGGCCGCTACCATGGTCAACCTTCAGACTTCGGACCGGGTCGACGACTCCAGCCTTCCGGAGTTGTCCGACGAGCATCTTCTACTGACCACCCCCTGGCTTATCGGGTTCGACATCAAAGCAAAGGACTGGGGGCGTTACTGCATTGAAAACTTGCGGGATATTGATTGGAACGACAGTGCCTTTGACAACTTGGTGTCCAAGGGAGGTGAGAAGCAGCTTGCCTGGGAGTTCGTGGCGAGCAAGAAGGCGAGCACCCAGGAGTGCGACGACTTTGTGGCTGACAAAGGTACGCATCTGCTTTTTGAGGGAACCCTTTGATCAACAACATAGACTAACCGTGCCATCATAGGGCGTGGGATTACCATTCTCATGTTCGGCCCCCCCGGTGTGGGCAAGACATTTACTGCCGAAGCTGTTGCTGAGCGAGCCCGGGTCCCATTGTATCTGGTTTCGGCCGGTGTCTTGAGCACCACTCCTTCCGAGGTCGAAGCAGCTCTTGATCACGCTCTCAATCTGTGCCGACTTTGGAATGCCATGCTTCTTCTTGATGAGGCAGACGTCTTCCTAGGTGCTCGAAGCGATGAAGGCTTGATTCGTAATGAGTTGGTGTCCAGTAAGTGTTCTACATCAGCCTCTTCATCGTGGTTCCAAGTGGCGGCTTGCTAACGGTGTAAACCACAGTCTTCCTCACCAAGCTCGAGTACTATCAAGGCATCCTGTTCTTGACCACCAACCGCTTCTCTGCCATCGACCACGCCTTCCAGTCCCGCGTCGACTTGTTCTTGCCTTATTACGACCTCGACTCCACGCAGCGCCGGCAGGTTTGGCTCAACTTCTTCAAACACTTTGGAGCTGAGAAGTTTGTGGTTGGCGAAAGCGACCTGGACCGTCTGTGCGAGCTGAAAATGAACGGCAGAGAGATCAAGAACTTGTGCAAGACTGCGTTGATGCTGAGCGGAAGGGATAACAATGGAGTTGTGAAGGCGGACAGGTTGCTAATGCTTGCTCAGAAGCGGACTGCCGCACTTCAGCTGCTGGGTCAGAAGGGGGATGCGAACATGGTGGGCAGATGAATGTGCCGAGTGAGAGATTTCCGGAATGTAATGTCGTCTTGTGATGGCACGTTGTAGTTGGGTAGTTGATAAGTAGTTCGGTCTTGAAAATTGATTTCGTTTGAAAAGTCAACTATTGAGTGTGCTTACCTAGATACGTCGGTCCGTACCATCCGGTTCAAGGGTTCAGGGGTTGAGACCTCATGAACTGGCAAGCCACTATAGTTCTACAGGCTTGTTTTGGGGTGCAGATTGCATGCGGTAGGGGCATCACTTTTCGGTCCCGCCATCTGAAACACTTTAATCTAATAGGTATGTGTTAGAGCAGACAATCTATTGAGAACATTAGATAGCATAAGGTATCCAAGACTCTGCCTTTCTAAGCGCTTGAAGTGAATACAAGAGCAACCGTCATTTTGGTCACGCTGGCTCCCGGAACTCTTACGGCCGGCCCACGTCTCTCTTGGTCAGCGTATATTTGCCCTCTCTCCCTTTGGCAGACTCTTATTTCACAGTAGACATCACCAATTTACGAGAACCTGAGTTTCATACCTGCAAACCAAACATCATGTGGTTCTGTTTCACCTCCTTCGTTGCCATGATGGCCTTTTTCGAGGTAAGAATGATATTCTAAGCACCTTGGCTACCGTAGGTAGATAGCTTATGTTAGAACACACTTGCTAACATGAAAAAGGGTGTCTACAGCGCTCCAGCCTCCAATAACGAGCAGCCAAACAGTATTTGGGGCTACGGAATGGTTCCCATCTCTTGGGACCTTCCTGTCAAAGTTGACGATCCTACTAGCGCTACCGCGACTGTCACCCGCACCATCGAGGAAGCGATTGCGCAAATGGAGGCGAGATATTCTGGGCGGAACGCAACCTTTCGAGTCCTAATCCCGACTACATCAGCCCACATTTCAGCAGCCGCCGGCGCCGGGGACCCGAGTCCTTCACGTGCGATGTCCCCTTACGGATCGGGTCCTGGCAACTGTGGACGCGTCAGCTGCTCGTGGTGGGCAGCCATCTACTGGTGCAATGATGGAAGCTGTCCGCATCTTATGTTTCACCATAACTCCCAGACGCCCAGGGTATTGACAAACAGATAGGATGATCACGAGCAGGAGGTCCAGTGGAATTAGATTGGCAATGGCGCATACTATCTGCGCCAGCATGGATGTGTCACGGATAACGACCTTCGTATCAAGGGACAAGCGTTCTAAGCAGACAAGTGGAATGTCGTTGTTCGTGGTGACAATTGTTGATTACGGTTGGCCATCGCTCATCATGGCTCCCATGAGTTGAGATGTGGCGGGTGGGTAAGGGCACTATAGAAAGAGTTCATTAGATAACTAGTGTTCAACTGGATGCCTGCCTTCTACTGTAGACTCGGGGTTGAGCAGCCAAAGCTGGAACAAAGATCTGAAGGCGGCAGAACTCGTGATCAGGCAGGCGGTGAGCGAGCGGGCGGAGGACCTTGATGGTCTGTCACTGTCACTGGACCCAGAGCTCACTGTGCAGACGGTAATTTTCTCCTTGCCAGATGTACCCCGGATTATGCAAAAATATAAATGCATTTGTGATATGATACAATAGTCGTTGAAGACTCGCTTGCTTACTAGGTACCAAAGGTCTAAGACACCATGCTGAGACATTACACATGACCTCATAAAAATGACCCAATCCCGCAGCGCTAATGCTGTGCAACCCATTTGACACCTGTCATATGCCGTGGCTTGAATCACACCGAAAAAAGCAAAAAAGAAATGCCACAGGAAAAATCCTGTGAGTTATTTCACCATGAGTGCAATGTGCCTCAGCTCATTGGACACCTGCTCTCCGACCTTGAGAGCAGGGTACTCGACCTCCTCGCCCTCATCCTTGCCCAAGTTGAACTGGGCAGCTCGGACCTCCTTGGCCTTTTCCTTCAGCTCGGGGATGGGCACCAAGTCGTAATCGCTGGACAAGTGCCAGAAGAAGGTGCTGCTGATTCTCACGAGTGGCCTGTTGGGGAATTTCTCCTTGCGATCGTTGATTACCTTCACGGTGCTCTCGTTGACCACGACCTCGTGGAAGCCAGCCTTGATAAGGCCACCGGTGATGTGCTCGAGCTGCTTACCGGCTTGGACCAGCAAGTAGTTGCCCTGCGGGATCTTGACTGGGATCTTTTTTCCTGTGTTGCGAGCCCAGATGTGGAGGCCGGGATAGCGGGAGCGACCGTGGATGGTGAGAAAGTTGAGATCGGTGTGGAAGCCGGCGAGGATCGTGTTGACCTTGCCATACTTTTGGAGATCAGAGGCAGTAGGGGCCAGGAGATGAGGGCCGTAGCGGCCAGCATCCTTGAAGGTGTCGGCTGGGAGGCCAAGGCCAACGGCGGCCATCTGGGTGAGGCCTTCCACGCTGCAGCAATAGCCAATGTTAGCAACATACTTTGGACATCTAAAATCACAAGAAATTGCAAGGACTTACGCATTCTTCATGGATGCTCCCCACTGGTTCATGACTGGTCCCCATCTCTCCTTGATATGGGGCGCATCAGGAGTGATGTTGTCGGCGTTCAAGCCTGGGAACTGAGTCTCATATGGAGGGGCCTCGACCATTCTCCAGAAGAATCTGCACTTCGGGTCGGGTTCGTGGCCCTTGATATCCAAGGGGCGCTCTGAAGGGGCGAGTCTCTCGATCACGTTCAGGCATGGCTCATCGACGGCACACTTGGGCTTTTCGGTGTTCTCGAGCGTGACACCAATCTGGTAGCTGAGCTCGGGGCGCTCATCCTTCTTGAGATCTTCTTCTGGTTGGGCGAAGTAATCTTCCAGGAGGTCAAGGAAAGTGGTGTTGTCATCCTCAGACACGCGCGAATCGTGGAGCACCAGTGCGCCGTAGGTGATGAGAGCGTTGGCAGCTTTGACGCATTCTGCCTGCACTTCAACAGAGTCACGGGGTTTGTAAAGGAAGACGTCGAGGTCAATAACGGGGAGGTCCATGGACAGCTCCTGAGATTCGGCCATGTTTGTAACGGTGGCGAGGTCAGTTTTTCTAATGACGAATGGTACTGCGGGGTGTGCGATACGAAGCAGCTACCGATGGACGGATGGGAGTGAGGTGTGTGTGAAGGCGGATGGTGAGTAAAAGTGAATGAGTGAGAATAATAATAAAAGAAGGAAATGGGGGGAAAAAAAGTCTCGGTTTTATTATTTGATCAACAGTGGCAAGGTTTGCCTGTGTTGCTGGTCTGGCAATGAGAAGGCGACTGCCACAAAAAATCGGCACTACGGTACTTGGCGATGGAGAGAGCTTCACCGACGATAAGGCCCCTCAGCCCGCAACAGGAAGGAGGACGGTGAAGCGCGGTCGCGTTGACTTATCCAGGAGATCAGGCCGTTGCATCCCCCGGAAGCCATGGAGCACATCTGCCTGAATGGCTGAGTCACCTCGCGCCATTCGCCGTCTTCCGATTGGGAAAATGGGACGAGTGAAGCGCTGCTTTGATGGTTACTGGCCGTTCCATGCTTCGAGAACAACAGAAGCTTGTGACAACGGCTTCCCCGCCAAATTCCCGCTAAAACCCGCTGCCGGCACATACATGGCAAAGCGGGACCCGCGTCGGGCCTAGAACAAAAGAAGTATTCCACTAGGGTTAGCATTGTGACCGAAACAGAGACGGTTTCGTTGGTAAAAATGCAAAAAAGTTATGATCTCTCCCGCCGGGAATTGAACCCGGGTCTCGAGCGAAGTCGGTGTTAATGACAAGCTCACATACTGACCACTATACTACGGAAGATTTACAGGGGTTATCCCCTGTCGTAGCAATCAGCTGGCAGAGCCGCTGGGCTTTCACTCTATATCACTAGCAATTATTTATCATTTCTTGGTCAATCTTTAGTATTTCAGCTTTCTTGGGTTATTTAATCTGTGCCGGGTTGGCCTGACGCATAATAACCATAGAGAGACAAATTACGATTGAGCCCTCGATGGTAATATGGTGTATTTGATCAGAGTGTGGCCAAGACGGGCAATGATCAACATCCGCCAGGGGCACCCAGGGGCGTCATTGGACGCCGGGTATAAGACCGCAACTAAGAGCAAGGGGACGCAATCTGAAGGAAACCAAAAAACAGTCGACTTCCGTCATAGAACCGGTTTCTTGGAAGCAGAAACATGGAATTCTTAAAAACAAGGCGTTGCTCCATGTCTGTCATTTAAAGTGTTTCTGCACGCGCACGTCGCGTCTGGTGGGGGATTGATCTTCAGTTCTTCACGGCGCCGTCGACGGAGATCATCACGATAATGCAAGACTAAGTGCTGAGAGAACGCAAACATGAAACTCTTCTCCTTAGTCTTTTGGGCTGGGTCTTTCTCGAATGCCATCGTCTTCGCAGTGGGAAACAACTCGACTCGGTCGAGCTTTATACCTGAATGCATTTTGACCTCCCAAATCACCACCAAAGTCGCAGGACGGTATGAATGACCTGCTATTTTCCAAGCAAGAAGAAAATTTACTGATACAAGCCTCGCTGAAGAACTGTGACAGTCACTCTCACCAGTTCTCAGTCTGACACCGCGACAACTATCAAGTCCTTCAACACAACCAGTTCACCCAAGAATGGCACACTGGCGACGGATAACAGATATGGAAAACTGTGGAAAGGCAAATACACGAAGGATGGGTTTCTCTCGAACCTGACCTCGGGTGTAGCTCCGACAATCCTCTGTTCGTCGATCGCAGACTTTGCCTCGTCATGTTCCTGTGTGAGCATCACGCGTGTGACAACCACTTCAACCATCCGATCGTCGACTGCCACCTTGATGATAACTCGAACGGTAAACTCGAAAAAATTGGGCAGCTCTTTGAACAATAGTAGCCGACTGCCAGTTACTTCAAAGACTCTCGCAGCACTCAAGTTGTCATCATCACTAGCAACAAGCTCATCCCAAGAAACAGCCCGACCACAGACTCGATTAACCGGAGCAAGTCCAAACACGGAGAGAGCTTCACCGACAGGCCGCTTTTTGAACACCACCGTCTCATCAACAAGTCTAAGCAAGAGTCCAGTGGTATATGTGATGAACACCACGACTCTGATCACAGTAACCACCGCAGAAAAAGGCAGCATCTCAGCAGGTGGTTCTCTTTCACACATCAGCCAGACGGGCCGCTACCTCAACACCACCACTGCATCCGCGAAGCCCTCGCAGGGCTTTCACCTCCCATTCTGGCGACTCAACATCACGGCCACCGGCTTCTTTTCCCGCACCAACACCACCTCCCTCCAAGCCCACAAGGTAGCTCTTCTCACAGGGACTGCCACTGGAACAGGCCTCTCCCACCTGTCAAACACCACCTCTTCTCGTCCCTTGTGGCTCAACACCACCAGAGCCACCCCCACAGCAGCACTGACCACTGGGCCTCGACTCTTCACAGCCAACACGGCCTTTACATTTGCCAACACCACCGTTCGCTGGGCCAACACAACCACAACGTCATCGATTCCGACCCCGACTGCAATCTTTCCGACCTCGTGCGGTAAATCCTCGGCGCCTTTCTCCTTGCAGATATCCTACCCTTCAACCCCATTCGACAACTGGTTCGTCCACCTGTCCGCCCGCGCTCTTTTGTTTGGTTCACGCAGCTCTCAAGCGAGCCGGTTTAGCATTGAAGCGGGTGGTTACCTTTGCGTTGTCGGGCTGGTGGATGAGACGGAGGAGCAAAGACCTTATGTGGCGGCTATTGGGGTAAAAGAAGGGCAAAGAGGCGAGATATGGATGGTGAGCAAAGAGATGTTGGATGTTTGGGGCGATGATTATGTTGCCTTGGGGTGTACACAAGATGGGGGGCTGAACTGTGGGGCGATGAGGAACGGGACTGATGTGGGTGAGGTGAGGGAGTGGGCTGGTTGCGGGATGCAGCTGGGGTTGGGGAGTGGAAATGGAACTGTCGCTGAGTGTGGGAGTGTTGGGGTGCGCGTTCTTGAGGGAGGAGATGTTGACGGTGAAGTCAATGATAATGATGAGTTCGGGGAGATGAGATTTGAAAAGAGGGTAGTTAATCCTTGGGCTTTTACAAGCATGAGTTAAACAAGACTCGCTCAACCCGATATACTTGATCTTACAATACGACGATAGTATGCGCCTCTACATGGTCTCTTATGCCATCTCGTGGCCAAATACCTGATAATAAGCGTGGTTGACGCCGATATCAAACACAAGTTTGAGATTCCAGTGTTCCACTCTCCAAGAAGTTGATATTCTTTGCATTTCATATATCCACAGCCTATGACCGGCCATCAGACAGCTCGGGGTACTGATGGCCCGAGTCAAGCTCTTGCGCTGGCCAGTTCGTTGAACTGTCCCGTACAGTGGTACCCTGTAACTCGCCTGGAATCCCGTAGACATAATATCCATCCGGCCCTGTCTCAATGCACTTATCCTGACTCCTTGGCCATTTATCTGTCTCTTTCACCGGTGCTCGTTTCTGTCTCGAACGGTAAATGAACCAGCCCAAGACAGAAACAACAAAAGCTAGAGCAAAGGCTCCGCATATGCCACCCACTACTGTTGCTAATGGTATCGTTGACGGATTAGGTTCAGATGTTACAGTGGCTGTTGCGACATTGATGGTAGTGTTGGAAGGCGATGTATCCGAATCTGATACATCTGGCACAGTGCTTTTCACCACCCCTGAGCCCCCAAACATTCTTTGCACCTTCTCTGAAGACCATTGGACACGATCCAGTGAGCTTGTTGACTGCGGTTAGTTCAAAACTCGCTAAAAAAAGGTAAGGGGTGTAGGTCTTAGACGAACCCGTTTTGGTACCAATTCCTGATAGTGCTTGCTCGCTCATATCCCGAAACAAGGTCGCCTTCGACGAAGTACTCAAGTTGCCATCTCAGAGAGGTCATGTTGAACAAAAGCAAGCCTTGGGGCACAGGGTCGGGAGACCTCCAGTCATTATCAAAGCCTCCACCACGCGTCCCACCGACACTCAGCACTTGGTTTCTTCCAACAGCCAAGCAAGAGTGGTAAGCACGCGACCCCCCCGGCGCTGGGGATGGCACTTTGGTCCAAACGAAGCCAGGAAGGCTCAAAACGTAGGCATCATCATACCGAATGTCTGTCAGTTTGCTTTCTCCACCGAAAAGAAATCTTGTCAAATATACGTGTTAGCAATTGCATTAGAGTGAACAAAATATGAGATGAGACAAGACTGAAAGGTCTACCTACAAATCGTAATTTCCTCCAGGTGTGCGGAAGGGTCCAGCGACACAAGCGCGTGAGCGGGGAGAGGGAGGTATGTCTCCTGTTGTCAGCTGCCAGTACTGTTCGTTGGTTACCGGATCAAAGAATGTCAGATTGTGCAAGTCCAGTGGATGCGACTCCTCAACCTTTGCTGTTCCATTGAAAGTAGCAAGAGCATGCCCCCCAAGGACCAAACCAAGCCCGTTTGGCATGTTATATCCTGGCATAAACAGGAGGTTTGCTCCTGTCAATGTGGCTGGTTTACCCAAGATGCCAATGGCAGGGCCTGTCCCGTTGTCCACCACCTTGGATCTAAAATCGTAGGTTACCATTCCGGGGCCCGCATCTTCGTCCGACGGTAGCCAGCTTCCTACACCCCCCAGAACATAGCCCTTGTCGTGAGCTACCATAACCGCACTATCTTTCGTTTGCTGCAAACTGGGAAGCTTCTCGAAGTTTAAAGGGGTTTCTTTAGCCCAAGAGCCACCGCCCCAACCGTCGGCGGTAAATTTCCAGATAAACGTGTCATTCATGCCATCAGCAATTTTTGGCAGGTAGCCACCCCAAATCCAAAACTCGCCTTTCTCAGCGTTCGCCCAAATGGCGCCCCTTGTCCTACATTGTACACCTTCGTTGAACCTGGAAATCTCTCGCAAGGCCACGGACTCGCTCTTCCACGCTTTAGACATGTCGATGGATATCGTCGTGTTGACTAGGTGCCTTCCTTCCTTAGGTATTACACCGTCGTCCAGCTGGGATATTTTGCCTCCATCGATGTAAACGTAATCCCCTAGAAGAACAGCTAAACAGGGCTCAAAGTCAGAATACAAATGCAAGGACGCAAACAGAAGGTGTGGCTAACATGAAGCGAACCTACCTGTTACCCCAGATCTTCTAATAAAGTTCTCTGTGGAGGGAGTATTTGATATCTTTGTTTCAACCCCATACCTGCAAAGTATGAGAAAGAAAGTAGCCGCACGATATGGCGATACCCTCTTGGTAAGAACCAACATTGTAAAACACCAGGGACTGGAAACAATGCCCGGTGTGAAGTGTTGAAGAGAGGAGAGATGATAGCTGGAATTCGGGGTACGGCAAGAGGTCGCTGTTATCTGTCAATAAAGGGCAGTTTGAGACACTCAGGGGCGGACGTGGTAATCATGAGAAGCGACATGGCTGCCAAGGGTGAGGCCAGACACAGCTCCATCTTGGTGGCCTTATAAGGGAGTCGGTAAACAAATGAGATGCACAAAATAAGGCGATGCATACGGCAAATAAAATTAACAGCTGGATCTTGCGCAGCCTTACCAGCTGACAGCCAATTGTATCATCTCGAATGTGCTGTCAAAGCCAAGGGATTCGTGATGGCTGCTGCACCAACCCTAATGGTGTAAGTATTTATGTGCTTTAATTTCTTCGCTTGTACTCCTCTTAGCCTTATATTACACGGAAGGATCTGGAGCCACAAGTGATTCCTTTTCTCGATTACAATCAAGAAGTGTAAATGGTGGGTTGAATTCGCAGGAAACCACCAACGCAGCAAATTGGTACCTAGGTATATGCTCTCAACTCTCAGTAAAGCTGACTAGGTGTCAAACGCCCAAATTTTCCAAAGATCAGGCAAATTGTTTTAAAAAGAGATTGAGATACGGATGGAGAGAGTAGTGAGCAACTGCCTCGACTCACGGTAGGTATCTTGCACATTTCAGGTTTCAACACCTGAGGGGGATGCAAAACTCCCAAGCGGGGAAATATATTGTCGATCAGCCCAATCACGTTACTACCGTGACCTGTGTGTACCTGTCTCACTCATTCAGCTGTTCATTGTGTGTTACAACTCCATCGAGAAGCGGGGTTCAACCTCGACGAGACAAGGTATCTGCTATAGCTAAAAATTGGTTACTCTCAGACTCTTCCATCAAAGCAGAGAAAAGCCAGTCAAGACAGATACCTTCCAGCTAAGCCATAATGGCCACTAACATCGTCCCCCACGAGATTGCCGAGCTTATTCGTCGTAAAAAGGCTCTCTACTGTCGATCCGCAGATACCAAACAATGGCGTCGATTCTCCGAGTTTGCTCTCCCTGAAGCCACATTCACATTTGTTGATGCCCTCACCCCCGATATTCCAATGACCGAGGGGGGCCAGTGCATGTCATTTTCCCATCGCGACGCGTTTCTTGATTACTTTGAGGAACGAAACAAGGACTTGCAGTACATTCACTCTGTGGGACCGGGGGAGCTCTACTTTGTGGACGGGAAAGATGGGAAGGAGGTGAAGGCAATCTGGAGCGTTATCTTTCATGTTGGCGATGGTGAGGAAACGAGGGGGTTTCATGGGACTGGCGCAGGATACTATCACGAAGTCTGGGTCAAGGTCGGTGATGACTGGTTTATAAGGAGCTTGAGGTTTGAGAGAGTTTACTGGAAGATTGTGAGTCTCGGTACAGGTGTGCAGTAGGAGCTCGCTACCTAGGGAGGGAGGGACTTCAACTCTGCGTCTATGCAGAAAAGACCAGTTTCCCATCCTGTTTTCCTCTTCCATTCATGGCTCTTCTTCTTCCTCGCGCGAACTTGTCTTCCAAACTTTGCGTGTAGAAATTCCACATCCACAGCAACACCAAACTCAGCACAGCAGAAAGCCCAAACATGATCCATGCTGTGGGATCCATTCTGATCCCCCCTTCTGACCTCGTGTAGAAAAACTCGGAGCCGCATACAGTCGCAACTGTCGTTACAGGGAGGAAAACCAGGGTGACGACAGCGATGGCCTTGACGCTTGAGCTGTCCCTCATCAGCATTGCATTGTCTTGCTGGGAGATATGGTTGAAAAAGAGAGTCGTCAGGTTGTTGATCCGTTTCTCGAATGTGCCGGCACGTTCGGACGTCGAAGCGACAAGACGACGGCGATATTTGAATGCCTCGTATGTTTTGTCTCGCAGGATAGCATCCTCAACCGTGCTGTACTTTTGATAGTGATCAACAATTGCGTCAACGGTGCTCAGTAAACCATGGCATCCCTCTCGAAGCATGATGATGTAGTCTGCCAGAAGATGGAGAGCCGAAAAGTCAATGTCTGCCAGTGGGAGTGTTGGATTGGCGGTGAGGTAACCAAAGTGCTTTTGCTCAACCTGAAAGATGTCGCGTAGTTCCCAGAGATTGATATCGAGCTGCATGTACAAGTCATACATGATCATCTCGAGAAGAATGAACGGATTCGCCATGATCTGACTACAATCGATGCGTTGGGGCAAATTGACGAGCTCCTCTTCTAAGAAAGGCGAGGGCTCAAAGCAAAGGAGCGTGATTCTTGCATTGTTACCGCCGTGGTTGGTTACACGAAGAAAAAAGGACCTCGACGTCCAGCTTGGCAGATAGTCATCAGCATCGTCTTTGTTTGTCTCAACGTAGGACATTCGCGGTTGGTGCATTTCGAATTGCTGAGCTGAGGCCGTGGTTGGTGCTTTTGAAGAGAGAAACATGCGTCGAAAATAGTTCACAAGGCGGGTATTCAGGGGCTTTCGTTGAGGCTTTGTAGGGATTTCAATGGCGCCCGACGTCTCATTTCGTTCAATGTCCTTGAGGAGAAAGTGTGTCCAAACACCTTGTGGGTTTAGGTGAGCATAATTATAACTAAGAGAGAGCGGTTTTGGTTTTGAGCAGAATACTAACAGTATGACCCGGGGCCTGCTGGAATATAACCAAATGAGTTCAAGACTCCTTGCGTTCTTTCTTCAAGAAAGGCACCTGGGATATCATATCGCTCAACCAAAGCCTCAAAGCCCGCAAGACTGTCAGGGGACGGATCGTCTATGGGAGCAAGGCTATGGAATTTCATGAGCAGGTGACCAAGATAGAGAGAGGGCGGAAAAATACTGACACAATAGTAAGTTCGCTTTCAGGGAAAGCTGCAATCTCGGTCGCTCGGGTGAGGTCATCCCGGCAAAGTGTACCTGTCGTTGCTGTGAAGAACATTAAGATCCAACACGGTTGGCTTTAACTGGCCATGGCCCTGGGGCACTCACCACCGGGCCACTGAAGGAGCGTGCAACCATATTCGTCGCCTTGCGCGGGACGATCTTGTTGAAAGCGCTCAAGATACAATCTTCTGTTCAAAAATAGTGACATTTGTGAAACGTGGAAAACCTGCTTCTTGACGGCAGCGGACAGTCCGTTCTTGCAACAGGACTCAACAAGAACAGAGAAGAAGCCCTCCAAACTGTCACAAACGTGTCGGTGAGGACGAGGCTCGGCAGATTCCGAAAAATGAAGGCCTGCATGTTTCCAAGCCCATAGTATGAGCTACTAAGCGCTCATCAGTTCAGCTGAGAGACTGCCCCCTTTATTCACCATGGTTTGCCAAGACATCGCGCCCGGCCAGCTGTCGTGATACCACCCAACATGCAGAATTAGATGAGATTGTGTCCTTTGATAAAATCATCTTCCTCTGGCGCTAGCGAGCTGACAGTCCCATTAGGCATACTTGATGCATTAGGAGATTAAAGGGTGCATACTATTTTCGCTGATTTCGGTGTGGTGTATCAAGCGAGCCATGGCTCGTTCGAAACTCATGGCAACACCTAAAGGAAATTATATCTAGGTGCACATCCTCAGCCGCTCGATCCCATGGACGCTCTTACCGTCGTCCTGCACCACCCTGCCCGCCACTCACATTCCGCTTGTTCTGTTGCAAGTGGAAACACTCTAGAGTGATCTATTACACCAAAGCCCCAGCAACAAGCATTGGAATGGCAAGTATATAACCTCCATTGAGCCCCGCCACTGGTCACACAAGCTGACACTGACCTCAGGCTCCTGGATGGCCAGCCCCTGACCGCCTCCACGGCCAATCGTCAAACGGACTGTCCAGAGCAAAACCCAGGTTTCAACGACTAAAAGTTCAGCAGCCCCCTACCGAGCAGCCCCCCACCGAGCAGACACGCCCTCAGCAAGCACCTCCATCCACCTTTGCAGGTGGACCCAAGCCGACATCAACTGCACAATCCAACACCCAATCCGCTGCTCAAACCGGGAGCAAAGCCCAAGTGGCCCACCGTTAGGCCCTGTGCCTTGCCTGTCTCTCGTCACAATGACCCCGACACACAAATACACCCAGCTGACCCGGCACAAGTCTCGAGATGTCTTTGGCCGGACGTACAGTGATGTTTACTCGGATTGCACCATCTCCTACAACAGTGGCAGATTCATCAAGCTTAAAGTCCAGGCAACCGATGATGTTCGCAACGGCAAAGGCGGCAGCACCTGGAAACGCAAACAGATCAAGAATGTCGGGCCTACACCCCTCAAGGTATCCAACTGGGTGTTTGGTCACGTTGACGACGTCAACAAGCCAATCAAAGAGTACAGCTTTGGCGACATTGCTCAAGTTATCGGACGAACTCTTGCCATCACACCCTTGATGCTGTTCTTGGTGAGATACTTTGCCCACCCCGCACACAAGAGATAGGAGGGCTGACTGTCAAGCAGAACTTTGCTGTGAGACCTGGAGGAGGAGAGGTAAGGAATGGCGGGAACTATGATGCTGTGCCGTACCGATACTTTGGACGCCCGAAAACTAGCCGCAACCCCCTGGATAACAGTATCCATCAGGGAGAGATCCAGTTCCAAAAGACCGTCACAGAAAGACCTGCCATTTTTGCCGCCCCCCCTTCTGAGAAGACTAGCCGTGCGGTATCGGAGAGAACTGAGCGCATCTTGCTACCTCGGCGTCTGTGTTGGTTGGATACGAAGCCGCAGGTTGTTGTCCAGGATGGTGAAGAGTACCAGGTGTATCAGTCCACCGACGTCAAGCAGGTTTGTCACCACACCCACCCGTGACCTCGCCATGCCAACTGACATCTTGAAGTGGATGAAACAGAACGCAAAGCATTGTCCCGAGTATCTCTTCGTTGCCTGGAGAGTCTCTCAGCTCCAAACAGAGACTCCCCAAGATAAAGAAGCCCTCCATGAGCTGGCCCGGCGTGCAACCAAAGAGGCTGGTTTGAGCTGCTATTGGATCAGTGACAACTGCTTCACAGCGCCTGAGGAGGAGTTGTCTCTGGACGTCTGGAGAATGAGCGACATTGTGCGAGGTTCGAGCGGTATGGCGATAGCTCTCGGCAGACTGCCTGATGAGGATAATTCGGTCGACATGAACAGCGACAAGGACCCCTGCTACGCCCTCTTGTCTTCTTGGTCTCAGTCCATCTGGACCTTTCCAGAACTTCTCCTCAGCAAAGGGTCCACGATAACATGCTACTACTTCTCCGATCATGAGGAAGAGCCGTCAGCCAAAGCCTCCGACCCGTTCCGGGATTCTTCAGCATCGCCATATGGCACAATTCGGAAGCAAATCATTCCGAAGAACCAGTTCGCTGCCCGGTGTCTCGAGACGTCGAGAGATCGCTACCAGGTTCGTCGCTTGATCGACCACTACTCCGGCAACCTCAAATTGAGCGATCTCGAGCTCACCACAGTTGCTTTGGAATGCTTCAGCTCCCGTCAAGCCGGGACTCAGTACCTCCCTGGTGACTACTCCTATGCACTCATGGGATTGTTGGGCAGACGGCCATCAGTTCACCGAAGTGACTCTGCCTTCCTCGCGTTCGCTCGCTTGTCTCTCGAGAATTACAACAACCGACTGTTTGAGAGGATGCTTTGCTTGTTGCAACATGAAGAGCAGGTGTGGTACGACACAACCGACGTGTATGGTGCCCGACTTTGGGACATTGAGCCCAGCGTCCAGGTGGCTGGCATCGGAGTTTACAACGAACAGGAAGCCGAGATGGACGCGGTGAATGAGCGCGAATTTGACCAGGAATTCTTCCACCGAGATGATGATGGGGTTACTTCCGAGAAGGTCCTCCCACCCAGTCCCCTGTCCCACTCCAAGCGGCAATACCCCCCTTCAGTTGCAAGCCAGCCACGAACCCATCTTGCCTCCCGCTCTCAGGTCTCGTTCCAAAGCCAAGCTCCCCTCAGCCCGCCCACGTCGATCTCGCATCCAGCTTACAACTCCCCCATCCAAAAGTCTTGGTCCCCCACCGTCACAGAAATGACCGAACTCCCGAGTCCTTCCACCCAGCAGCAAAAGCCAAAATACTCCCATGCCCAGCTTAATCCCGAGACCGATACCATCATCCTTGACGGCTGCCTCGCCGCCACAGTTCACTGGTCCGAATTTTGCACTCCCCTCACAACCTCATACCCCGCCCTCTTCCGCCGCATCCTTAAGTGGCTCCTGCGCGTCAACATCATCCCTTTGATCGTCGGCACTATCCTTGCCCTGATCCCCTCGCCTCTAGTCAGCGGATTTGGCGCATTTATCCTCGCCTATTCCCTCTCCATCCTGGTGGCCTCCCCCTTCATCATCCGCATCCTCTATGGCGGCAAGTTCTGGGGCGTCCAACCCTTCTTCTTCGGGTTCGAGGGGTACATGCCCATCGGCGAGATTGAGCGCAAGATATGGGGTGCCAACATGGGCAGGCTGAAGTGGAGCTGGTATGCGAGCTCGCCACTGGCGGTGCACAAGATCGAAGAGGAGGGCAGATACATTGTGAGTGAGGATCCCACTGTTGTGGAGGAGACGAGGAGGATGGTGGAGGAGGCGAAGAACGCTGGGCCGGGGGATTTGAGGGTATGTCGCTCCCTTTCTTCTTTCCCGTATGGCAGACGTCTGACTAACGGCATCACGTAGGTATTCACGCTGGTTGATACGTACAGCATGACGGCGACGTTGTTCCAGGCTCGAAGGCCGCCCCAAGCCCTGCTCATTTGCGGAAGTGAGGGTGGCATGCAGAGGGCGCTGGGATGCTCATTCGAATGGACCACGCAGACCTTCTACAAGGAAACCGTGTTGCGGTTGGAGACGAGGGTGTTGGATAAGATGGACCGGATCAGGCGGGTGAGGTTGGGGGTTAAACGGGGCCATATGGAGGCTACACACCGTGCTAGTTTGTGAGCTCAGGAATGCTGGGTGTATGTTTCTACTTGTGGCATGGGTTCGTGGTGGGAATTCGTGTTGTTATTCTCTTCTTGAGCCATGTATTATTGACAAAACAGCCAATAAATTCGTCCGGTTTGTTCAGAACCTTGCCCACTTCAAAAGTACAGCTGCCAGAATGACGGGCAACACACTGACCAGCTCTCCCAGCCCGGCAAACTCTGGTGGAATCCTTGCATTGTTGAGTGACATAAATGCGCCCGCTGCCAGCAGAACAGCAAATAAATTGTAGGCAAAGCTCCAGGCAAAGTTGAAAATTATACGATGAACTGACTTGCGGCTTAAATCCATGACGGTTAGGATGCCTTTCAAGTCAGGCCGCATGAGCACGATGTCGGCAGCAGATTCTGCCAGCTCTGCCGTCGAGTCTAGGGATCGGCTGATGGCAATGCCCACTGTAGCCTGTGCTAGAACCACTGCGTCGTTGGTACCGTCGCCGCAAAAGATGACGACGGATTCCGGAGAGCGCGATAGGATATCCTCAACGTACGACTTCTTATCTGCCGGTGTACAGCGTGAGCGAACGTTGGAGCAGGGTATCCCCAGTTGATCAGTGACGGCCCGAACAGGGCCATCGTCATCTCCTGAAAGAACGTGGACCGCTACGTTGCGGTTTTGCAGGGACAGAATGGTGGTTGCTGTTTCTTTTCGCAGTGTGTCTTGGAGCCCAAATACTGCAGCAAGTTTGCCATCAATTGTGAAGCAAAATACCGTGTGGCCAGCTTCTTGAGGCATCTGGACACGGAGGTCAGACTCCACATCGAGCCACCGGACATTCCCTGCCTGAAGGATTTGGCCATCCAAGCCACGGCCTTGAACTCCTTTTCCGGGCAGAGACCTGATGTCTTGGACTGTAGAGGAGGACAACACACCCTTGTCCTTCAGAAAAGTAGCAACCGCGAGGGAGACGGGATGTTTGGTGCTCTCCAGCAGTTCGAGAAGGAGCGACATGTTGACCAGCTCCCCATCCGTTCCGTCGTAATAAACGACAGATAACTTGCCCTCGGTCAGAGTGCCAGTCTTGTCAAAGATGACATATTTTGCCTGGTACGCCACCTCAATACTCTCAGCGGACTTGAAGATGACACCGTGTTCGGCCCCAACACCGGTAGCAATCACAACGACCATGGGAACGGCCAAACCGATGGCACAAGGACAACAAACTATCAAGACGGTAATGGCGTATGTAACTGCCTCGATGATTGCTTCCCTTGCGGATACACCACGTACTCTGATTCCAACCGCAATCCAGATGGCGAACGTGATGATCATGAGAAGCGATATAACAGGGACAAAATAGCTTGCCACGCGGTCAGCGAGGCGTTGCATCGTGGGTTTGGATAGCTTGGCCTCGTCAACCATGGCGGCGATGGTGTCAATGGTATTGTCTCCGGGGATGCGAGTGACACGGACGAGCAGTGGAGATAATCCGTTGCTGGTTCCCGCAATAACAGGTGACCCGGGGGACTTCACGACTGGTCTGGACTCTCCCGTGACCATGGACTCATCCACCTCCGACGTTCCCGCAAGAGTAGTACCATCTGTAGGAATTCGAGACTCAGGCATGACTTTGAAGATGTCCCCTAACTGAAGCAATCTGGTGTCGATTTCCCTGCCGTGGTCACCGTGGAAGTCAACGAGAATGGCGGTATTGACTTGAAGAGATCGAATCGAGATGGATTCCACGGCTTTCTGACGAGCCAAGGCCGCCACATAGCGACCGACCATGATAAGCGTGACAAGCAAAGTGCTTGTCTCAAAGAAACTGCCGGTCGACAGCGGTTCTCCAGTCACAAGAAATGCAAAGGACACGACCGAGAAAACATAAGCGGCGCTGGTGCTGAGGACAATGAGAAGGTCCATCTCGATGACACGGGAGAAGACGAGAGCCTTGAGGGCCTTGGGATAAAAGGGTCCGGCCACCAAGAATTGAACCAGAGTAGCCAGGGCAAGCGAGCCTGATTCGTATGCAATCTCATGCCCGTGGAGCGGTGCCCAAGCAAGAACCAGTACAGGAATGGTCAAAAGGATGGACGAGAGCGTCATGAGTCCGATGTGCTTGACATGCCTGCTCCCATTTGACAGAGAGGCATCTGGCTGAGGGGAGGCGAGCTCAACGGGCACGCCCCAGCCTCTCTCAACTAGATCCCGGGCACCAACAAGTTGCGGGTCATAGGATATGTTGACAGTTGTGTCGTTGACCAAGGCCATGTCTGTCACACCCTTCGGCCACCGCTCCCCCATAAATGCCGATGCACCTCCTGGCACCATGACATCAACCGAGGCTCCCTTTTTCACCCTTTCGCACTTGAACTCGGTGGTCCTTTCGACGTGCCTCATAACATCAACTAGGGACCTGTTCTCAAGATCGAATTCAGCTCGAGAAAGAACCAGACTGGTTTTCAGGTTCTTGATGCCGGGGAAAGTGCCAAGGGTGCGATGGAGCTTTGTTTCACAGCCGGTACAAGTCATGCCTGTAATACTGAGGACGATGTGTTCGTGAGTAGACAGGCCTTGCTCAGGGTCCAGAGTTGTGCCCGTCTGTTCCATAGAAGGGCCTTCATCGCAGCAGGTGGGCCCTCCTGGGCGGGAGCCTGAATGAACCTGGTGTTGCGCGATGCTAGAGAGTGTTGGCCGATCCTTATGATGAGAAGTCGCTGAAGAGCCAGCACAGGCGCCGTATTGCGCTGGGGTTTGTTGTTTGACGTCACAACAACTCTCCTGGCAGTTTTCGATGCCGTCTCTTTCCTTGGAAGTAGCTGGGCAGCAAGGCCTTGCAGAGAAACCGCCGACTGAGACAGCGAGATCTGACAATGATGTGGAGATTCGCTCACGCTCCTTCGAAGGACCCTTGTCGGGGATACAACAAGACTCCTGGCCAAGAGCTAACAGAGCGCGGCAAATACAACCAAGAGCCTCCAGTGTGGCTGCGTATGAATCTCTTGTCTTGCGTGCATGGTGGCCACAGGGTCGTTTGCTCTTTCGTCCACGGCATGATAAGCTTGAGCGACGGTTTTGAGCTAGAGGAAAGAAGCGCTAGTTGTTAGCTACAGGTGGAAGCAAATGCTGGCTCTGGTGACGGCTACATACCTTGACCCTTGTGTTTTGAGCCACCATCATGGCAAGCACGCAGGGCGAGACGGTCCAAACAAGAGATGTCACAGCAAGGCGATGTTTTACCCTTGCAGCAGTCAGGCTCCAGGCGTGCCGTGGCGTTGTCCTGCTCCGGAAGGCGGTCGCTGACATCTTGTTCCTCGTCAGCCCTCTGCTGCTCCGTGAAGGAGGGAGCAGGTGGCGGCTGACAGCCAGAACAGCAGCCCATCGTGTTCTTGTTTCTCGGCGTCGTGAAAATAACGAGAGAGAATGGGAGACAGAGCGCTCAACCCTCACAGCAATGAGCGGGGACTCTGCCAATCGTATTCTTCGGCGGCACACGTGACACCTTCCGGAATCGGTCACCTGCCATGTCCTGACCCTCGACCCGTTCACCTCTCATAGGTGCCTTATGAATGCCCATATTGGCTCTTCATACCTCAAGAAGATGCATAGTTTTTGTCCTGAAATCGGGCTCTTGTTGTGGAATTACTGTGTATCATGATAGTGGAGCCACCAAGTCTGCCAAGGTCTTCCCGTGCGCACAGTGCGTCTTCCTGTGCACCACACTACAGTGGATTCCAGGCTTTATGGTCCCCGCTCTCACTCAATCAATCAAGTGAATCAACCGAACCTTCACCATCATCGCCAACAATCATCGACTGCCGCAACCTGTGTGTGTCTTATATTATCCAGCAAACTTCTTCATTATTACAGTCACTGTAAACTCCCAGAAACCAAAGCCCTAGTTCCAGACAATCTCATTACATCCTTGGATTATTCCTCGACTGGTATATCAAGATGAATCGCGACGCTGATGCAGCTCACAATCTTCTTGGTACAAATTCCCATGCCCCTCTTACAACCCTGATCACTCTGATTCTTCTTCTTCCGAGTTCTTTGAGGCCTTCGATGCCATCGTTGATGCTGAAATATGCCCCAAATCACAAGCTGCATTGAAAGCTGACAAGCCCAACCCATTTGTAGAGCGCAAGAACAAGCTCATGGCCGAGCTCATGACTTATTACCGCGACATGATACACACAGCCACCCAGCAGATTCCCGCCAATGCTTCCAATTCCTCAGCTGCCATCAACAGTCTCGCGATGGAGACCGCCATGACGGGCTTCGTATGTCTACAATATCTCGCCCTTGCCCCTCAGAATCATGTACTGACAGTCAAGCAGATCAGAGCCACCGAGGACTTGCTCTCCCTTACCCATGAGATCCGCGAGCTGTGGATCATTGGCCCCTTGACCAAGCCTGGCGCCGGTGACGAGGAAGCCAGACGGAACATGAAGCAGGAGGCGGAGGAGACCTTCAACCTGGTCAACGCTTTGAGGAATGAGCAGAGGCTGGCTCAGATTGGCGCTGCTGAACAGTCACCGATGAGGTACCACGTCAAGAACTTGGAAGGCCATCCCGGGAGAACGCAGGCAGGACAGGTACCTGGTGTGCACCAGTGAGCTCTTGTTGCTTTCAGCCGGTATTCTCCTGTTTCATTTTTTACAGCATGGGGCGTTTGGAGTTGGGGGTTGGGGAAAATAATGCGACATGCTTCATAATCGATCATGCCAAAATTTATTTTTAAACGACCGCGCGCTGAGCAACCGTGAAGACCTATTTTTTTTATGCTGGTTCAAATAGTGACTGAACATACCCATCAGTGACCACTCTCCGCTGTTTTGCCTGCTCTTCCCTCCAGGAGTCAAACCGCTGGTGAACGAAGTCCTGCCCATCATCTTTGCTGGCTGATGTCAGACTCTTCTGGCCTGACAGACATATATTCCAGGATGGAGAGGGAGTCATCCGCTAGCGATGACAATGGTGACGACGACGCCAGTGAAACAGAATCTGGATTGTATTCCGATGACGACGATTATGAGTACGCATAAGTCCGTCGTTGACGCTTGTGCGCTCTCTCGGCTGGGGTCCCTGATGGTTGAGCTTCTGACGCGGATGGGAGCCGTTGAGGAGGTGGGACAGACGGGAAACCCCTTGTTCCTGTCAGTAGCTGAGCCAAAAAGATTCATTAGCGCTAGACTTGGAGGATTATGAGAGCAGAACGCGGCGACTAACAAGTGAGTCTTGAAGCAAGAGTAGCATGTCAGTGATTCTGGGGTTCTGCGGGATGCGTGCTCGCTCTCCTCCAGACTTTGCTGTCTAGCCGGGGCCTTTGCTTGGGACTGCTTGCGATGCCACGAGGAAAGGCGGCTAGGCCATTGAATCTGATGATCCTGGCGAACCTCGAGATAGCCCGTTTGTCTGTACAGCAGCGTTGACATAGCGGCAGTCGTCGGCAGTCCTCCTCTCCTCCTTCAACCTATCCCTAACGAGAGACTCAACCAGGATGTTAACAGCTACCAGCCTGTCAAGCTGTGTGTCAGGCAGGGTCATTTTGTCGCTAGATCCTTGCTCCGTAGCGGGGAGGATACCAGGCCTCAGTGGACACTCCCCAATCCACCCCAGTGACTTGAATATCTCCCAGTCGTGGAGGAAATGCTGGGGCCCGTCTTCCTGCTTGTAAGGAAGATCAAGCCACTCTGGAAACTTGTCGGTGAGCGTCCTTCTCCAAATCGCTGCCTCCTCAGGTTCAGTCTTCAAGAATATAAGCAATCTCTGCCGCAAGACCTTGCCGAGGGAACAATAGTTTGGGCGTTCCTGGCACATGAGCATCAGTTCGTCATGTGAGAGGTTGTTCTCGCGCATCTTGTCACCGTGGTGGCAGTATCGCTCCAACTTGCTGCGCACGCCGCTGATAGTCGCCACTTTCCGTCTGTTGACCGACATTTGGGTTGTGATGAGTGACGAAATACTACCGGATTGCAAATATTTGGTAAGAGGAACACCGGAAAACGACAGAAAGAAGAAACCGGCAAGAACAAGAGGCCGTTGAGTACTTCTCTTGCATTTTTATACGGGCCAAAATACACGTTTGTCACCGGAAGGGGGGGGGGAGGGAAGATGCATATGCATCTGCAGATGTTTCACAAACTACAGCCCTCACCTGCGGCATCCAAAGGCGAAGGCAACGACCATGGTCTGGCGAACAAACGCACTGGACAGTAAATAGTAAGGTGAAACCTCAGCAGCGCTTCCAAGAGACGGGAAAGCATGGCGTACAAAGTGGAAAACAAGCTCGAGCAGCGTAAAGCTCCGCTACCAATCTTTTGTCATGATGCTGGTGTTCTGGACCAAGTTGCCTGTAGCAAAGCTATTTACGTTCCATCCTCCACCACCCCATCAGCCTCATCGCCAAGCTCAGCCTCCAACGCCTTGGGCACCCTCTCGGTCCGATCAGACCGCTCATGGGAAGCGTCCACACCCCCGGCCGTCACCCACAGGAAATAGTCGGTGCGGAAGTTATCGACCTGGTTGAAGAACAAGTGGAACCTGCAAAAATGGTTGTCAGCAACATTATACAGCATGTGCCTGGTGCGGCATCAGCACTCACGAGTTCTCTTTCTCCTCCACCTCAAACATCCTCCGGTAGATGTGCTCGTCCTTGAACTTGATGATCTGATCCTCGTACTTGGAGAAGTCAATGGGCTCCTTGTCGAACCCGGCGGCCCTCTTGTTGTACTCTGTAAACATGGGACGTTCCAGCATGAGACCAAGACCGGGCGCCTTGGGGATGCTAATTCTTCGAGGCCCGTAGCTCTCCTTGATGAGATCAAGCGGGGCGCCGCAGCGAACGACCATGACCGCCATGGCGACCATCTTGCGAATCTGGTGCATCATAAAGCTCTGGCCGTGGACCTTGAGAGACAGCCACTCGGTATCGCCAATCTGGATAGGGGTGGTGTTGGCCTCGAACGACTTGATGTGACGCTTGGCAGATGCATCCTTGAAGGACTTCATCACGGTATAGTTGTGATAGTTGTGCGTGCCCAGGTAGAGGTTCAGGGCTTGTTGCAGCCTCTCGATACGGGCTGGCGAGATCCTGTATCTTCTCTTCGCCGCGACGTAGGCAGCCTTGATATCTCGGACGGCCGCATCGACGGGACTCAACTCCTTCTCAGGCTTTGGTTCTTGCGGTGTCTCCTCGACTGGCTTGGCCTCTTCGGCCGGTTTCTCGGGCTGGGGCTCGGCAGCATCGGACATTTCAACATCTTTGTCAGCGGTCGCATCTTTGCTCGCCTCTTCTTGGTCGTTTTTGGCCGGCTGTCCATCCTCGGCGAGTTCCTTGTCGTTGCTGTCTTGAAGCTTACGCAAAACCTCAGCCCTAACCTCGGGGCTTAGTCTAGCAAGGATAGGCTCGATATCGTTCTTCTCCACCTCGTCCCAGAATCCCGTCACATCATCCAAGCGTTCGAGGTGCTCTTCCAACACGCCCTTCTCTTTGGCCGACTCGAGGATCCTTTTTCCAAGAAAGCTCTGTGGCTGGGGAGGCAATAGCGAATAACTGGGCATGAGATACTCATACCACCTCGAATCGCAAGACTGGTAGCAGCTGAAAGCGTTGACTGTGCGCTGGATGCCCCATATCCTAATCTGTTCGGGGAGGTGAGAATTGATCTTTTCGACAATGTCTTCGTCCTCGACAATGAGCTTGAGAGACAACACGTTGCCAGCGGCGTGGACGCCCTTGTCTGTACGCGCGCAGCGGACCAAGCTCGACTTCTTGGGATCATCGGCGTTGGCCTTGGAGATGGCACCGGCAGCGACGAAAGCCGCAAAGATGTCGCCCTCGATTGTCTTCTCCTTGTGGTTGATCTGAATGCCGTGGTAACCGGTGCCGGCGTAGCCAATCAGGACGGCAACCTTGCGCTTCGGTCGGCGGTCTTCGGCCTTGATCTCGTCGGGGGTGAACTCAATGCTCATGAAGCTCTTGCCGCCAACTTCCTCGTCGATCACCTTGCGGCGTTTGGCATCGCGGTTATTCCGGACCTGTTCGCGCTTGTCGGGGACGGGGCCTCTGTCGGCTGGGTTAGAAGTCGGCATTGAGTTTTCTCGAGAATACAGCGGTTTGCAACATACTTTGCGCTTCCGAAGCCGCCGTGCTTACGCTTTCCTTGAGCGCCGGGTTTGTCATTCCCTCTCTCGCGGCCGCGGCCGCGGCCACCACGCTTGCCGTTGCGATTCTGGCTGCGGTCGGCATTGTTCTGAGAGTCGTTGGAATCCTGGGCGACGGGAGTGGCGCTGGAAGAGGCATCGGGGCCTGGAACGGCAGCAGGGATCTCGTCAGAGGCCATGTTTGCAGTAGGCGGGCGGCGCTCAATCTCATGACAATTCGGGAGTGGGAGTTGGAAGCAACAATTTTTGGAGTCGCTGCAGAAAACATGGTGGGGTGGAAAGGTGGGGCAGTGCCTGTGCTAGCCACTCTGAGATTAGCTCCCGCTGTTGCAGCCAAGAGACAGAACGCCAAGACTGGGGTTCTCTCTCCCGTTTCCAGCCATATTGATGACCACAAGTGTAGTCGGTTCCAGGTATGCTTATTCTTTCGACTGAAAGATCAAGCTGACGGTGCCAACAGGAACTTTGAGCATTAGGTCACTCTTGGGAGCGGGTCTGTCCCGCCGTCTCCCTGCGGCAAAGCAACCTGAAATGTACTCACAGAAACATGGTCAAATCCGAGCCAGCCAATCCAAGACATCACAACGATGTCGATCGAATATCAACTGGCCAGGATCATGTCCTTGGCGATGCTTTCCGGCCCGTGTTGGGGTCCCAATGTCTCCCCCTGCAGAATATGCTGTAGCCGTTACGGAGTATACCCAGCTGCAGTCTGCAGAACCGCCGCCCTGCCCGTATGCTGTGCCCCGTTTCCATTTCCGCCTCCATTGCAAAACCACCAGTGTCCCTTTTCTTCCTGCCTATGGTGACTGTGTTGTTGATTCTGACTCCATGTTCGCAAGACGTGGGAGAACCCCGTTGTAATCGTCATGTTATCACCCGCATCCGGCCGGGGCGCTAACCGGCATCCCTCACTTATTTCGGCGTATATAGCGCTTGTTCTGCCAGCATTGTTGTCGTTCGTCGCCTATCCCGCCACAGTGGACGCTCAAATAACATGCTACGGTTTTGCCGGCCAAGCCTACACAGACAATACGCTCTGTCCTGGATCCAACGCCTGCTGCGGCCGAAAAGCGACCTGTCTATCCAATCGACTATGTCACAACCCAAACGATCCAGAGGGTTTATGGGTGAGGGGTCCATGTGCAATCCGGGAATGGGATGACAGCTGCGGACAGATCTGTCTTTACAGTACGTTTCCTTGCATCTAACCACAGACAATCACTAACTCGATGGCGCACCCTTTAGACGAAACAGCCGCCAGCAATGGGGTTCTGCCGCGTGTAGTACAATGCCGCGATGGTAGCCTTTGCTGCAACAACGATCCACAATGTTGCCAGGATGGCAAGGGGACCTTTCTCGATGAAGGGGGGGAAATCGTATCAACTCGAGCAACAGGTGCTACCACCAGCTTCCCCCCGTTAAGCGAGACCGGTACCGTCAGAACAACAGTCCCTGTGCCCACCACCTCAACATCATCTTCCTCTACATTTTCCTCTACGTCCTCCGAATCCACATCTTCTTCCTCGACAACGGAAATCGTGGTGCCGCCCACGAATGCCGGACCAGCAACACCAGCGCCAACCCCCTCGGACGAAGATAAGAACGGACTCAAGATAGGATTAGGCGTGGGTATTCCCTGTGCTGTGTTAGTTGCTGCTTTGTTGGCATTTTTGTTCTTCAGGCGGCAGAAGAAAAAGGCCCCCAACGGACCGGTGGCAGAGCTACACGGGGCCTCTCGTGATATGGTAGAGGTTCATGGGCATGACGCTCATGCAGGAGGGTATTATCGCTCAGAGTTTCAGTCCAAGATGCCACCCCTCTATTCTGGTGCCAGGCCGGTGGGTGATACTCAACAAAAGCATCCAATAGAAATGGGAGGTGAGATGCCCACAGAATTGGACAGCGGCCCGATGCCGGGAAATGTGGTACACATGAGGAGAGCCGAGATGGGTTAGATGTCAGGCACTGGCCAATTGATGCTGTATTATACAACACTCCATTGATCAAAAAACCACAGAAAATTTTATCCTGTTTATTGGCCACGTGTCATTCTCACACCGTGCAGCTACCTGTCTTGGTTGAATGAGTTAAGGCAACTGATGATGGCTTCATCTTTAGCAACTTCACACCCGAGAAACATTTACTCTGATGTCCAACCTGCCCTTGTTGGCTTGGCCCTTGTTCCCTTGGCGCTGCCAATACCCCTTCTTCCCCCCGCCTGGTGTTGACAGCTTGTGATCTGCAAGTTTATTCTTCACAGGCACAGTGTCAGCTCCAAACACTACCGGTGTAGGTCGGGAACAAATGGACGAGGAATAGGAACAGGGGGATGATGGTGGCGGCGAAGGAGACGAACCACCTGCTGTCGATGGCTGCGTGGGTGCGTCCCGAGTTTCAGCATCCCCAAGCGGCTCAGCCTTGGTATTCCTGTTCTCCCTTACAAATTTTTCGGCCTCTTCTTTTGTTGGAAAGGATTTGTGACGGTTATCTGGAAATCCCAGAACCTGCGCCTCGGTTTGCCTGCAGTACCTAGTTTCAGTATCGGGGACGCCATAATGAAAGTGTGAAGAGTAAAATGTGACGCAACATACTCCCATGTCTCGTATACACCCGGCTGGCGACCCCTTGCCACAGCGTACCACCTGTTCCGGGCCATGTTCGCTTTTGTTGAGTGATTTCGAAGACGATGTCTCTTGAAGGAGGAAAGTTGAACGCAAACTGCCCGGTGCAATGAATCTTAACGATGATGGGGACCCCCCTTTTATGCCAAAATCATCCCAATGGCAGGCGTAAATCTCATACTCTGTGGTACTTTGGAAGTGCACACTTCACAGCAGCTGTCCAATGATGACACCAGACGGCGGCAGAGAGGCCTACTGCCAAGACCAGACGTGATGTTGCCCTGTATCAACAACCTCACAATCACGCAGGTGAGGCCCGCTGGACACAGCAGCATGCAGGCAGGCATAGGTGTTCATGTTTCGAGGATGACAGGACCCAACATCTCATCCTGGAAAGTGCGAGAAGCCAAATGAACCGTAATGTCAAGAACAGCTCCATTCAAAGCGGCCCACGTCCTGTTCAAATCTGGTTCCCCAGGGTAACGACTGCTTAGATATTTATGACATGAGTTGTAATTCCTGTAAAATGGGTCTCTTTGTTATCGCATCCTATCAGCACAACCATCTACCAGGCAGCGGGCCGAGATCGGGTCAATGCAACTACCCTCGATAATTTCCTCATGATTCCATGACCGAAAAATTCTTTACGCAACACTCCTCGTCTACCCGATCAAACCCATCTGACTTGGAAAGCCCAAACCCCGACATTGCTGTTGTGGCAAGTGGTGTGGACTTGTCGCTTTTCGAGGCCGCTGTCGCCGTCACCGTTGACCTCTATCAGCTGCACAGTGGGACTGAAGTCGCTGGTTGTAGCGTCGGGGGTTCCGGCGACGAGAGCGGAGCGCGCGAGTCCACAGGTTGGGAAGTTTACCAGTGAAAGCTCCGCCACACCAGGGGAGATGCCGAAGCTGACCGACGCCGCCATCGCCGGGACATTGACACATGCGTTGCCGTTCCCCTGGTAGGCCCACAAGAAGGAACCCTGGCAGTTGGGATTGCCCCAGCCGCTCATGTACCAGTCTGTCCAACAAAAACAATGTCAGTCTTGAGCTCTAACCTATTCATTATGTCTCGGGACTAATTTGACGTACAGTTATCGGCGCGGATGTCGAGGTGCACGGGGACCCTGGAGGGGCAATCAGAAGGATGTCAGTAAGGTACACTGATGTGTCCCACAGGATTGTGAGGGTCTCTGAAGGTCCTGGACAGTGTTGCAACATACGGAGTGGCGACGGCGAGACCGGCCATGCCCAGCGAGAAAACGCTGCTGGAGAGCTTCATCTTGACGAATTCCAGAGGCTCAGCGGAGGTAACGAGGTGTAAGTTGTCGGTTTTGGGGCTCTGGGGACTCTATGAAAGCTCCTGATGCTCTGTCTCCTCCAACTTACGAAAGGTAACAATCGTGGTTCTTATAGTCTTTTTCTCTTCATTCTTCTACCGTGCCCATTTCCAGCTTCATCGCGGCTCACTCCGGCGGTGAGTGGATGCTGCCACTGTCAGGATCTCGAGGTAGTATTTGTTGGGCCTATACAGCACACTAAGGTCCAACATATTGTGCTGTTGGCAGTTGGTTCTGTAGAACTTGAGTAGGGTGTTCAAGAAAAATGTCATGATATGGGCCATTTATGTTACATTCCGAGTTCCGGCTTACGTTGAGCACCACTGTATCAGGGACCAACACGACATACTAGCCAGTAGTTATGTGGGTATGTGACCGACCAGAATCCTAGTGTACCCCTTGCTCTCTGCGTCTTATCCTGCGTGTAACCCGGAACGGCGACTGTCTGATTAACGTTATTCCACTTTAAGCACTGGACATAAGCCTCAGTGCATTGCGAGACATTTTCTGATGGGTGTGCCGAATTATTTTGCCCACTTTTCGGATTCTAGGATTTATAGAGCATCCGTTCCAGGTTGAGAACAACCAGAAATGTTAACTTTCAAAGCCGGTGGATATCGTGTGGCAACAGGGGAAACTGCCTGGCATCCTGCCTTATCAGTATCAACCCTAAGAGAACAAGGTAAGGTACCTAGGTAAGGTCTTGAATTAAATTCGGAATTCGGCACAATCAAGACACCAAGAAGCGGGCATTGCTGAGGCGGTAACCTCCCTTACACAAGTGCCCTGCTTCTTGGCTACCTAGGTACGCAACGGCTTACAACATGTTGGCCTTTGTGGTCACGCCTTTCATTGCAACCTCACCTCCACTCAATTACCAAAACAGATATCAACCGCGAACAAAGACAAGAAAAACACAAACGATGGCATTTGGTTGATTTAATCCTCACATTGAACCACGCCGGGTTGGATCAGGGCAAGGTGGTTCTCTTTCCACGAAGCAGACAATTGCCATCTCTGTCTCTCTCGGTGTATTTTTCATCATATGCATTGCCAGCATCTGCCTATCGGGAAGATGTATCCGCAAAAGCCGTTCTGCACGGGCAACAAAGTTAACATTTCCGAATGTGCAGCTCGACAAAGGAGAATCGTAGCCCAAAGTACGTGTGAGTGGGCGCTGGGTTCCACCAGATGTTGGAAATTTGAGGACATAAATGGCAGAGACCTGGACCGTGTTGGATACCTAAATGTATCAATTCTCATTTGTAAAGGAGGGTTATGGTGAGATGCGGGCTATGGGTCAGATGGAATGATTCACCGATAGGTACATGAACAATCACGAGCTTAATCTTCTTTGAACCCTAGACTTTGTGTTGCTCCCTCTCAACCCAACTCGCTCCTCAGCCCTCAACTTAGGCGCCGATTCTCTCCCCTTCCTCATCCTCCATGCATCAGAGTCGTCAGGGCGTCCCTGTAACAAAAGGTTTCGGGCAGATTGGCAGGGCGAGGTGTGGTCCAGCAGTCCAAGCTGTGAGCGACTTCGTGGAACCATACAGATAAGGTAAATTTGCGGCGCAATCTCCGAAGAAGTCAAGGTGATCTCCGCCGTTCCAGGCCGAGCAGCCTCGGGGCCCGGGTAGCTTGACACTGTGTCGATCCACTGACGAGCCTTGACGGGAACCTTGCTGTGTTTCTGTGATCAGCACTCATTCTCATCGTGACCTGCCGAGGGTGCGAGGTTGGAATGGTACCCGAAGTCAGTGGCCACGATCTCGATAGTCGTTGGAGAAAAGATGCATTGGCAAAAGAGTTTTGAAACCTTGCACTTTTTCCAGAAGTTCAGTCTTATATTCTAGAAATGTTGGTTTGGAGTTCAGAGCAGGAAGAGAGTCGTACATCAATATAGGTGATATCCCACACGTGAATGTCGTGAGGATCGCAGTAGCTATTTGCGACCGCAGTATCGTAGCAAGGCTTGGGAATATGTCCCAAGATCTCTGGGCCATAGTATAGGAAGCACTGGGCATATCATTTAGCCCACCACTGGCTCCCGTGTCGAGAAAAACCCAGACCAATGAATCTTTCTGTCAGTGAGTCCAGGGGCCAAAGGGCAAAGGCATGGTGAGTGAATGATTGGAAGAACACCACAAGGCTGTTGGCCCAAGTTGCACGCGCCATGGTCGGTTTGAAGAATCAGCTCAGTTTGAACTGGGGAGGAGGCCAGTGATGGTAATGATGGACTTACTGAAGGGCAAATGGGCCATATATGTACAGGCTCCTACATGTTTACGGCAGGTGACACCACACACTAGCTCCCCGTTTCCGGTAATCTCACGTGGAAAAGTCCCGAGCTCATCCTTTCCTTCTCTTATCATTTTGTGTGTCCGCAGTCAGTTTCAGTTTATTATTGCCCTATGGAAGACAGCTGTGGGAAACATTTGTGTTTCGGTCTCCCCGAGAACATTCATGAACAGATGATGCATACCTAACTACCTACTTACATGGTAGGCAGCCTTGGCTTCCACAAGTCTTAGAACAAATGCTGTGTTTCTAGCTGTTATTTTATTGAGGAGAGACACAAAATCACATTGTAGGCTCCCCTGAAAAGTAGGCAGGCATGAAGCTGTTCTCAAATCAAGCCCGGTGCTCATCAATTTGGGAGGCCTATTAGAGAAGTTGGCGCGCCAAGTGTCATCTCAGCGAGGGCCGCCGGAGCAAGCCTTATTTTGACATCTCACAGGCTTGAAAACAGAGGGAACACCAGGGGGGGGGGCAATGGCAAGTAACCTGTTCTTTCCGTTTTTTTGCCCACTTGATGCACCTGGGTACTCAAAAAAGCCCTCATAGGTATGTTCATCGTCGCGCTTATTTTCACTGTTAATCCCAACAACTCTCTTCCACTGACATCGATTCCGCCTTGTTTTCAACTAACAGGGGGTCCTCTCACGACGCCGCCCTCTGCCTGCTTGTGCCGTGGGGTTCCCACGAATGCCTAGCAGGTAGCAATACCCCCATGACAGCCAAAACCCCCCCGTGAGTCACTTGCCTCCCCTTACTCCGCCAATAACATTGAATATCAACCCACTGAATCTGATGCAAACCCCGGTGATTCAGACCGATTTAGAATGAAACCAATCATATACCCTGTGAGGCCATGACAGCGACGCCGTTAATGTCAAAGCGGTATAATAGGTCCCTTGCCAAAGTCGAGCATTGGTATCTTCTAGTCTCTTCTACTCCCCTTAGTTTCACGCCTTGCTGTGTACAATTCGTGTCTTCGGTGAAGTCCTCACTTGCTAATTGTTGATCTGCATCCGAGGACAGATTTCAGGCCGCATCTAGCTTTTCATATAAATATCAAGTCACTGCGCTCAAACATGGGGCTTTGTTTTCACTCTTCCGCTTACCTCCCCCCATCTCTTCCTCCCCAATTTGGGGGGGAACGCTTCGGCGATCCAACATCCGACCTCGAATTCCCCGAGACTAACCCAAGTAACGAACAATACTTTTCCCAACATAGCCGTCACCCAAAGGCCAAACATCCTCACCACCCCTTCAAATGGTCCACCCGACGCCTCCACACAATTCACCAAAAAGCCCATGAGCACTGGCTCTGGTCCGGCAATTACTACTGGCCCCACCACGACCCCTCCAAGCAAGCTCCCCTTCGCAGCAAGCCTCATCAGGTTCGCGCTATTGCCAGCAGCAAGGCCATCGGGCCAAAAAGAGCGGGCATCGAACCCTTTGCTAGGACATGGGAAAAGTGTGATCTGGTCAAAAGGAGAGGAAAGGACCAACAAGGACACTGGAACCAGCTGGCGGAATATGCATTGGAGGGCCAGGAATGTGCAGCGGTTCAACTTCCCTATGAGAGGGAGAGGGAGCGATCAGAAAGACGACAGCTGCAGAGGAGAACCCCGAGTTTGGAGAGGGAGGATGCCTTTCGGGATGAGGAAACTCCCAAGAGAAGGAGGGAGATGATGATGAGGAGGGGTCGTAGCTTTGGGGGTGCTCCTGCTCCTGAGATGAGTCTGAATGTTGGAGAGGAATATGCTCTTGGTGATAAGATCCAGGTTGTTGGGTATGAACAGGCTCTGTACGACAAACAAAGGTACAAAGCTGCGGTGCGGGGTGAGATTTGCTGGCCACAGATGGTTCAGAGTTTGGCAGGAGAGGAGACAGACATGGCGTCACTGCATGAGCGAGAGTTGGTTGGGTTGTCGCAAAACAGATTGCGGTTCGGCTTCAGGGGACGATCAACCGGCAGGGAGCAAGAAAACATCAGTCAACAACGTGACTCATTGGCTACCGCTGGATGGGTCCTCGGCGTTGATGATGCGCATATGCGAGAAGCTCCGCTGCTGGAAGATGTCCATGACATCAGTGAAAGAGGCGGCGGAAAGGATGAGGAATGGGAATTTCTAGGCAGAGTTGAGTTGGGTTTTTAAGAGACAACGCACTACTATTCAGCGAAACACATGCAGTGGCAATAGAGGATGACCTCGGGTCCTGGGTATTCCTATCACCAAGTCCATGACGGCTCGAAGCAGGTCCGCCATATGAGATCCCCGTCTGCCCAAGGATTCGCGGCTAGAATATACAGCTGCGTGCTGTGCTCGGACTGGCCCTCATTGAATGGACTTAGGATGGGAACCCGGAGGACGATGGGCATGAGGGACTGGTTGTGTGCTCGTTGCACATGCTACTTGAGCTCGCCAAAATCCTACTGGATCTTCATGTGTTATCACTACATCTGATTTTACTGAAAGTCATTTTGCATTGGTTTGAATTTCATTTAGGTATGCTAGATAAATGTCTACTGCACCATAGATCATAATAAGGTACTACAAATCTATTCGCTTGTCGCAGTGTTTCTATGCTACCTTATCGTTACATATACAACATGGCTAGATGCACAATAGCACCTCAAGTACCCCTTCAAGCAAAGCCCTTTATATGTTTCTCAGCCCTCAAAGTAACCTACTTGTCCATTCCCATTGATCCCGACCACGTTTAAGCTCTCTCCCGTAGTATGTGGGAATCCACCAAAAACAGTTCTTGTCATCGTGGATTTGACGTCGATCGTCTGCGTCTGGGTCCTCGTCGTCATTATTGTAATAGTGGTAGTGGTGGTAGGCTCTGTTGGCTCTTCGATCTCACGGAGGCCTACCGAACATATTATGGTTGAGGCTCTCGTTGTGGCTGACGGCACAGCAATGATGGCTTGCGGGGCTTCTGTTGAAAGTGTCATTGGTTGTTCTCGAACCTGAAGAGGTACCATGGCCCGCTTGAACTCGTCAGGGTGTCGCAGATGGTGTCCATAATGGGCGATGGGTCGTGGAAGACCAAGAGCTGGACTAGAAAGTAGCAAGACCACAGCACCGAGATAGCTTGTCAATGTAGATGTGTACATATTGACTACCTCAATGTATCAAGTCTTGGAAGATTTGGCAAAATAGGTTCGGTACAATTGCCGTAGATGTCGCTTCGAACACTGTTGTGGGAAAACGACAATGCCATGAGACGGGACTGGAGAGATAGCAGGGGCTTTTAAAGGCCAAAACTAGGCAGAGGAGTGGAAACAAAAGTGGAAGGGAGCATATGGAATCTGGATACGCATCATCATAAACTTGGTTTACAATGCTGTAACTGAGGCCGGCGTTGCTTCTCATGCCATGGGGATTTTGAGACAGGGGCTGGGCATACAAAGTCTTCCCAGCCATGAGCACGCTCTGGAATTCCCAACCAAGCCGAGACGTGTCAAAAGTCACCCTGCCTCGTCTACATTCCAGTTTAATCTCAGCGTCATGAACTTCGCGCATAGAACTTGGGAATCTGACCCGTGAAAAAGAAAATGTGTTGATCAATCAACAGATTTTACAAGCAAAAGATGGGGCCGAGCCAGGGCTCGAACCTGGGACCACTTGCAACAGCTGTGAGAGTCTATTCCCAAAGCAAGTATGCTACCACTACACCACACGGCCGAACATGTTTGATGGCTTGTGGAATTGGAACCACCACCTATGGTCGATGTGATGTTGGTTTGGCCTTTTCCCCTTTTCAATTACATGCATGTAAACAAACCACAAATGGATTGCACTAGGTACTTGGATTACCTGAAGCTTAGCGTACTCTCATCTCCTCTTCATGAAATCAACACGCCGTTCACGCAAACCTTGACCGCCTGCCCATCCTTCAACTCGGCCAACATATCGTCACTCGCCTTCTGGCTGATCATGAACGTCGACACAGCAGGGAAGACCCCCGGGATCCGCGCAAAGGCGCTTGCATCCACCACTCTCAACCCACTCACCCCTCTAACCCTAAACTTGCTGTCCAGCACCGCCAGCGGGTCATTGTCCGCCCCGATTCTATTGGTAGAAGTAGGGTGGTGCCCAAAGGTCCGCTCATGAATCCAGTTTTCATCCTCCTTCCCGCAGTATCCATTCGCATCTGGTCCGGCATTGCACGGTGGCTCCACGGTGGTGATACCTACACGGGAGTACACAGTTCTGATCCAAGCGACAGTGTCCTTCATGGCCTCCATGTCCAACTCAGAACCGGGCGCGAAATGGTTAAAGTTGATCTCTGGAGTCTCGGTCGGGTCTGTGCTTCTAATCTTGACCCAGCCCTTGTTGTTGAGGGAGGATCCCTTCACCATGGAGACACCGTAGGGGCTGCGCGGCTCAGCTGGGGTGCGAACCGGGTTATCAGGCCAGAAACCTCTGAACAGGAACCCTTGGCCACCCATTAGGAACATGTCTCTCTCCCCGTGCGCCGGGTGCTTGGTCTTAAACATGGAGACTTCCGCCAAACCGGAGCCGGCGCTGCCAGTGCCAACGATGGGCATTTCTTGATTGTCCATGAGGTTTTGACCGACACCGGGCAGATCTTTGATCAAAGGAATACTGTACTGCTTCAGGAGGGCTGCATCTCCAATACCCGACAGCTGGAGGAGTTGAGGGGAGTTGAAGGCACCTCCCGAAAGGATGACCTCGCGGCGGGCGTAAGCAGTGCGCTTGGTGCCTTGGGCATTGGCAGCGCGGCGCGAGTCACCCTTATACAGAGAGCGTCCGAACAAGTACTCAACTCCAGTAGCGCGGGGCTTAGCCTCAGTGCCATCGCATTTAGAGGCTGTATCAAAGAGAATCTTAGTCGCGAGGGAGGTAAGAGAGACGGTGAGGTTGGAGCCGACAGTGCGCTGTGTGTCTTGGATGTAGTTGCGGGAGGAGTATCGGTTGCCATTGGAGAAGGCGTGGGTGACAAGACCGTAGATCGAGGAGGTCTGATCGCGGTTGGGGTTGATTTCGTTCGGGTCACGAGTCAACAAGTTGTTCATGGACTGCCCGGATAGGCCCCAGTCTTGCGCATATGTCTGCATCACACGGTTGCCCGAGAGCTGGCCGAGCTGGCGCTGTTGGGTCATGGAACCCATGTTGGTCTGGAAAAAGCCGTCGAAGCCATGGTTTGCCGCGTTGGCAGCTCCACGGGTGGCATAGTTGTTCTTTTCAATCTTCTTGAAAATGGCGTGCATGTTCTCGGCTCTGTGCAAGGCTGTGTCAGCATCAACACGGGAAGGGGCGAAATGGATTTAACACACCGCCAGCTGTCATCCCCTGTGACATTGGCATGAAAGTTCCAATCACTATCACTCGGCAGCCAAGTGACCATGGCGTTGATCATGGACGAGCCACCGAGTGTGGAACCGCGAGGATAATACACTCCAAGCAGCGTAGAGCCAGCCGGTGCACCACTCTGTCCAACCCAATACCTGCCCTCTCTTGTCCTCCAGGTTAGATGACTATATTTGTTGTCTCTTGGATCGCCCTCTGGATAGTGCTTCACGAAGAAATCCCACGTAACGGTGGGGGTGTAACGACCGAAGCCTTGTCCCGGACTGTCGTCACCAGCTTCGAGGATCAGAACGGAATAGCCCGCTTTGGCAAGATTTGAAGCGACAACACCGCCTCCGGGGCCACTCCCAACGACGATGTAATCGTAAATGGCGCCATCTCGGGGGGCCGTTTGAGCAGTTGCTGTGAGTGGGTTGAGAGTCAGCAAAAGAGAAAGTGACAAGAGGCTGGAAGCGCCTCCGCCTCCGTTGCTTGAGGAGCCCAATGATAGCTTCATCTTGGCGCCAACGTGACAAAGGGGGTAGAGAGCCAGCAAAGCTTCATTGTCAATACCTCCAGCGACAGTATGTTCATTTGTACTTTGTTCTTGAGCACCAGCCTCCCCACTTATCTCGGAACGATGCAGCCGAGCTCGCCTCAAACATCGAATTGTCGATATTGACAACAACCAAAGAGGGTCTTGGCATCCCCTGACGACTTTTTCCAAATGGTGAAATGGTCAGGGGCAACGGAAACTCCACCTCTCGGCTGGACATCCGAGTTGGAGTGAAGGTAATCTATTTGTGTGTCGAGGGTAATAAGGATGCCGGTAAATGGATTGGGGCAGTTGAGTAAAGTTGAGCGAGGGCGGATGTCGTAAAATGTCCTCTGAAGCAGCAGGCAGTAACGTCAGTGGTCGGTACCTGATTGGAATGTACAGTAATTCGGCATCGCAATTTTTCTGTGGCTGATGTGCCACTTGGTAAGTCCCAAGGTGATGCAGGTGGCTCAAGCATTGCGTAAACCCTCTCGTCTCGCCGTAGGCCTGCTTTTTGCTTGTCCTGGCTCAGGTAGCTTCTGGGAAACCAGCGCGGCATTGCGCACGCAGGCATGGCACTTATCATGTTGGACACCTACCTTACATGGAAACTGTGCTTGATCTGCCGTTTGTCGCCTCGTCTTTCCCCAATTTAAGGCCCAGACGTACCGAGTGGGGAAGGGTGTATTGACGCCTTCTGCCGGGATACCGGAGTGGCAAGTTGCAACCTATCGATGCTCCCAGCTTCGCAACATTATAGCCGGAGATTTTGGCCTTCCGTTTTGGGGGGCGACACCAAGAAGACTGGCTCGAACCAGGCTCTCATCAATTCAAACAAACGAGTTAGCCTAAAGACCACGGGGAGGTGTCTAAGAAATGTCATCATTAAACCAACAAACCCAAGAGGTATCTAGACAACAAACCAACCACGAGAACAAGCAAATATGCAAACGCACCGAATGAAAAGCACACCGCAGGTGGAATATGAAAAGAGATGCCCGTTCAACCAGCTCTATGTCCCGCGCTCTTCTAGTCTTCATCCCAGTCCGAATCCCTATCTTCCATCTCGCCATACTGAGTCCCGTCATGCTCGAGTCGAGCCACAAACTGCTTGACAAATTTACCATCTGCATTGAGTCCCGCATACATGAGCGGCGTGAGGACGAGGGGAATTTGAGATGATCCCAAGTTCAGTGCCTTGATATACGCCAGTTGTCTACCAGCCATTGCCCAGGCAAATTTGGGCGCCATTTTGTAGCACTGCTTAAAAGTCGCACTGGCCTTGAGCACAGTCCATGGGTCATAGGGGCCGTTACCACCAAAAAGCAAGGCCGTCTTAGGGTCTAGTTTGAGGGGCATCGACTCGGATGTTCGCGGTTGGATGACGTTCCACCCTCCAAAGATTTGAGTGACGGTTTCTGGGTACGAGAACTTGGAGTTACGGCCCTTGCCTTTGGCCATGCTTGTCTTCCAGTCCTTCTCCAATTGCGAAATATCGTTCTTCAGCCACTGGAGTATGCCGCGGATTGTCTTGGAACCCTGGCCTGCCTCTTCAAAGCTTTTGAAGTAGCTAACAAGATCTGGATCCCAATAATGTGCCGCTGAGTTGCTATTGGCAAGGGTGTCGGTGCCACGGGAGTTGATCAACTTGCTCAGGGCGTCCATTTCACGACTAATGGCCGGTTTGGCGATGAAAAACTTGAGGTAGTCGATGATGTGCCGTGGTTCGTCCCGTCCGCTCCAGTGGTCGCCTTTGTATGCCGGGTCTGGAGGCTGCATGTTGTGTGGGCCAAACTTCTCCTTTCGCAGACGCTCCCAGCTGCCTTTGTCGAAAAGAATACCCTGTTTGCTTTGGTCGACCAATTTCCCCACGAGGGCGCCGAGCCAGATGGCAGTCTCATCTCCAACGCTGTTGTTGTGATAGCAAAGCTTCTCTTTGTAGTTTGTGCACATGCCCAGAAAGTTGGGCTGCATCGAAAACTGAAAGCTTTTCTCAATCATGTCGTACACGGCAGCATCTGGGCTCTGTTCACCCGTCGCCAACATGAGATCGGAAAAGGTGGTCTTGTCTTTTCCCAAATATGCCGACAGATCCGGCTCTTCTGGCACCACTGCGTTGACGAAGTTTTCCACGATCAGAGGATCCCAACAAACCCAAGCCATGTCACCGTCGTAGTCTCCACCAGAAAGCTTTTCGGCGAGTGGAACGTTCCCTTTTGACGAGAAGACAATGACGTCCTTCAAGGCGTGCAACTGTGGTTTGAAGACAGCTCGCACCCTTTGCACGTCACTGGCAAAGTGGGCAGGAGACCGGGCGACAAGAACATCACAATCGGAGAGAAGGGTATAGGAGGTGTCATCGGCGTCGTCCCTGAACTTGGAAGAGAAACCGACATGGACTTCCCCCTCCTCCAGGACTCCCCAAAAGTCAACGACCATGTAGATGTAGGCCGATCGGCCCACCTTGATGTTGAGCTTTGTGCTCAAGATATCGCACTTTTGCTTCTGGAGTTCCCACGCAATGTCTTGAATGTACTTTTGGTGCTTGGGATCAAATCCACTGCTGAGCAACAGATTCAGAACTTCTTCCTTTTTCTCGGGCAGGCCTCCCAGAAAGGCCACCTCTCCTATTTCCATGTTAGCTACCTGCGACAAGCACTGTAGAGGCGAGAAACCCACCGTTCTTTACTCTGTCTGCCCGTCCACTCCAGTTCTCATGCAACCACTGACGTAGCAGGAGAGGATGCTTGAAAGCAGCCTTTTGGTCGTCAAACTCCTTTTTGAGATCATTGGTGAGACGTGCGCCTATGGCACGCTTCATCTGAGCCTTGTCTTTGGCTCTATCCTCCAAGACGGGGAGGAACTGCAGATTCAAACCAGCCGATTTGAGTTCAGTTGCGTACGCCCGTATTTCGAGAGTTCGTTGGTGGATGTCGACCGTCTGAGGGTCACATTCCCACTTCCGTTGCGACAGCCATGTCTCGATCCATTCTTCGTCGCCTGTATCAAGTACATCCATAATCCACATTCCTTTGGCGGAACCGATGCGGCCCTGAACTGCCGAGGGGATCTCTGTGAGACCCATGATGTCTCTGATTTTTCGAGCCACCGTTCGTGACATGCGTCCGACGCCGTCGTTCATGACCTTGCCAATCGGTGACAGCATGTCTTGCGGCTGAACAAAAATCTGGGAAGCGCTGAAAATGACGGTTGGGAAGGTTTTGCTTAATCCCAGCTGGATGCGAGAGAAAAGCTTGAGATGCGGCTGTGACTGATTCTTGGGCTCGTCCAGGTTGAGTAGCCAGTTCAGCATCTGGCTCACTGTACAATCAGTGTGGCGACCCATGGGCTCATTGAGGGGGGGCACCGTCAATGCCTTGGCCCGTTGGAAGTTGGTTCCTGTCTCAGCAAAAAAGTGCAGCCGCTCTTTGGAAACAATTTTGGTCTTCTCTTCAGGCGCCAGGCTGTATTCTTTGATGGGCCTGCGGAACCCGGCATCCTTGGCGAAGAAAGCTCTCCAGTGCCGTCCAACCAGGCTATGAGCACTGCTAGTAAGCCATTTAATGACCTCTTCAGCACCGTGTGGCTCGGCATTCTTGATCAGATCAGGAGCCGAGCTAGCAGTAGGTGACGACAGAAGAACCTCGAGGAACCGGTCAGCGCCAAACCGACGCGTTAGCCTACACCCTTGGTCAAGTCGCAGGGGTTTCATATCAACAAAAAATAGGGGCGCTTGCTTATCCTTGTCTGGATTGAAGTCCAGACTGATGGACATAAGAACAATACTTCCGTTGAGCTCGAAATTGTTCAACGCGGCAGCAAAAACATCCGAAGGCGGGCGTTCTGGAAAGGTCTTGCCTCGAAAGATGTCGAGTCGGTACAAGCTGCTTCGAATGTCGGTGATATCCGATGTTGCCCACTCGGGTAGATAAACGAGGGATTCGTGTTCTGGGTCCACGTTGCAATGGTGAAGGATCCTCGTCACTTCCCATGCCACTGCCAGAGGGGCATCCGCTAACCAGGTCGGAAATCTTGCTGTCAAGATGTCAGTTTCTATGCTCGTTCTATGGGGAAAGAAAACATACGCCAGGTGTGCTCCAGTCGCGTCCGAATCGTGGCCAAACTTGCCAGTGCTGCTTTTGGTGCCCTGGGGGGCTGTGTGGCTTGCTTACGTGGCGGGAGTTGCTCGATCTGTTGGACCTGTTGTTGCTGCTGTTGTTGTGGCTGGTGGTGGTGATGTTGTGCATGGTGTTGTGTACGCTGACGGTAAGGCGGTGGCAAGACCGGTAGCTTGTGAGGCGTGTGGGTGGGCGTCGGCTGCAGCCGTGTTCCAAGGTGCTCGATTTCGTACTCGGCCTCCACCGCATCCCTAACGTCTTCTGAAAAGTCGGTATCGAAATCGTTGGTCAAATCTACGACCTCTGCTGGCGCAACTTGGGGCTTATTTGATATTGGGGCTCCATTGCTTGGGGGAAACAAGAGCCGCTTGGTTGTGTCCTGTTGAAGAAAGTGATATGCGGCTCGATTCTGCCCTTCGCAAAGCTCGTCATGAACACCGGCCCGTTGCTGAGTGCAGTTGAATTTTGAGATGACTGAAGGTTGAGATAGCCGAGAAACACTGTTTTGTGAAAGCCGGAATGGGACTGTCATCGTTACCACCTCCGCTACACCAACATCCTCCTTCTTAATGGCTGTGTAGTGGCTGGTCCTGAGCGGTTGGGATTCGTTCACCGCCGTTGTATGGCTTGAAAGGCTGTTTTGATCCGTCTTCCAGTAACTCGAACTTTGGTCAATCTCAAAAGACGGTTGCTGTGACCAGTTTGTCGATTTGGCGTGGTTGTTCCTTCGGCTTGTCTCGAGCACTACTGCCCCATTCAAACGCTGACGAGTCGGTACGGTATCCAAGAGTTTGGAGAAGGGGACAGCCGAGACAGGAGTGGATGATGAACGACCCAGTGATGGAGGAGCAAAAGCTTGATCCCGTGGCTTCTTGCTGCTTCGAACTGGATAATCTTCGTCATCCGAACGGCGCTTCGCAGAGCCAGCAGAAGAGGGTGACCTTGGTCTCACATCGTGAACGGCCTGGTATATTCCTGCGGTAGCAGCAGCATCGCTACGGGATCGAGCGAAGGATCTGGATGCCGTGGGAGTCAAGGTCTGTGCCCTCAGCAAAGTGCTTTGACGTTCCGCAAGAAGATTGCACAGAATTTGCTCGAGTTGGGCTCGTTCCCAGGGGTGGACGGCTTTTGGGGGTAAATCTTGAGACGAGGGCAGGGTTGCTGAATCTGCCCGTGGCTTGTGGACCCATTGCTGGCTGGCGGACTTTGCCTGATAAAAAAAATCATGGAATATATGCTCCAAAGCTTCGTTGTCTTTGTAGCAGAGAAAGCGGATGGCCGAGATGATACGACGATGGCGTGCAGCTTCTTCCGTTTCGTGGCCGGCGGCTCTGGTGGGAGAGACATCGGGGACCTGTATGCTGAGGCCATACATAAAATTGAGGCCCATGACTGTTTCATTGACCTTGTCATTCTTGCTAGGCGTAGCAGGAATCAATGGCCTGTTGTTTGGCATTGGGACTGGCATTGGCATTGTTGTGCAATGTGGGCCGGTGCTTCATTGGGGCTATAGAAGGGCAAAGCCTGGCAGAGGTGAGGTCGGAGGGAGAGTTCTGTGGCCGTCGATGTCGTGTTGTTGTGTTGGACAGTGAGGGCATCTAGTGTTGAAGATCTGGGGAAAGTGGCAGGCGGGAGCTAATTTGGATGCTCCAGCTTCAGCTTGCAAATGGTGAATCTGACTGGTCGTCGCAGGGGAGAGGCTCCACACTCTGGGGTAAAAGAAGACTTGGCAGGCGCAAAGGATGTCGGGTGTGATACAAGAAGGCAGATGGGATGATGGTGCGGCGTCTGCTATGGAAGGTGGTGTGAAAAGACGAGAGGAGGAGATACCATAGGGAAGAGCACGTCGAAGTGAGATTGAATTTATTTTGGCGCAATCGCGCCTGTTTGGAGTCCCGGTGAGCGACTAGAGAGAGCCTTGTCCTCCTCCCCAAGGCTTTGGGAGCATCTGCTTGTGATGGCTATTTCGTTTTTTGCAGTACGAAGTAGCAACTTTACAAGCGGTCAAATGTTGCTCTTTTCACTCTTCAGAAGATCATTATCAAGTACTTGAATGTTTACTTTGAGCATCTGATCTCTTCCAGTACCCTCCCTACCTTCAGAAGAAAGCTCTCCTGTCGTCGAAGCCTTGGCACATGTGTGAAAGCACAGGCCACGCGGGTAGGTGTGGGTCCCACTCCCACGATGGGCGAAGATGCAGGGACAGATTTCAGGTGACAGGTAGGTTGTCGACGAAAGGAACCGTGGACGGGACCCTCGGATGGATGGTCCATTCGATAGGTGAGTGTCCCTCTCGATACACAGATGGATTGATGGGATCCTTTATGTATAAGGTAAGGTAGAGATGCCATTGTGGGGTCGAGACTGGAGAAGGGGCGCTCAGTCAGCAACCAGGCCGGTGGGGAAAAGCTGCAATGGTGATCCGTCCACCCGCTAATCCCGAGAACCCCACCTCAAAATTGAATGCTGGTCGCTGCTCGGCTTCTTTTTCGACAGCAGACAACGACATCTCGGCTTTGCATCGGAATTCAACACCATCAACGGCCGCCATCATCCAAGGAACAGCGTGACGGCCCTGGGAAAACCACTTCATTGATTGCTCCAAGCCCTGGTCGCCCGCCGCCGCTGCTCCACCCTGAACCAGCTGCGAACCCAGCCCTGTTGCTTGCGCGGGCCACTCGCTGGAGCACCGCTGAAGTTTGGAGGCCCACCTTCGTCATTCGGTCTTCATTCGGCCACCTCGAGATAGCAATCGTACCTCCAACCCGGAACGAACGCCTGAACGGCCGCCCCCCCGTTTGCTGTAATCCCCAATGTCGGAGACACAGGACAGCCCGGGGCCCAACCTCGAGGATCTCACACCCGAGGAGGCCAACCGTATCATTCACTCCCACCGCAAAGTGAGATACGGTACGTACTCTGCAGTGGCGTTTGGGTGACGACTCGTCTCCAACGCCATTGTCCCCCTTTCCAGCCTGTTTGTTTACTTGTGTCAAGCGCCCCTGCCCATCTCATCTCATCTCATCTCATCCAATCCTCCCACTTTGTCTTGCCCAAGACATTGCAATATTCCACCTCCTGCCAGTGTGCTGACGGGATTCCTAGGCACTGCATGCTGGCCATGCAGACAGAGGAAAGTCAAGTGTGACAACAAGAGCCCCTGTGAGAACTGCGTCAAGAGAGAACATCCGTCGCTCTGCTCTTACAAGCCCAACCGGTCAGCCACAAGCAAGAGTGGCTCGTTTGGCACCGAGTCCCTCACTCCGGGAAAGAAACGCCCACGGTCTCCAGATGATGCAGACACCCGAAGCCAGAGTAACGACCCTCGTGAAGCCATCAGCACTTACGAACCAGACACGGCCGAGACCACGCGTTATGTTGGCCAAAACAGCATACCAGCTTTGCTCAGAGAACGGACAGCAGCAAACGAACCCCAGGACGTCAACGAGATACGCCAAGACATGCGGTCCCTCCTCGGCCTCGACAACTCGGCACCCTTCCCGCTCATGTCTTCCCGTCATCTCGACCGGCTGACCTCTGACATTTCGGCCGAACTTCCCTCTGACCGGGAAGTCATGAAGTATGTCACTGTCTCCTGTTCCAGTTGCGTCCTCCCACGCACACCCCGCTCACATGTCTGCAGGCTATTCCGAACCTACAAGGAGATTCCCCAGCCATTCTGGGGGTTTGTCATTGACATTGACGATCTCGAATCTCGACTCATGGTGTACCTGGAGGACAGAGCCAAAAATGCCAGGGCGTCCACCAAAGCCACGAAACCTGTCTCTGCGTCATGGCTAGCCATCTTGTTTGCCGTTCTTGCTGTTGGCTCACAGTATCACGATTCACCTTATCATGTGCGAACCCGGGACTCCCAAAAATACATCCAGATATCTTTTCACTTTCTTCGTCTTGGAAACTTCCTTTTGAGGTAATAATGCGCCTGGCTGCTCAGGATACCAGCGGTTTGCTGACATTGTTCCAGACCAAATCTGGACTCCATCCAGGCCTTGCTCATGACGAGCTTTGTGTTGCTTAACGACATGAAGGCCGAGGCATCGTGGGCATTGATGGGCCTCACTTGCCGCCTAGCCCAGTCTCTTGGCCTTCATCGGCCACAACAACTAGATGGTCGGCCGAGCCCAGAAGCGGAGAAGAGAGAGGTGTCACGCCGAAAACTTTGGTATGTACCACGCCCGACTACTCACCCACGCAACATGTATAATTTGTCCTGACGCCTTCCAGGTGGACTTGCCTATGGCATGACACCCTAACATCACTTTCCTTTGATCGGTAAGTCCCATTCTACGATTTGCACCCTCCTTCTTCCTTGCGTCCCTTACTAGAACTCTTTTAGCTCCCCCATCACCAACATACCATGTTGCCCTATTCCCATGTCCCAAACTGCCGAGACAGAGGGCTGGGCATACCTCGAGGCCATGTACCATCTCTGCAAGATCATATCTCAGCGGCTCAACCCTGACGCTGCCTCCAACGCTACGTACAGTCAGATCTTGGATAACTGCAAGGCTGTCGAACATATCCGGGATAAATGCCTGAATCAGCTGCGGAACAAGGATGCTTGCAAGTCAGCATTGGACCGCCTACAACATTTTGCCATTCGGTTACACACTTCGTTCATTCTGTCAGTTTGCTGTCGGCCAGCTTTGATGCGTTCCGAGAGTACCCGTCTCGACGCGCCACAAAAGAAGTTCCTTGCCGACAGATGCAAGCTGAATCTGACCGAGACAGTGCGCATGTTTCTCGCCATGCACCAGCTTTCAGTCATTCCCACTCGTTCATGGGCCTTCACCTACCATGGGCTTTCCTCGGCTGTGCTTCTGGGAATTCTGGGTGACTCCAAAGGGGATCCTGAAGTCCGCCAACTGCAAGGGGACCTGATATCGGCGCTTTCGGCAACAGCAGCCAAGGAGCAAACGTCCCCCCAACCGCACATCCATCGGTCTGACCACGATATTGAACTTTCGGGTCCCCTGTCCCGTGCTCTGATGGCACTCAAGAATATCTACGATCATGGGTCCGTAATCGGCCCCGGCCCCATGAAGGAGAGCGGTGTGAACTCTGGCGCGGGCTCTGGCACCCGAACACCACTGCAGCCAGGGACTCAATCAGGATATCCTATTCATGGTCTTCCGCTGCCACAGGACTCCATTTCCCGGATGCCCACTAGTTTGGATCCACATCAAAATGCAGCCTTGGCCATGGCAGAGATGCAGCAGAACGGAGGACAATTGGGTGACATGCAACACAGGCATGTATCTCTCTATACCATGACGCATATGTTCCCATCGATAGCTACTGACAGAACGATCAGCAACATGCCCTTTGTGTTCCCCCCACCACAGCAAAATCAGCAACAATTGAGCGATGTTTCCAATTTTGACCCTGCCACTTACATGTCACCCATGGACCTGTACGATCACATTTTCTGGGGTATGTCATGTACGATGTTGCACGTAACAGGGGAACCCAGTTCTAATTCAAGGTTGATTTCAGACACTCCTGATCCGTTCGGCACTCCGGTAGACTCGATGAATTTTGACTTTCTTGCGCACCCACCACCGGGCCAACCACAGCAGCAGTTTTACTTCTAGCAGTTTTTGTATGCGCACTTGGGACGAGGCTACGATCTGTATGATAATGTCTGCTGGGGGTTTTAAATGAAAGATGAATGTGTGTGTATCGTGTAGGGCGTTATTTCCTGGGTTCATTGCGCGTCGCACTTGAATTGATCTTGACCAGTCGCAGCATGTTTCACAACCTGGGTTCGGCGTCCGGCAGAACAGTTTGAGCTTCGAAGAATATTGTATTCGTGAGGAAGGGGTATAATACAAATGACTCGTCTCGTCCGTGTGCGATGTGCACTGTCATATATGGTACAGCGATGGAGGTATGTACCCTTAAATCCACATTGATCCCCATCAGATGATCGAATGTCCCTACTGACAATACTGACCCCATCTAGACTTTCCGATTTGTGGGTCACATGAGCCTCCAATGGGTTGACCTTCGTCTGCTGTAGCGACAGCTAAACCTCACTACCGGTCCCGTCAGAGTACTCGACCGTTACCGCCGCACCTTTTTTCGCGCCACTGCGGGCGCGCGAGTGCTGTCCTCTGCCGACGTAGTAAACGCCCGTTTCGGGATCCACTGTTCGGATGCGGCCGGTTCCATCAACAGCAACGCCGGCACTCATAGCGCCCGTGGGATGAGCCCTGCTACCACCAATGGCCGATGCCAATCTGGGGAAGTAGGTCGCCAAGAAGGGGCGGAGGGTAGGCAGGCAGGCGCAAGTGATAGCCGAGGTCAGCTCGCCAACGGACCAGAGGGAGGACGTGACGTTTTCCCAGGGGAAGTTTCCGTACAGTTGAAGACACTTGATCCGGATCATGGAGATGATGACGGTGCTGCCGCAGATGGTCGACTTGTGAGCAGGGTTCACAAAGAAGAGGGTTAAAAAGGGGGTGCGGAAGAGAGACTCACAAGAAGCCCAAGCTGAAAATGCCGATCAACACATACTTCTGACCTTTGGCCAGCTTCAACTTCCACAAAGCCGGCAAAGGCAGCGCAAAGACAGCCACATCCGTCACGATATTGCCCGCGGCATTGATGTACCATTGAGGTATGTTTGGAATACACGTGGCACCTTCGATATCGGGCACCCCGAGCCAAAACGCGCGGATGGGAGTGCAGATGAAGATGCCCACCAGGACTTGGGAGAGGGCCCAGCCCCCGACGATGAAAATGGCGACGAGATAAACGATGCGCATATGCTGGACGGCCAGAACGCGGTAGTATTGGAAGAGAAACGTGAGCTTGAGGAAGAGGAGGGCGCAGCAGTACCTGACGATGGAAACGTAAAAGTCTCGAAGGTACAGGGGAATATCGCTTTGTTTCATGACCTAGATGTGCCTTCCCAGACCCAAGGTTGTCATGTGGCCGATGGCGATGGCTGAGCCACATGTCGTGAGCTGGGCGAGGTGGTCATGTTAGATTCTTGAAGACTGGTTGATTTTGGCAAAGGGGCATTGTACTCACCAAGCCTAGGATGCAGGCGTAGTCATCTATCCCAAGCTGCTTGATCATCTTGCCCCGCGTCCACAGGCGCATGCCTACCATTACAGTTGACCATACCAGACAGAAGATGATAGCCCAATCACTGTGGAGGATTTGTCTTCGTGGGCGTTGGACGAGAGCGGTGGTGGTGGCGGACTGGCTGATGTTGCGTCTGTCATTGTGGAAGATGGTCAACATCTGATAGTGTCCCACGGCGGGAATGTCAGTGATGGACTGGGGTGGCCTCCAAAATGCAACGAGAGTCTAAGAGCTCAAAGGGTCCATCAGATGGCGAGAGGGAACCGGATATTAGCCAGTTGTGGGGTGTTTGATGTCTGGGAAACTTGAGGGGATGGCGTTCGGTCTAGACCACCATCTCGCTTGGTCTCCATCACCAGGAAAAGCTCTTTGACGATCTGCTCTGTACTGGGTGTGGTGAGCTGCAGCAGCTCTCCCCAAAATGAAGGTCAAAGAGACGCCATGGAGCGTGCCGCAGAAACAATAATGTGTCATAGTTCGGCCCTACGAACACGAACCGCACGTCAAATTGGGTATCACCACTTTTCCCTCAGCGAGATCATCGCCACCTAGAGGAACCTGTAACGGGTGTGTGTGGAAGAGAGGCTCAAGCTCCAAGCTGAGGGGGGATTGACGGTGCGGCTAGGTGAAGAGGGGACGTTCGTTCCTGTACCGCGAGATGGTTGACTTGGCGTATGCAGGCGCTGAAATCAAGATGTGGTCTGTTCGTCGATCAAATGGTTACCACCCCTTGAGCCCTTCGAAGGTTTTGCAGGCTTTATTGCGCAAGCCCACCTTCAAGGAATGACACGTGAGATTATGGGCAAGCTCGGGCTATAGGCATGGGTGTGGTGTTCCAATCATGTCACAATTTTGTCCAACACGTTGGTGGTTGGAACCATGAGCTTGGTAGTCAAGGCCCTTTCGAGGTGGACCTTGGGTCTTGAAAGACCTTAAATTTCATGAAGGCGATTGAAGATAGGTAGGAAGTCAACCGCTCTTTTGATACACTTGAGGTCCGCCAGTGAAGTAGGAGTCTCCAATTCTTCGGTCAACGATGTGCTTACCCACCCACCTACCTACCTACCTACCTACCTACCAATCAAAGACAATACCTACCTGAGGACCCCCTTCGCAAACCTAAACACACGATACACCACCTTGTACGAGCGGGTCAAATGGTGCTTGACTGGAGCTTCATCACTTTTGTTTGTCTTCTGCGGGCTTCTCAAGCCGAATCAGGCGAGGTTGAGGTTGGTCCCCGGACCTTGGCATGGTGAGCGCTGCCGTGTTGCGCCTATCCGATTCCCGTTAGAATGCGGAGATGCGGTGGATCTGGGGTTCGCTTTGACATCTTGCCCCTCTGCACATATCGCGAATGAAAACACCGAGGACCCGTTCACAATTGCGCTAGAGAATTTCAAGTCCTGATGTGGCTCAAGTTCGGTGGAAGGGAAACAACCTTCTTCTGTCTGGAACCCATCTCAAGAGAAGGGTCTGCATTCTGCAATGCAACCCGGCTCCCAACAACAAAAACCATGCCATAGGGTGCCAGCGTTGGTCCCGCCTTGGTGGTCCAGTGGTCGGTCGATTGATTCTGTGCCGTGTCTTGCCAACAGTCCATGCATATTGTACAATACTTCTCCACATAGCACGTTGCCTACCAAGACATTCTTCAACCACCCATCAATCAGGCGACATTTGATTCCTTACTAAGGCAGGGGGAAGAGAACCCATCCACTGCCGTCACCGCTGGAGACACAGAACACTCGCGGACGACCAATAGCATCCCGCACCATCCCGCAACCGGGAAAGCTGCCCGATTTGCCGCAGGTGTTTTCTGTCACGGAAACCACACCGTCATGACTTTATTGACACCTATGGTCTTGGGAAGCTGTACAAATGGAGCCGGCGCTGCCCTCTACAAAACTCCGCGCCCATAAGATGGCAGAGAAAAGCGACTGCCTGGAATATGATGGGGTACGCTACGCCTTAGCGATGGAGCTGGGCTATACAGCGTAGTATCCGCTAACTTTTTTTTGACTTCACCCCAGTTTATCCGCTGTCATTGTGCACTTGCTTGGGACACCATAGTTCCGGCTGGCAGGCAGAGGGCCATGGCATTTCTGATATTTAAAGTCACGATGGCCTCCTCTCTTCTGCTTTCACTTTGGCAACCAGGACCATCTTGCCAACATCGTCATCCCTAGTCACGATGGCCATCAAACAGTGGATGGGCCTGCTCCTCGCAGGCTCCTCGCTTTCTTCTGCCTTGCCCAGCTCCAAAGTCGCCGCACGCACTACAGATGCCGCCACCGAGTTTGTGGATAATCTTGTTGCCGAACTGACTGCAGCCTACAACGATCATCAAATCCGTGCGCCCCAGTGCGCTCAAGAATCGACCTTGGTCGTGGACACTGGCTATGCCAAGTACAGGGGCTACTACGACTCGGCATCTGCTCTGAATCACTGGAAGGGGTAAGTTCGAGACATAGCAAATTCCTCTTTCCTGACCTCTCTGCTGACAAGAATACCTTAGCATCCGATACTCGCAGGCTCCCACGGGAAGTCTGAGATGGCAGCCTCCCCGTTTCCCTGCTCTGGCCCCATCTGCGCCGGTCACTGATGCCGACGCCTTTGGCAACACATGCTATCAACACACTCCGCGTACAGCACTTGGCTCTTTCCTTGGGCCCCCTGGTAGCGAAGATTGCCTCTTCCTCAATGTGGTCGCCCCTGCCAATGCCACCAAGCTTCCAGTCGTGGTTTGGATCCACGGCGGAGGCTATGGGTATGGTGATAGTTCGCAAGATCTGACCCAGCTTATCAACGACAATGGGAAGACTTTCATTGGTGTTTCTATCAACTATCGTGTAAGTTGTGCATCCCCTCGTACAACATCGTGCTTTGTACTTTGGAAAAGTGGTTACTGACATACATGCTCAAAAAGCTTGGTGCCTTTGGTTACCTGTCCTCCCAGGAGGTTAAGGACAATGGTGTTGTTAATGCCGGTCATCTTGACCAGGCTCTTGCTTTGGCCTGGGTCAAGCTCCACATCTGCAAATTTGGTGGTGATCCTTCCAAGGTTACTATCGCCGGGCAGTCCGCCGGTGCTGGCTCCGTTATGCACCACGCATTGGCTGTCAACGGTGACCTCGGCTCTCTTTTGTTCGACAAGGGACTTGCTCAGTCTCCCTACCTGCCTTACCAGCCCAACTTCAACGATGCTATCCCTACCAGCAGATATTATGCCTTCTCCGCCGCTGCCGGCTGCCCTTCCTCCGGCAGCGTTTTTTCTTGCCTGCTTAGCAAGAGCGCTGCCGACCTCGAGCTTGCTTCGCTTTCAGTCACTGCGTCGTCAACCCAGGGAAGTTGGGGCTTCTGGCCTGTGACTGATGGCGTGTACATCAAGAACCGTCCCACTGCACAGCTCACCGCCAAGAGGGTCAACGGCAACAAGCTCCTCGTGGGTTACAACGCTCATGAGGGACCCCTCTTTGTGCCTGGGCCCGATGCGATCGAGACTCAGGCCGACCTCCTCGCCTGGATGGCTCTCTGGTTCCCCAACCTCACTTCGGCCCAGCTGAACAGCATCCTGGCCATCAATCCCAACTCGGCGCTGAGCTCTGCTTCCGGTCCCAGGTTTGAGACTGATGGTCTCAACACCGGCGGCTTCAACGCCATCAACACCAGCCCCGACGGCGTCGGCCAGAAGCAGAGAGGCAACAATATCTACGCCGAGGCCACATTTGCATGCCCTGCGTACTGGCTCGCCGATGCTTACTCGGGCAACCCGGGCAAGTCTTCCTGGCTGTATCAGTTCTCTGTTCCTTTTGCCTACCACGGAGCCGATATCAACGCAGCCTTTGGACCCAGCACCTCCAGCCTCCCCAGCGACATTACCCTCGCGTTCCGCAAGGCCTGGGGCAACTTTATCGTCGGTGGAAACCCATCCATCGCCAACACGATTGCGAACGGAGCCTCCTCTGCGTCTCCTAGCGCATACCACCCCGCATCCAACTGGCCTGTTTGGAACCAGAACGCGCCCCAGTTTGTCAACTTCAACACAACCGGCGGGACTCTCGCTACTGTTGAGCTTCCGTTGGTGGGGTCCTATCCCCAGTATGAGGGTCCGGGCATCAAGAATGCCATTTCAGTTCAGAACGCCAACACTTGGGAGGCTTACCGTGGGGACAGATGCGCCTTCTACAAGAATCTTGGCCCATACATGCCGAACTGAGGCCATTTGGTGCGCAGATGGGAGAAGGATTACAATCCACAGTGCAAAGAGCGGTTACGGTGTAGTACCTAAGTAGTTCAAAAATCATACAAGATTCATTCTCAGTATTGGGAGTACATGATCTGTGACATGACGACATGCCGGCTGCGGAATTCGTGATATTTTGACCATACCGAAAATAATTGTGTGGTTCGGCGATAATGCCGGCAAACCCCGGTTCCGGCTCGGCGGCCATAACCCGCCATTGTGTTGCAAATGCTGTACCCCACATCACGACATCCTTTTGGTATCAATTGCAACACCAGCTACACCACAACAACCTGCAAGGAACCCGCCTCTCGTCCTATTCGGTGCATTTCAACTGGCAGCAAGGAGTCTCGGTTCTTCTGGCGTCTTCCAAGTTCTGATAGTTGATCCGATGACGGACAGCCAAGCACTGGCATCGAGGTGATTGTCACGTTCCCTGGACAGCAGCTGCTAAAGTCGAGCTGAATAATTGTTCACGAGCCACACGTAACGTGGATTTGTAATTCCAGTTGACACATCCCGCTTCAGAAACTAAAAGCACACCATTGGGTAGAATACATTAATAATGCGAGGTGATGCAGGGCCCTGGTTGTGCGACCTGAGAGAGCGAGAAGAACCTAACCAGAAGTATAAACACGTCTTTGTTTCCTCTGTCAAAAGCTCTGAAAACTTCTCATACCAATCCTCTACCCTCAGCGCAGATTGCCATATACACTACCACTCAACCTACCTTATCATCATCTTTTCTTCCTCGTCACGAGCAGTGCACAAACCGCCATGTCTCTCACTCTCTCTTCCATTACTATTTCTACCTTTTCCAAGGGTCTCTCCACACTCGTTCATATTCTCCAGAAGGCCGAAGAATATGCTGCATCACAGGGCCTCGACGCCAATGCCGAGTACATCAATGCCAGGCTCATCGATGACATGCTCCCCCTGACCTTTCAAGTTCAGAATGCTACCAACACTGTCCGCAAAACCCTCACCCGGTCCCAAGGGAAGGCTGATCAGCCTTGGGAAGATGGAGAGAAGACATTTGCCGATTTGTATGCCCGCATTGAGAAGGCGAGGCAGGTGATCAAGGAGGCCGATGCTGCTGCTATTGACGCCAAAGCCGATGAAACTGTCGATCTGTGAGTCCACCCGACCCATCGTGGCGGAGCTTGTAACAAAGGACACATTGTTAATTTTGAAAAACATAGTGCTTTGGGGCCAACAACCATCAAGATTGTCAGCAGAGACTCAGTCCTCAACCAGGGAATCCCCAACTTCTTCTTCCATCTCAACACGGCGTATGCCATTCTCAGGAGCAAAGGCGTTCCAGTTGGCAAAAGAGACTACATTGGAAGCTTCTTGGCTTAAGGTACCTCTAGGCAGCCATTCCAATCTCAATCTTTAGAAGCTTCGATTCAATTCAGGAACTTGAAACAACTAATACCTCAGCGTCCCATGAGTCATCACTGTGGAGCTATCTCCCCAGCTTTTGAATGGCATCGTAACTGAATGCTGCCTAAGGTAATGATAGTACAACAAAACGTCTCCGGTCACTTTGACAGTGTATAATTGTTCTTGTGGGTCGCTGCCTAGGTATGAGTAAGTGCTCGAACACTCCCTCTATGACAAAAGGCCAGATCGTCATGCTCCACAAATGTGTACCTCATTTTATGGTGAACCACTGAACTTTCAGAATCTTCAAAGCCTCTGTAGGTTTCTGGAAATCAGAATTATTTTCCATACGAAAGAGGTTGTTTGTTGAATAAGGAAAGCCTTTCATGAACAAGGCCTGCGTTCTTAGAGAGATAATGTGGAACGTGTTGTTTCATTTTTTTCCTGTTGCGACTATATAAGGAGCGCGTACCACTACTGTCTTACTACTAAATAGATATATACCTGGAATCCTATCACTGTCTCATCATCATTCTCTCCATCATACCTTTATAACAACTCAATCGCCGACCAAGACTTTCTTCCTCTTACCATACCTACCTCTACCTTCAACCTTTTTCCCTCCCCAGAAAAGATGTCTGGCAATAGCAGTAACGGCACCACCACCATCACCACCACCACCAGCCACAGCAGCAACAACAACCACAACAAGATGAATCACACCTACTCCACAAACCTCCTAACTCTTTCCACCCCCGCTGAGTTCGCCGAGCTTGCTAACTGTCAGCTAGATACTGCGACAGAACTGATGCAGGATTTGCATGGGCTCATACAGTCAAATGACGGTAGACGAGAACCGTACCTTCGACCTGGACAACGCCGGTGAGCAGGGATGGAAGTCTGATCGTTGGCTTAATACTCTTTAAACAGTCACACTCAGTGCTCGACAGATGCAGAACAAGCGGGAGGGATGTGCGCCAAGAAGGGGCAAAGCATGGAAATCTAAACAGGGCTGGACCAGTTGTAAAGCCAAGCTTTGTTCATTGACTGCAGGTCCGGGGGGGGAAGGGAGGGGGGCGGGGAGCAACAGCGAAGCTTTTTTGACTCCAGCCGATCGTGTATTATGATTGTAGCCACCCCCCACATCCCCACGTTTGGTGTTGGTTGTTGCGAGTGGGCAGGGGCCAAGATAACGGTTTTGATATTGCTTAATGACTTTCCCAATCAAGATTATCAATAGCAAATAAACAGCTCAACGGTAGGACGAACCTGCCTTTCTGTACGCGCACACCGCCAATAGTGTCATTGCCTCGCCCCAGGCGCTTTGGCTGTATAACATTCTCACAAGATCATATGCATTGTTCTAGAACAAGGCAATGAAGCATAGGCGCGAAGCTGACCCAGTTGTGGAAGGTGGTCTTGTCGGCCTCGGGGCGACAATCCTGGTTCGGCATCTGGCCAAAGCCCCTGGTCGCAGGCAGAGCGAGATCGCCCAGCACAATGCCGAGCTGATTGTTAAAAGCACATTGGCTAGGGGCAAGCGGGTATAATGCGGGATCGGCTTTTGCAACCCCAGACTGTTGCATCGTGCGTCATCCCGGGAAGGTGACAAGCATCCAGACTTGGCCCACCTCCGCATCGCTATTCGGCCGAAAAGGGAAGGTTATCTGGCCCATGGTCACGTCGTTGGTCATGTCCACCCGAGGCAGTGCCACTCCTCCTAGGTGTGTTCATCCCATGCCACAGGCAGGTAACCACTCATGGGTACTACCTCCAACCCACGGTCATTCCAGGAAGCTATAAAGCAGCCAGGTCTCACCGGAATCGCTCGAGGAAAAGAGCTTCTCCAGGAACTCCACGGTCAAGACGCAAGTTCCCAGCTCTTCAAGATGAAGTCGGTTTTCGCTTTTTCCACTCTCCTGGCCCTCGCCTCGGCGGCTGCTGTCCCCGAACGCCAGGTCAGACCCGCTGTCACCGCCTACGATGGATACAAGGTCTTCCGTGTCGCTGTCAAGAACCAGGTCAACAAGGTCTCCAAGATCATCGAGCAGCTAGAGCTCGAGACATGGAAGGCACCCAAGGCCCCTGGCGCTCTCGCCGATATTGTTGTCCCACCATCCAAAGTGGCCGAGTTCGAGGCGGCTGTCGCCGGCATGGAGGTCACTACCATGCACGAGGACTTGGCTGCTTCTATTGAGGAGGAGTCCAACTTCTCTGCATATGCAGGTACGCCATCTTTGTACCACCCTTGAAGAGTTGTATCTTGTACTAACATCAACCCCCAGTTGGTTCTGCCAACGCTACGTGGTTCAACTCATACCATTCGTACAACGACCATCTCCAGTTCCTGCGGGATCTCCAGGCCACCTACCCAACCCGCTCGGCCATCGTCACGTCAGGCAACTCCAACGAGGGAAGACCTATCACAGGTATTCACTTCTGGGGAAGCTCCGGGAAGGGCAAAAAGCCTGCTGTCATCTTCCACAGCACCGTCCACGCACGCGAGTGGATCACCACCATGGTCAACGAGTACCTGGCCTTCAACCTCCTGACCAAGTACGACACCGACGCCGAGATCAAGAGCTTCGTCGACAAGTACGACTTCTACGTCTTCCCCGTTGTTAACCCTGACGGCTTCGTCTTCACCCAGACCAACACTCGTCTGTGGCGCAAGAACCGTCAATCCAACACTGGCAGCACTTGCATTGGCCGTGACATCAACCGTAACTGGAACTTCCAGTGGTCCGTTACTGGCGGTGCTTCCACTAACCCCTGCGCCGAGGACTACAAGGGAAGAGCCGCCTCTGATGCCCCCGAGACTACCAACTTGGCCAACTTCATCCGCAGCGTCAAGTCCAGCCAGGGCTTGAAGCTCTTCATTGACTGGCATGCTTACTCTCAGCTGTTCATGACCCGTACGTTCTGCCCTTGATGGAACCACAGTGTCAATCGAAGCTAACAACTTCTTACTCAGCTTACGGATACTCCTGCACTGCCAGAGCTGCTAAGCATACCGAGCTTGTGTCCCTTGCTGCTGGCGCTGCCTCGGCTATCCAGGCCGTTTACGGCACCAGGTTTACCTCCGGACCTATCTGCAGCACCATCTACAAGGCCACCGGTAGCAGTGTCGACTGGGCCAACGATGTGGGCGGCTCTGAGTACACATTCACCGCCGAGCTTCGTGACACTGGTGCCAACGGCTTCGTTCTCCCTGCTAGCCAGATCGTTCCCAGCGGTGTCGAGACCTGGGCCGGTCTTAGATACCTGCTGTTGAACATGAAGTGAAATGGCAGTCACTTGCCTGACCCTCACACATGGCTAGGACATCGAAGCTAGGCGCAAATTGAGGCTGGTGTGGAGCTCACCTTGTTATCTGGAACTTGAATTGCGCATATTGGAAGGAGAAATGTACATATGGAGTAGGATATATCAATCAATATACTGGTTTATTGACAAGATTTAAGAACCCTGTCTCCCTCTAATCCAGTGTGGTAATCAATGCGGGGAACAGTCAACTTTGCGTGAAACCTTGTCATGGCGAGACAGGTATGGACTGATATCTGCCAAGGATTAGACACATTCAGCGTGGGCTGTCTCCAGCAACCTGCATTGACTATTGACGCCGAGGCAGCCTGCAAGGACTGGGACTGGTTGCCATGCCATGTTGATTTGATCGATGCAATGCACGAGCGTCAATTCTCTGCACGTTGACATGTTGGTAGTTGAAATGCTGTTGTGTAACCTGAATTGTGGTAGAGAAAACCATTGGTGTAACATTAACGTGGTGGTCAGACAGCATAAAGATAGACCGGCATTTGATAAGGTGGTATGCGGTCCCTACTAGGTGGGTGTTTCAGGCTGCTCTTATGAGGAGCCGTGGGTAATGGGAGCTTGAAAAAAAAGTTATTAGAACCTTTTGACCCAGTAAGGGACTTTGTGGCCAAACCAAAACCTTGCCAAGCAAAACCCAGTCTCCAAGAACGTCTCGTCGAAGCCAATGTCATCCAAAATGACGGTCCGTGGTCTTGATGACTGGACTTTTATGGTTTCAACGTCCATCAATGGCACCTCTGTCTCTCTGACCGCAAACTTGCTGGTCATAGCCACTCTGGTCCTCACACTGTTAGGATACTTTGTTGTTCCGCATCTCCTATCACCTCTCCGATCAATTCCTGGTCCATTTCTGGCCCGTAAGTCCTAGTCCTACCCCTGTTGCTCTAGATCGTCTTGTCCTCCTGAAAGTCGTACCGACAAGTGAGATAACAGGCTATACTAACCTCTACCGCCTCTACCATACCACCCGCGGGTCTTTCCATCTCCGCATCACTCGATTGCACAAAACATACGGTCCCGTCGTTCGAATTGGCCCCAACACCGTCGATATTGACTACCCCGAGCTGATAAAACTTGTCTTTGGGACGACTACAAAACAAAAAGCCGAGTGGAAAAAGACAGGGTTCTACCTCTCTAGCAGCACGCGAGTCAAGGAGACGGGGGAGATCATGTACAACCTGTTCAGTCAAATTGACCCAGAGTTGCATGCCAAATGGAAGAGACCAGTGGCCAAGTATTACTCCGCCGCCGCGGTGGCCGGAGTAGAAAGCAAGATGGATGAAGTGGTCGATATGCTATGTCATGAGTTGGACAAAAAGGTCAGTGGCAATGATGGGCAAGGGGGGATTGATCTGGGGAAGTGGATCGTCTACTGTAAGTCCTTGCTAAGCTAATAGCCCTTGAACATGCCGCGTGAAATGACCTTTGTAGCTGACCCAAAGATAGACACTTGGGACGTCATCGGGAACGTCACATTTTCCCAGCCGCTCGGGTACCTGCGCGAGGGCAAAGACTTTGACGGGACGCTTTTGACAGCAGATAAAACGCTCGACTACTTTGCTTTCATAACATCAATCCCTTGGCTTGATTATGTCTTTGACAAGAACAGAATCATGAGAATCGGACCGCCGAGCTTCAATCACATCGTCGGACTGAGTGTATGGCATATCATGAAGCGATTCCAGGAAGATCAAGGCACAGAGCAGAAGAGCAGAGATGCAGACTATCTGGATATGTTTCTTGAAGCCCGTCAAAAATGGCCAGAGGTGGTGGATGACGCCATGGTCGTCAGATATACTCTGAGCAACATGATTGCAGGGGCAGACACCACCTCGAGTATCATCAAGACTGCTATCTACTACTCGATGATGGCAGAAGGGAGGTGGAAAAAGTTGAGAGAAGAACTAGAGAAAGCTGGAATCAACGGAGAAAAGTGCCCAGTCAGTTACAGAGATGCTAGGAGTGTGCCATACCTGGAGGGGTTGGTAAGGGAGAGCATGAGAATTTTGCCGGGCATTGCGCTAGGATTGGAGAGACATGTTCCCAAAGGAGGTTTCACATTGCCTTCGGGGCACTACCTGCCAGAGGGTACAGCAGTGGCCATGAACCCTTATGTCCTTTCTCGGAACAAGCAAATCTGGGGTGAAAATGTGGACGAGTTCAAGCCTGAAAGGTGGCTGAGGGCTGGCGGAGAGAATGAGACCAGATACCAAGAAAGGCTGCAGATGATGAACAGCGCAGACTTGACTTTCGGTGCTGGGAGCAGAATGTGTCTTGGAAAGAATTTGGCGCTGATGCAAATCTATAAAGGCCTCGCAACATTAGCGTTGCTTTACAATGTTGAGCCAGCTGACGGGGCGAAGGAGTGGAAAGTCATCAACAGTTTTTTTGTCAGGCAGGAGGGACTCGAAGTTAGGCTGACAAAGAGAGTCTGAACATTGCCATGTTCAAAGGTGCAGAGGTGTTCTAGGGTCCGGATTTCTGTCGGGGAATACCATCAAAAGTGGGAGGGTGGCCGAGCGGTCTAAGGCGCTACGTTAAGGTGAAATACCTTGATCCAAATTCCCTTCAGAATTCCGTAGTCTCGAAAGGGGCGCGAGTTCGAATCTCGCCCCTCTCATCATAGTTTTGTTCTTTTTTCCTTTCTCTTTTTTTTTCTTCCCTTTGTGATGTGGAGCTCAGGGTCTTTGGGTGCATGGAGTTGACCCATGGATAAACCCTGGATGCAGGTTGCGGTACCTGAAGCCAACCAGGATGGCAGGGGCAATAGGTATCTCTACTGAGGTCAGCTCCTTCAAGGTATGATTCTCGGATAAGTTCAGAAGTCGGGTATATACTGCCCGTGAAGTTCAAGACTGGTGATGAGAGATGTACACTGCTAGTTAAATACACCAGAGAAATGCTACGCTGGAATTACCTCACTTTGAAGGATTGGAAGCCCCAAACACCAAGATCGCAATCGTAACCTTGAATTTTCAAATTTGACGAATATCAACAAGTGTAACCGCGAACGGATTTAACGGGCAGTGGGTTTTTGTGTACGTCACTGTGGCTTCCCCAGACAGTGCCACCCCACACTGCGACTGAGACACGGTTATCTCCGCCAGAGATCGACATCAGTGATGGACAGTAATGACCACAAATATCTCGGGGGGCCAATGGCAATGTCGGACCTTATCAAAAGTGCTCGGGCTCGTTCGTGTGCTCCTATGAAGTCATCCTGAAAGCCAAGAATTATAAAGCCCAAGAATGCCTACCGATGCACATGATATGCTGCAAGCCAACCTTGAAGCGACACACATTCCACAGGATGCATTTCATCGGGCACACGAGTCAAGAACCTCGGGAACGTCGGTGGTCTTTTGGTAGGGGAGGCGCAGGAAATATCCGTATGATATCCCATGCTCGCTAAAGCTATCCCATCCAGTGCCATCATTCAATACTGACAAATATGCAGGGTCTTATACAGAAGCCAGGATAGTGGCTTCCTCTATGGGCACGTCCTCAGAAAGCACCGAGAGACGGCGAGGTAGCATGTGGAGCGCAAGCTCAAGCTCTAGCGACACATCTCATTCCGCGGTATTGGACGGTATAAAGAGCGTCTTACATCTTGGTGGAAGAAGGGCTAGTGAGTAAGGTGTTATTGCAAAACATACAGTTGAGCACGCGCGTGAAGGGTCACTCAGGGGGAATGGTCAATCAGCCGGCGGGCCGGCGACGGAAAGCATGATCCGGAAAAGATATACTCCATTTACATCTCGAAGATGCTTAAACTGCGGGTTGGTTTTGGTCAAAAGCGATTCATAGTATGTATTCACAGCTAATTTGTTAACTTGCAACGTGAACAAAGAAACACCCGTGTTTGTGAAAATCGGGGGCATTCAGGGGTAAAGAATATGGCCCGTGCGCGTTACCTTGACATCAGTCCCTCTGCATATCATCAGCATCTACTCCTCTAAAGTCAAACCAGCTGTTCCACTCCTCATCTGCCAGTAGGCTGTCTTTTATTCCCATCTCGACCGCAATGCTGAACTCATTCCCTTCATCATCCCCGCAAGGCCCATTCCCTCGGACCGGGTAAACCACAACCAGGCCATTGGTGACTGTGTCAAACGGGAACCTGAATGCATGCGGCTTGCCGAAACCAAAGTCTGCATCACAAGGACGAGTGTCTCGCCATTCTGTGACGAAGATACTCAGCGGTGGGAGTGAGTCCACGCGCAGAAACAGGGCCGTCTTGTCCCGGATGGGCGCGATGCCATTCAATGCAGCAGCAAGAGACTCTTGGGTGACAGAGTTTGTCAACTGACGGATGTACCACGCCAGCTTCTCCAATGATGCGTCTGAGGCGACCTCAGAAGCAGCCAAAGGCTTGAGCTCGGGTGGTGACTGGCTGCTAAGAGCCACGTAGACAACGTTGCCCTGAGTGCGGGGCGCGATAGGTGGGTTGGTGAAGCGGCGACGCATGTCAACTGCTTCTCCCCATACCATGGGGGTATTAGAAGGAACATCATCGGCGAAGAATGCGAGGCGGTGTTTAGTTAGGAGTCTCCATATGAGAGCATTGTAGGCATCATAGCTGGACACGTAATAGCTGCCATCTTTCGGACTGGCGAGTTGCTTCAAAGCGGCAGTTTTGGTCTTGGACAGATGGAACAGCAGCCATTGAGCCTTTTTGTGATCAGGATGGCGGAGGGGTGAGGCTGGGCCATCAATCTTCTTGTCTTCGGGTACGTTCGGCGCAGTAATTCTGGACAGGTCGAGGCAGGATGGATCCCAAGGAGGCAAGGCCGGGGCGCTAGGGTTGGCCCAAATGGTGGCACAGTTCTCGGCCAGTTGGTGCAACTCTCCCGCCCAACCCATGATGTCGTTGGCGTAGTGATGATGGTGCATCATGAGCACGAAGCCCCCTGGGATGAAAGTGATTTTGAAGGCGGCACATTTGGGATGGCTGGATGGCTGTGCTTCGGGCTTCTCGCCATATGTCATAGGCGAAACACACCAGGTTTTCATGTTTCCCAGCGCTCTTGAGGCGAAATGCTGTGCTTCCAGTGATCCGAACGTCTGATACTCTCCTTCGGGCTTCCATTCGGCGGTGTCGAGAAACTGAACGTGAAGTTCGACCGTGCTGTCTCTGGTCTTGTGAAAACAAAGGTCGCCACCTCCAGAGGGTTGCTCCTGCAGAGTGCCGCACAGCTGACGGCACTGGGACAGGGTGACTTCCAATCCATCTTTGATCGTAGATATGATCCTCGACTTGTCCGCGTTGGGAGAAAGCTTGAAGAACAAGGCGTAGTTGGTATACACCTGTCCAACACAGTAGTCTAGTGTGGACAGATTGAAATATTCGTGCTCTGGATCTGCTTCCCACCCCTTCGGGCGAAGTTGAATGATTGAGTTCTGTAGTTCCGTCATCGTTGTTGACCGTCTCTAGTTGTGGAGGATTGCTGATACCTACCCAGGAGTGTGACGGGAGTGTTGGGATTTCAGTAGGTTCCGGTTGTAAACACAAGTGCGACTATTGCCAACTTAGTTGCATTTGAATGCAGGTTGGTTCCTCGCGCCCAAGCCTTGATCACTGAGCAGCAGGATTTCCTGACCACTCCAAATCCGTTATGTCCGGAGGTCTAATGTGTGTGACAGCATCTTGGCGACGTAACGTAAGCTGATTTTCTCTGTAGGAACAGTAAAGATCATCAGCTCTAGTGCATGTAAAGGATTTTTGTCCATGTCTTTCCCTTGATATTGCGAACAAATGCTATTGGATTTCGTAACGCCGAGATACCTGTAAATCAAGAAAGGAAACTACCAGATACAAGACCCGCTCAATAAACCCAACAAATGCCTAGCCCGCCCTGCCTTCGAGGGTATATATGTACAATGCCCACCAACAATCTTCCATGCCAACCTCTTTAAAGAGCTTCATTCAGCCACTCACTCTCATACTGCACACCACTTCTCTTGAAGAGCTGTGTAATTGGGCACCTTCTCTCCACCTCCCTGACAAAATGACGAAACCTCGCATCAGCCTCCAAGTTGTCTCCCTTTACAGACTCTAGAATGTTGGTCTGGACTCTGATGAAGAGTTTCACACTCTCCCAGTTGGGGTTACCCTCACACTTGCCCTTGATAAGTACGTCCGTGGGAAGCACGGCGTCGAGTCTGACGTTCCACTGGCCAAGCTTAATGCCGTGGTCCTCAGCTACCTTGGCACCCGTTACTTGGTTGCAGGAGGTAAGAGAGGCAAGGCTGTAGGCCACTGGTGATGGGGCCGAGTCAGCGCCACCGAGAACAGGGTATGTATCGGTTTGAATGCTGTATGGCTTGTCTTTGATGGTGATGGTCTGCTGGGTGCCTGTCCCACGCCCGCAGATGCGGAGAGGGATGGAGGATGATTTGGTGGCGGAGGTAGACAATGTGCGTACTGCACGGGTAGCGGTTCTTGAAAGGCTCGTGCGAAACATGTTGATCGTTGGTAGTGTTTTTAGATGTTGACGGTGTCGATAAGTACCGTAAGGTGTAGTGTTTGTAAGATGGTGTCGACGGCCTGGAGTAGGTAGGTACTGAGGCTTTGTGGATGGCCGGCAGCAAGTTTTGGGGTATCAAAAGCGAGTTGGGGTAGCAAAGCTGAGATGCATCTGACGGTCCAAAGTGAGGTTAAATTGTTTACTTTATGTCTCCACGATGTCTGGGTTCAGGGCACTCCACCTAGTGCCATGTCTCCGGGAAATGGCGCACTGCAGTTGCAATCCCCACCGGGATAAAATGCCAAAAGGCATCAAACCATCTCCCGGGATGTCCCAATTCACCCACAATGCAGCTGTGATGGTTGCATGGAGAATGTATTTTTCCTTTTGCCGTGTGTTATTGGCCGTTGTGTCGGGCCATCCTTGCATCCGCTGTCCCTCATGACCCTGGTGGCCACTAAGCTGTCGGTAATGGACCCCTGTACGCAACAGCCAGTAGCCGGTCCACGGCCCGCTCCGTCTCCGTTGATCCGTGATCGACTCATCTTCAGTGCTCAACGCATGGAAAGTATATCTGCCAGCAGAACATGGTTGATTCTTGTCCATGTCTATCAGCTACTCAACTTGTTCATTCTGTCAAGTCTTCTATTTGAAGTCATGTCAGCAAAAGGTTCTTTGATCCGGCCTTGCTCAGAACAAATAAGGTGCCCACCTTCCAGGTTGATCTCGTTGCACTTCAAAAGATCGTGCAGGTGGGAGGAGCACTGATGCACTTGAGCTTGTCGTGCTTGATGCTTTGGTCGTGTCGCTGTTGGTCTTTATGCAAAGGAAGAGTGTGTCCCGCTCAACACAGTCTCAACCGCTTCATGCTCGTCGTCATCATCATATCCCGGAAAAGTCTCGGCGGTTCGAGGTCCAACCTCATCGCCTTTGACGACTCTGGTCCGTGGGTGGTCGATGATTGTCAAGCCCATCGCGATGCTTCGCACCCAGTTTGACGGGACGAAGAATTCTGAGCTAAACATGGCTTCGATCGCAGGGAGCACGCTTTATCATAGTCCAGATCTTGTCAAGCGGCAGGAAATGTAAGAGGGTCGCCTCGCAGTTGTCTGCGGTTCGATTTCCGGTTTTTGTTCTCCTTGTTACCGCTATGACCAAAGCGAGAACACCTGAGATTGCCGCTGCCATTGCCGGGTAAGTATTGATGCTTCTTTGCCACCGATTAAAAGAATGGGTATGGCTCCTAACAAACAACAGGTAACTGTTTTTCTCGGGGCCCCATGATATGTTGACATGAAAATTTGAGAGAGATGGCCCAACAAACTTTATACCTTCAAAGTCAAATGTCTACCTAGCTAGCTACAATTCAAAAAAGAAAAACAAAATCTCGCCATGTCAACAACCTACCGGTAACCTAAACTCCTCGAGATGCAACACGGGCATGTATAACAGGGCAACCCAATACCGCTGAAGCCATCTGCCAACTTGGCGGAACCGTGCCCGAAGTGATATCGATACCCAAAATTCCTGGTCTACAACTGGAGGCCCATCTTTCTCAACCTTGCCCCATACCTGCCGAGCAATAGCGGTACGGGAATCATGAGAATACAGATGAACCCAAGTAATGAATTGCCCCAACCCAATCCAAGATTCTCGTACATGGATGGCCCGGCAAGTGGAAGCAACATCCCGGCCAAGCTGCGGGCGACCGTGTTGGCTGCTATAGCTGATGCAGCGTATATTGGATAACAGTCGATGAGGTATGTCGTCAGAGGGATGAAGATTCCAATGATTCCAAACGAAAAAGGGAACAGGGCAATAACTGGCACGATCCAGTGCGTGTGATAGTGTGTCGTCCAGCCGTACCAGAAGAAGGTGATGGGCAGCAACGTGCTGGCCCATATACTCAGCGAAAGACGCATCTCTGGTTCGAACACCCCGTTGTTCTGCTTGGTACGCCGAACAACACCCTTGTCTGAGGTGGCCGTGACCACCGCCCACCCGCACATGTTTCCAATGCCCAGACAAATGTAGATGAGGCCCGTTATGCCGATGCTCCAGCCATAAGTCTCCTGGAACACGAGGGGAATAGTGGTGAAGAGCAAATACAGCGTACCATAGGTGAAGGCGATGTAAATGGAGACGAAAAAGACGAGCGGTGACAGGAAGAGCATCTTGGTCGGCCGCACAAGACCATTGAGAAGAATACGCTTCTGGCTCATCTGCTCTCCGGTCTCAAAACAGCTCCTCAGATCTTTCCGGCCCGACTCCGAGGCGAGCCGCTTCACCTTCCGCTCAATCAAAACGCGAGGGTTCGTTTCCTGGTTGAAGAGCTCTGTAAGCCCGCATACAACGACGGATATGATCAGCACGATCCAGAAATCCCAGCGCCACCCGATAGTTTGAGATACGAAGCCACCAATGACGGGGCCAACAGTTGGGCCTGGAGACAAAGTTAGCCAAACCCTGTTGCTATCCACGTTACCCCAAATGCGTGCACCAACCGATCAAAGGCCCCAAGGTTACAATGCCTATTGCGAATCCTCTTTCATCTGTCCTGAACATGTCGGCAATGATGCCTGCCCCGAGTGTCTGGGAAGAGTCAGTCATCAGCAACGAGCGCACGACCATCGTCTTTTCCCAAGTCGAGACTTACCAAGCATCCAGCACCACCCACGCCAGCGAGGAATCGAAACACTATTAATGACTCAATCGTCGGCGCCAAGGCGCAACCAATCTGCCAGGCGCAAAAGAACCAGTTTGCGGCACTCAAAACAACCCGCCGCCCATATATTTCACTCAACGGCGCCAGGAACAATGGGCCGACGGTATAGCCAAGCAGATACACGCTAACTGTCATGGCGCCCACAATCTCGTTGTCATTTTCAAAATCTCGGTTCAAATAGGTGATACCCGGGGCCAAAATTGACGATGCGAAGGGTGTCAACAGGGTGATGGCTGAGAGCAGGCAGAGGATAAGGTATTTCTTGCGGTTAGGAAAGTTGAGCGGCATCAATGGGTCATCCTGACCTTCCCAGCCAACAATGCCTTGATCAAGATTGGTGACGGGTACGGGGGCGAAGGGGATTCGTTCACGCTCCTTGGCCTTGCGGCGGCTGACGACGCTCAAAACTCGGGAAACCTTGCTTTTGACGCTGCCACGAGTTTCGATGCGCCTGATGTCTTCTATGCCATGAGCCTGGGAAGGTTAACACCATAATACAAGGCGGTGAGGTGGACTTACTCTACCAAGTTCGACATCAAGCTCATGGCCAGGATCCGCTGCTTCTGCCTCTTCATGGTCGATATCGGGATGGATGGCGCGGCTTTGCCCATCATCTCCAGAGTCGAATGATTTTTGAGGAGGTAATCCAACTGGAGAAGAAGTTGCTTCCCTCTTGTGAGCCACCGAGGAAGCACTAGAGCCCGAGGATGGCGGTTCGGCGGCGAGCGTGGCTGGCGCTGATGTCGATTGCTCTCGGCTTTGGCGGGCGGCCTTTTCATCCATTTTGTCTAAATGGGGGTGAGGGAAGATGGAACATGCAAAGTCTCATGCTGGACTCCTGCGGCTCAGTTGAAGGTGGGAGCCAAGAAATAGAAGGATGAAGAGCGTGGGCATGTGGTCGGTTTAGATTAAGCTTGACTGACAGGGGGGCGTTGAAGTCGATTTGCGCCTTTCCATGCAGGAATTAGTTGCACAATCACTGGCCCACCAACAAAAGCACTTGAACATCCATGTCGAGCAACAGCAGCTTGGAGCTTGCCGTCATTGCCGACGCGGAGATAACCCGGCGCAAAAGGGACCTGACGGGATTGATGAAGTGCATGAGGTGAGGGGTCGTACTTCTTGTTGGTGCTAGGTAGCATCGCAGGAGCCCACGGGGACAATTTCGTAGTATTTGGTGGTATACCTACACAGTATATCGTGATATACTGATATCAAAACAGTCAGTTGGAGACGGTTGTTGTCGAACTCCGCCGAGCCCGTCAGTTTGGAGTTTTTGCGGGGAAGGGGGGTGACTGTGGGGCCGCGGCCAACTCTATTTTGATCTCGAAACGAAGCTGCATTACAAAGCATAGCATCGGCGATTAGGCCTGGCAGAATGCAGCATCATCATTATTATCATCATGATGTACCAGTCATCATCTGATCCGAACTTACCAACTTCTTCCAGCCGCTCGTCTACTAGGTAGGTACTCGTCTCAGCCGAGAGCTCCCAAGGCTGATGGCCAAATAACAGATGGAGAAATCGTCATCGACGAGCCTCGGCTCCTCCTCCACTTCACATTGAATGATGCGGGGTAATTAGTGCATCTCGTAGCTCCCCTGAAGACGTTAAACTCCACCGGTTCGACCATTTGGTCATTCCTCATCGATCTTTTTGGTGTCAGCTATTTTCAACAATGCCTGTTCCTCGCGGCCTGCATAGATCGGCACTGCACGCAAATGCCACCTCCGCCGTGCGTCAAGCTGCTCCGAACAGTAACGTAAAGTTACCTTACCTACACAAAAACTGTTGTCACCCGCAGCTGTCCTTTGCTTATTATCGTGTCATAGGGAAGTAATCTATCTGTTCCCCCTGGAAGTGCTTCACTGCTTGTTGACAACTCAGCCAAGGATGCTGTCATACAGCATGGCCCCCCGCCTCTGTCATCTGTTTTCGTAGCCGGAGCATTGGAGACTGGAAGCTACAGTTCAAAACACACAGTATACTCTTCTATTTCGCCTCCTCAAGTAAGAACCTTGTCTGAGCCCGACACATGGTTTAGTTATTCAGATCCACCAAAGCCACAACCTCGATCTCAATATTCATTCCCGGGAGCGCAAGTTGTGGTGTTCCGACAGCAGTGAGAAGAGGCCGATGGTCTGGTCCACAGAACTTCTTGAGTGCGGCCGCGGTAGCTGCAAGGCCTTCCTCTGTCAAGCTGGCCGGCGTGTTGAAAGAGCGAGCCGAGTACACCTGGCGCCAGGTGATCTTCTTGCTGGGGTCGGGAGATGCCGCCTGGAGAGCCAACTCGACGTTGGAGAATGCCTGCTCGATTTCTTTGGTGAGAGAGGAAGGGATGGCTCCGCTGGCTGGGTCCCAACCACCTGAATCCGGGGACGGCTCTCGTGTCAGATCATGTCTATATCAAAGTGAGAGGCCTCAGTCATGGACGTACCTTGGCCGGATATCTCGATTCGATTTCCAATGCGGACCGCTTGGCTGTAGTGGAACCCGTTGGACAATGCTTCTCCCTGGCCGGGGTAAGTGAAGAAGACTGGCTTGGAAGATGGGTCTGAGTTTTTCATGTTGGAAAGATGTGCCTTGTGGCCTTGCTGACAGGCTAGGTAAGGAAGTTCACTGAAGAGCGGAAGTGGAACGCTATAGTCCGCTGACACCTGGAAAATTACACCTTTATAAAATCGAGAAAGAGGATCAAGAAGCTTCCCTTAGTGAAATCCTGTTTTGTCATCAACAACATTAATCAGCATATTGGCAGGGCGGTCCGAGTTGGCTTCTTGGCTGCAACCAACAGGTTGTAATGTTGGTGCATGACGTTGGCTCGCGAAGTGCTTGAAAAGAATCACGAAGCTCTTGGATGGCAGAAGTGGAGACTCCACTCTCACGCCCATTTCAAACTGCTGACAGGAATGTGGGAAGGTAGGGCGACTAAATGTCAAGTTTCGAAATTCAACAAGTTTTTGGACTATTCATTCCTAAGACCATGTTCCGTCCGTCCGGGCTTCATATATGAGACCATGGTGCTCAAAGCGCCAAGGAACTGAGAAAAAGTGTCATTCTAGTTGGTATCGACGATATGGTTCATAAGTGTGCCCTTGTTGCTGGTGTTGTTCACGTTGCCATTCCCATTGATGTGTGTGCCCATAATAAACTGGATGTTGTTGCCAGCCATGCCCATACGCAGACTGAGACGGATAAAGAGGTCGTTGCTCTTGCCATCCTCCTGCTCCTTCATTCTCAGGTTTTCCGTAATCCGAGTACCTACCGCCGCCACTAGCAGCAGCAGTGACAGCACTGGGGCCGTATTGTAATGATACCATCCCTGCGTACTTGGCGCCTGGACTTCCTGCTGGTGAAGCAGTTGAGGCAGGTGGCGGACTGCCCGGTGGAGCATGATACCCAGACTGGTATGCCATCCCTCCTCCACCTGGTGCCACAGTTGGACTAATAAAACTTTGAGCCTCCCTCTTCTTCTTTTTATGACTCACCAGTGCAAACGCAACCAAGGCTCTAAATAGGACCAGCATCCCAACTCCAACCGCAATCCCTACTACGGCGCCTGGCGACAAGCCATTGGAGCCTCCTGCCTGTGACACCCCAATGCTATATCCCATCGCCCAGACCGCATTAAGATTGCCGGCGTCGGCAAATCAGAGTTGGCGGGATTCTTCGCGTCACCTGCCGTTATCACAGGCGGGGAGGCCTTTTCAATTAAGGAGCTGAAAAAAGGGGTTACACTGGCCAAGGTAGATGTGTACTTGAAGTAACAGCTGGGTCTCGCTGTTAATATAACCGTTGAAGACAGACTAAAAGGTTTGCCAACTCACTTTGAGCAACATAATCCTCCAGGAACGCGGTAATAGTCCATAGGACATTTCACCAACTTCGCAGTGTCTCCTGACTGAGGCTGGGGAAACTGCCCGGGAACGGCCGCCATACGGTTCGCTTGTTGTTTGCTGCCATCAGCAACGGCGACTGTGCGAACACTGAATGGACAACACTCCGGTCTCGAGTTGTCGCAGCCGATGAAAGGAACATAAAACACCTTGTCATCACGTTGTATCATGGAGAACGAAGTCGCGGTGCAGTCGCCTTCCAGCAAGGGTGCCCCTTCGCCTGGGATGATGCTCGGGGCTACAGGGAGTGGGGGAGCAGTAATGGGTCCACGGGGAATTATGGTTGAGACGGGGCTTAGTTCGAGTTGAACTGTTGAACTGCTTCCTGTCAGCGATTCAGGTTGAACATTCCGGGAACAAATAAGGAGCATACAGCTGAGGTAGCTGTGCCATCACACTGCTGGGAGGTGTTGGGCATGCAGTCTGGAACCAGGATTGTTCGTAGGCCTCCTGGTTAGGCTCACCGCCTACCGCTCCGCAACAACTGGACGTAGCAAGGGCAACGGAGACGCACTCAAGATACTGTATGCCGTTATTGCAGTTACAGTGATCTGTGGAGGAGCTGGCAAAACCAAGCCCCGTAATCACCTGCTGAGCTGCAGGTAGAGAAGCCATTGAAGCTCTGTTCCTAGGCATTAGAACAGTGGCGTGAAGGTTGACTGGGACAGTTGGCTAACAGTGCAAGAATGGTTGTCGTCTGTGGTAATTGCTATTGTCATGGCGGTGGTCGCCGCCCCGGAAGTGGTGGTCATGGTCTTATTGTCATATTGCCATCGAAGCATGGCTCTCAGGGGGGCAATGTCGGTTCGATCTGTTGTTGGAGCTGGCAAGGGCGTCAGTGTCGCCAGGAAACATGATGCTGCCGCCATGATGGATGTCAGGGGTAGTCAACAAGAAGGGGATGAGATTAGCGGTAGAAGAATTACGCGCCAAAGAGCAGTAAAAAGGGCCTTTATGTCCAGTCTGCCCAACTGGCTGCCCGACGTGAACAAGGTCCATACGCCATCCGTTTTCAATAAGTAGGCATGGACGGGATAAAGTGAGGGCGCCCAGATGCACCGTGTCGAGACAAACCTCGAAGTCATGGTTGACGAGCCGTTAGTGGTCTGCGGCTGAAAGAGAGCTCAGCATCTCTTACCCATGCTCTTGTTTCCACAGCTTTGTCAGGACGGGGGCTTTGGGCGCCAGTGGGTTCCGACTAGGGATGTTATAAAATGGAACTTTATTGAAATTACTATTTTTACCACGTTATCCCTAGCCCTATTATAGATAGGGCTTGTGTTACAACCTGCACCGGGAGTGGATACAGACTGCAAGGCAGTACGCCGGAGGTGAATATGACAGGATGATCGAAGGTTGTGACAAGCGTCTCAGACATAGTGAAATGGTGAGAAACACACAAATACAACCAAGACACCACAAATATACCCTCAACAGGTCCCTGAATGAATACACCTGCGTGACAGTGGCTCGCTCGCAGGCCGCACTTCACGCAGGACAAAGAAAAGACACTATGGGCTCGCAGGCCGCATAATAAGCACCGGAATGGCCTGATCAGAGGGCCAGAATTGCCTGCACGCGTGCAAGGCTCAAAGTTCGAAAGAAAACAAAAGTCGATGTCCTGTCTAAAATAGAATGTCCGAAGCAGACCGCTTATATACATGACCCCTGAACCCCCGAATCCTCCGAGAGCCCCACTTCCTTACTCAAACCCTCAGGCCTGTGAGCCGCACCCCAAACCAGTAGTTAACTGAGATGTTGTAGTCTCATGTATAAGATACTGTAAATGATCAATCTTATTGACTGACTTGACTTATTGTTTCTTAAGGAAAGAAAGAAGCAGGAATACCATTGCAATTGGAAGAGGGCTCTTTATGAGCACCTGAACTTCCTTATCATCCTTATCACTCCCTATCGCTCGGTGGCCCCAGTGGCTTGGATCTATGATCTCGTTGCCGATAAGGTGCTCGTATCGCTCATTGTTCGGAGGTCCGGTCAAGAGTCTGTCCGGAGATCCGGTGAGGAGTCCTGGGAGCCGTTGAGAGCGCTTGTGGGCGAGCCGTTGAGAGCATTGTGGGCGCAGACTTCCATAAACAAGTGCTGTAAAATTCCATGAATAAATGCTGCATTTTAACATAGTATACGCCAAAGGTTTAATTTTCGTAGTATTTAGGTATGCTTTTAAGCTGAATTTGCCGGGGTAAAGAAGGTGCTAGGGCGAAAAAGTAGGAAAAAGCCAGGGTTAAGGTACTTTTTTTAAAAAAAAGAATTCTTCTTTTTACTTACTATACCGTCCTGGAAGTTTTGGAAATTTTGATCAGAAATTACCTACATCTTTAAGTTCCGACAGCAACCTTTTGGTGGAACCAGCCGCCAAGACCTTCGGCATGCATGTTTCGACCCGAGCGTTTGGGTTGGCATTGGCCCCACTTGAGTTTGGATGCTGTCTATATACTCTCTGTGCCCCACAATTCAACGTCACCCACCCACTTACGCACATCACGAAAGGCATGATGAGGGTGTTAATAGTGTATGGCAAAGGATTTGGCGGAGTATAGCAAGTTCATAGGCCTCTCTGGCAAGTATTAGCAGCGGTTCCATGCGAAGCGTCTGCAACCTACAATATGAGACTCTGAATACACTGTGGTCCCGTCTCTTATCAGTCGCATCAATATTTGCTAGAGATCCACTCCTGAGTATAAGCCAAGATGACTTTGTCCATCCTCAAGACGTTCAATTGTCCGACGCGTGTAAACTTGTGTAGCCACAAAGGAAGTCAGATTAAAGACAGCATGTTGCGTAGGTATAATCACAGATCTCCTATCACTGGCCCTGTTGATAACAAAAAAAGATACAAGTCTGGGTATCCCGAAACCAAGACCCAACCAACGCCTAGCTACTTGAGATACCACTCCTCCCCGCTTAAAAAACAATATCTGGAATAAAACCAAAAGCATAATCTTAGCTATTCCTCATAACATTCGGTTGTGCCTTGGCAGGTCGAGGCGTGCTTGGCTCCTCTTCCACCGGCACCACCTCCCATCGTTTGGGCGGGTCGTTCATTCCTGGCCATAGATCCGTAGGCAGGAACTCTCCATCTTCCTGCCGGAAGAGCTCTCGCTTCGCCTGGTCTGCTCTTAGCAAATCATCCACAATCTCCTTCGCCTTGCGCCAGGTATTGGCAATCTTGTCCTCTACAACCCTTCGTCTGTCTGCCTCCTCCCTCAGTCGGTCATAGGAAGTCAAGTACCCCTCATAAAACTCCTTCAGGCGCTCCATCTCATCCATCTTTTCAAAGATTGTTTCCTTTTCTCCCTCCCAACGTTGTACAAATTCGTCTTCGGCACCAACATAACTCGGCAGTTTGGCTCCGATGTCCTCCAGCAGTGCGAACGCATTGACAGTAGACACATGTTCGGCGCGAATCGTGTCGGCTTGGTCTTTCAGTGCTCCAAAGACGTCCTCCATGCGCTGCAGCACATTCTGAATGTCCGAAACAACTTCCTCCACCTGAGGCGAATCTTCCAAGACGACTTGTATTATCTCGGCCCTCTCGTGGGGATCCATTGGCTCGAGCTCGGCCATGCGAGATTCCTGCTCTGTAATTACGCCGGAGATGGAGACGGGATCTCCGCTGTCCTCGGTTGTTTCTGCGGCTCTGCGACGGGCAAGAGCGGCGCCCCCTTCAGTTGACCGGACGGCAGTAACGCACATGTCGAAATGCTGAGTTAGGGAGCTGAGATGCTGTGCCATGGAATGCGAGAGGTCGGAGAGCTGGCCCAAGAGCTGGGGCATCTGGTTGTGGGAGCTCGAGGAAGACGGGGAGGGGTTCGAGGACGCGCACGGGAGACGTTTGTTGAGAAAACGTAAATCGTCTTCGAACCGGAGGAGGTCGCCGTCGAAGGAGGTTTGCGCGGCCTACACAAGGACAACCATTAGTGACCGGGACAGTGAGAAAGGATATCAGAGCAACAGATGGCATCATACTTTGAGCTCGGCTATGCTAGATTTTAAGGATTCTCGGAGTATGTCAACCTGGCCCTCATCGACAAAGTCTATCAACGACCTGGTCTCTTCACCTGGAGGGCGGAATGCAGGCTCCACAACCGTATCACGAAGCATCTGGATGGTCTTCTCGAGCCGGCCATTGACGCCGTCCAGCGCGCGGATAAGCCGGTCGAAATCCTTGCGCCCGCTGTTGTAGACGGAAACCAACTTTCGGCGCACCTGTCGCAGGATGAAGATCTGGTCGTTGATGCCACTGCGCAAGAAGGCCGTCTGCGCGCTCAGGACAACCGACTCCTCGTGCATCTGGCGGGCATGGGTGGAAAGGCCGTTGGCGCGAAGCACAAGCGCCATGGAAGAGAGCGACTGCTTCGCGGCAAGCAAATGCTTGACCAGCACCTCGACAGGAACATTATCGGCATCGAAGCTTGACGGTGGCGGCTTTTGGCCTTGGGTTGATATCGGCCGCAAAGGTGCGCCTGTTGACGAGGCTGAGCCGGGAGATGCCATTGGATTGGGGCAACCTGGAAGTCGGATGCGTCAAGTGCTAGGCTGGGAAGGGTGTTGTGGTGACGGAAACAGGAGAGCAGATGCGGCCCGCGGGTCTCGGCATCTTTGTTGATGATGGTGGAGAAAGAAGGGGACTGCCCACGAGACTTCTGCCCTGTCTTGATGAACAGCTGAATGTCTGGAGCTTTGACTCTGGAGCCTTGTCGGTGTTGCAGCCGTCCGTGGGTGTTGTCAATAGCTTATCGCCAGCGATAGCAGGGGACGCACGAGCCAAGTATGTCTGCCACCTACACCGTCCATCTGTGTCGAATTCCACTTGCGCGTGCTTCATCTCTATGTACTGTACCTACCGGCCATGGCGCTACCTTCGACAGTAGCCCGAGATAGACGTGTTACTGTCCCTTGATGGACAGGTTCCTGTCGTCCTAGGTGAGATGATGAAGGTCTGGTGGTGAATGCTAATGTTTTGCCAGGGGTAATCGACGGTTCATGATGATGGACGCCAGAAATGATGGGGTCATCTCTGGCGACTGAACGCTGGCGGATTCTCTTAAAATTTGGCTTTGGATTTATTTTGACTTTATGTCACTTTTGAAGTGTGGCCAGGTTTGACCTTGATTCATCCTGCTGCAGTCCTTATAAACGAGCGTGTTCTCAATTGACCATCGTCCTTGCTGTGCTGCATCGCAGCACCCAGCCCTGACAGGCAACCACCCCCGCGGTCCGCCGATAAGATAAGAGCGTCCGCCCCACCAAAAACTTCCAACCGCCACCAATCCAGCCTTTCATCGCCGTGCTCCCCGACTACCCTACCTCTGCGACAGTTCGTATATCTCAAAGTCCTGCCGTCCATGATGTCTTCCTCGGAACCAGTAGCACCCGGAAGTGCGGCGCCGCACCAGCCGCCCTATACCTACCAGCCAAACCAAGGCTATGCTCCGACTGAGCCCATCCCCACTGAGCTCGCCAATGCTGCCCCGCGTGGTGTCGACGAGTACCTGTGGGAAGACAGCGATGATGATGTGGCCTACAGCGACGAACTCGACGATGATTACCTGGAGGGTGGCGAAGGTAACTCGGGCGACATCACCAAACAGGTCAACCGCCAGCGTCAGCTTCAAGGCGCCAACAATGGAGCACCCACAGCTCTCCCCCGCTCCAACGCCCAGAAGCCAAAGGCCAACAACTCGAACCACCTTGACGACCTCGATTCCGAACTGGCAAAGCACGCAAGGAAGCTCAAGACCGATCTTATAATCGATGACGACGACTTCTGGCACGGAGATGACCGCACGGGCGAGGTCAAGGACAAGGACAAGGACAAGGCCGACCGCGCCACCAACGAGTTGGTGATGGACCAGCGCACACGCATGATTCTGCTCAAGATGATCAGCCGCGGTATTGTCAGCGAGGTGCACGGTGCCATCAGCACAGGCAAGGAAGCCAACGTTTACGGTGCCGTGTTGGATCCCCTGGATGGAACCCGCCCCTTGCACCGCGCCATCAAAATTTACAAGACGGCCATTCTCGTCTTCAAGGACAGAGAAAGGTACATTACAGGCGAGCATAGGTTCAAGAGAGGTGCCAATAAGAAGAACAACCGGGAGATGGTCAAACAATGGGCCGAGAAGGAGTTCCGCAACTTGAAGCGTCTGCATGCTGCCAGCATTCCATGCCCAGAACCTCTGGAGCTCAAGTCTCACGTCTTGGTGATGGAGTTCCTGGGAAATAAACGGGGTTATGCCTACCCAAGACTGCGGGATGCCACTCTTTCCGATGAGGGCACCGAAAACCCGTGGAGGCCTGTGTACATCCAGCTCTTGGGCATCATGCGCCGTCTTTTCAGGGTCTGCAACCTGGTACATGCCGATCTTAGCGAGTACAACATCCTCTATGACAAGAACAAGCTGTACATTATCGACGTCTCGCAGTCAGTCGAGCACGAGCACCCGCGTGCCCTTGAGTTCTTGCGCATGGACATCAAGAATGTGGGCGATTTTTTCCGCCGCAAAGGTGTCGACACCCTCCAGGACCGCGCCATATTTGACTTCATCACGGCGATCGATGGTCCTGTCGAGGAGCCAGAGCTTTCCGAGGCCATCGAGCGACTCTACGAGACCCGCCCTTCCATCCAGGATGCCGCGACCGAGGAAGTTGATGTCGAAGTCTTCCGCAACCAGTTCATCCCCCGAACCCTGGACGAGGTCTACGATATGGAACGGGATGCCAAAATGCCCGTTGAGCAGCTAGTCTACAACAGCATGCTTGCCAATACAGTTTCCGTGAAACCGGAGACCGCAGAAGAGGGCTCAGAAGAGGACTCAGAAGATGGCACTACGGCGGACGGTGATGACAGGTCAGAGAGCAGCGAGATCGATCAAAGCATATTTGACAAGGGCCCGCCAAGAGGAAAAAAGCATGAGGACAAAGACGAGAAGAGGCAGCACAAGCAAACGGTCAAGGAGGAGAAGAGAGCCAAGAGGGCCGAGAAGATACCCAAGGCGAAGAAGAAGAGGATCATTGCTACCACCACTAAGAAGAGGAAGTAGTCTGTCTTTTTTTTTCTCCGTTGGGGCAGAAAAGCAAGCCTGTTGGTTGATCCAGGAGTTATGCAATTTTACTTACCTTGTGAAAGCTGGCACAGTCTCTCTCCATTTACGCTTCATGTATAAAACACTGATAGCAACATCTTGCGAACCGGATGATGAGCAAACACTTACTGCCCGAATGTACTGAAAGGATGAGTTCTTCTGGAGGGACCTCCTCAACCAGTTCAACCTCTTGATCAGACATCTGAGAGCAGATCTGAACCACTCTGCCTTGCTGCAGAGTTGGCTTTGATGATCAAAGAGAGCCCTGACGGTTTTGCGTTTCGATGAATGTATTGACATGTCACAGCTTCGGTAATTAACGGTAGATAAAATAGACCACTGGAGTCTGTGGATAAAACCTATCATGTTCTGTTGTCAATGATGATGTTGGACCCAGGGGCATAACTAAACGCACGCCAGCCACTTGTCCAGCACCTGCCCTTCGGCATAGTTGCCTTCTCCCCTTCTCCCTCCTGTCCGACTGAGGCCCGGCCGAATCACGAACTTGGCCTTTTGGCCTGTGACGCACTCTTTTTCGGCCACATTGGCCAACTTGCTGTCTAGTTCAAAGTTGTCGCGGAGGTCCGGGTAGCAGAGATAATACCAGCTCTGCTGACCACATAATGTTTCGTCAAAGGCGATGGCTTTTGTGACAATCTTGCGAAGCATATCCCGCACAGCAACCATGGGCAGGCGGGATCTGAACGGATCGATGAGCTCCTCGAGCTTGTCAGATACATCCAGGATGGTCTCCTGGACATCGGTGGCTTTGGGGCCCAGGGTATAGATCAGAGAAGCGGTAGCTGCTTTCCATTGGTGGAAGTGGCGCGTTTTGTCTGGTTCAGAGGGTTTGATGGACGATGCCAGCGCCACGCCTTCATCGTCCCGTTCGCGGTTAGCACACAAACACCACACCTTCTTGCGGAAGAAACGGACGAGGAACAACACACTCAGCTTTTCGAGTCTGCTCTGGTATCTCCCCGCCCAGCAGGCATTCCCATGGGTCGTCGAGCTAACAAAGACAGCACCATGTAGGACTTTCCAGATGGCCGCCTCGACAAACCAATCTGATGCCGTCTTGTCGAGCACCATTCGATCATAGCCGGGACATATTTCTTTCAGCTTGTCCCCGCGGGCCTTGGCCCACTGTTCCATCTTGCGCGCACCCAAGTCTCCGATGCTCAGATAGCAGCGAACAAAATTGTGTACCTCAAAGGTCAGCTCTCGCCATGCCTCGAGAATTCTGCTCTCCGTAATCTGCAGTCGGGACTGCCCGAGCGGTGTCTCAGCTGCCATGCCGGCAGAATCGGCTGCCTTGGTGCGGAGGCGCTCGATGAGAGCGTTTTGGGCAGCAAGCTGCTCCTCGTAAGCGGCTATTTCTGGCGGGAGGACGTGTTTGGCCGCATTGAGCTCTTCCCCCAGCCTGACGATCTCCTGGTCTCGCTGCGTGATCTCATTATGGGCATGCTCGATCTCGTGCTGGGCCTGGCGGAGCTCCTGTTCAAGGTAGTTCATCCGATCTTTTGCTTGCTGCCAGGAAAAATCGGATGCGATGCTGGTGCTGGGCACTGGCTGTGGGCTTGGGATGGTACTGGTGTCAATGGCGCTGTCAACTTGCTGGAGCAAAGTGGTTGCGGTAGCCACGGTACCGCATTTGGGCACACTCCCTTTTCGAGTGTGCTGCTCAATAACTGGGTTGGTGCTCATGCTCAAACGAGATGCCACGACTTCGAGAGTTGACACGGTTTCGACATGAAGCTTCGGTGGAACAGCTGGAGGGCTGTCGAGAGAGACAAGTCCATTTGGGTTCCTTTTGCCCAACTTAGAGGGCTGGTCCGCCGTTGAGAAGCTGCTTCGTGAACCAGCGACGCTCACGATACCACCGTCAAAACTTTTGTTTGACACTCTTGGTGACACAAGCTTCGGCTTCTTCTTTAATCGATACCATGCGGACTGATGGGTTGTTGGGCCTGCTGAAATGTCGTGATACGAAGCCGAGTCCCTTGAACGAGAGTGTTGAGAGGAATTGCCACCAGATGGCCTGGGCGACCCGTTGAGACGGTCATCGTCAGGCAGGACTGTTGGTATGGGAAGTATCCTCGCCTTCTGAAACCACGAAGTTGCGCTCATGCTACTTTCGTCTGCTGTGCGTGGCCTTGGAACTCGACGATCCAGTGGTCGGGATCTGTGATGAGTTGTTAGAGGTGGATAATTCTGTCCGGTCAAGCTTCGTTCTCGAAGTGAATAGTCCATATGACTGACGAAGTGAAGAAAAGGAAATCTCCTGAGCCCACCACATCCCCCATCCTGGCAACATGGTTGAAATGCATGTTCTTAGCTCTGTGCCTTCGAGAATTTTGGCGCCCTCAGCCTCAAGAGACTTGTGCTACCTGAATGGTGGTTTGAACACCGGGGTGTGGAAGCAACATGCATCACGCTATTGACATGGAGGCAGCCACAACGACGCCATGAACGCCTCAGGCTAGCCAGAAGGATAGGTACTGCCTGGCCGCACTCGTTAAGAAAACAGGGGCCGCACAAGGACTCGCAGCCTGCCTGTTGGGATCCATTCGGGTCCCCCATGACACAACGGGGCCAAAAATGAAGGCAATTAGAACACATTGCGGGTAACGAAATGGTATGAGTAGGTAAGGTAGGTGGGTAAATCTAGGCGCTTATCTTGAAATTGTCGAATAGTAGGTCGGCGGAACACTCGATGGGGGGCCGCGGGTAGCTGAGGTTTGAACTTTGGAGTGAGGGCGGGGCACTTTCAAGCTAGCCGAGGAGCTATTATATCTCACACACCCACCATATCTCACACACCCACCATATCTCACACACCCACCACCAGCTGCACGACAAACAAGGTGATGTTCAGAATGGCTGCCAGCACCGTCACCGCCCGCCCTGCCGCCTGGCCTTTCATGGCCCTAGCAACCCCTTCCTTGATCCGCGGACCTGGCTGTGCCCCCAGCTTGGCCACCGACTTGTCGATTCGCCTCAACACATCCTGGGCCGCGCTTATCTCTCTTTCCTTGTCCCGAGCCACTGCCTTGTCTCCGATGGCGATGGCTTCATCGTGTTGATCTTCGAGGTCCTTGAGCCTGATGCTGTATTCCACCTTGGTCGACTCCAGCTTCTGAAGTAGACTGTTCCCAGCATTGGTGCGAATGAGATCGCGGCCCTCTTCGATAACTTGCCGTTGGTAGTCAAGAACCACAGGTTCCTTTGGCGCCAGCTTACGGACAATGGACCATGCGCTTTCGGGAGTCCCCTCAAACTTCGTTACCCCCGCCCCTTTTTCTGTCAGGGATTTCCAGTATTTTTCACTGAGTTGCGTCTGGCGTCGAAGACCCTCCCCTTCGTACTCGTCACGCAACATATACCACATTGTGGTGACCAAGACGACGTTGGCCATGGCAGAATCTCCAATCAAGGATTGAAGGAGCCGCAGATAGGTTCCCGAGGACCCGGTCATCCGGTTGTCGGTGATCTTGTGAAGGTACAACACACCTTTGAGTGGTATGCCAAGTGCGTGCTGGGTTGCCAGAAACTCGGTAATCTCAGCCAACACTTCGCCATCTGGTCGTTCAGTGTCATCAAATCCAGGCGTATCAACAACCGAGATGCTCCTCTCGTCTCCGTCATCGTCTTCGAGAACCATTTGAACCAGTTGACAGCGTGAAGTCTCTGGATCAACGTTAGCAACCATGAACCTGGTAACTATGCTGGCGCTCCTGTCTGTGTTTCCAGTGGATAAGGTACTCACGAGAACGAAGAGTGTGTCCCTCTCTCACAGGTCGTTCGGCTACAGGACCCTTCTTCTTCAGCTGATTGATGAAATAACTCTTTCCAGCACCCGTCACCCCCAAGAGGAGAATGATGCCCTCCCTCTCGCTGTCCATGATGAACTTTTCTACACTCTTTGGCGTTCTGCTGGCCAAGGTATGTCGGAAGAAGAATCGCTATTTTGGGGCGAGTTTTATGAAATAAACCTCCTCCTCAAAGACCGATGGGATTTTTGACGTGGATGGGGGAGGGGTGGTTGTATCCCAGCCTTGCCTTCATCGGGTACTGCGCCAAGCATGTCCTCCGAAGACCTGCAAGCGCTGTACCCCGGTTTCGAGCTGAGACGCGGGGGTGTTGACGGGATGTTTGGTACTTTGGCTGCGGCCCTGTTGTTGATCAGGTCATCCATCTCATCGATACCCCTTTACACCATTTTTCTGTCTATCTTTCACAAAGGAAAAAACGATACACCTCCAGTCAATCTCTCTGATAGCTATCCAACCACATCATGTCGTCACTACCCTACCGGCTTCGGTCTTCTCTTGCGAGTCCTAGCCCATCTACCAGTGGAGGCGTTGCTGGCGGCAAGTTTGTAGCCGTAGGTATCGACTTCGGGACCACGTGGGTTTTTGCAATAGGTGAAGACAATACCTTTGTGTGTACTAACTTGGGGTTCATGTCAGATACTGCGGTGTGTCTTGGGCCTTCTCGGAAAGTCCGGGTGATATTCATGAAATCACAGAATGGCCTTCCGAGTTTCACTTGAATGCAGGCGAGGACCAAGTGCCTACTCAATTTGATCTCGCATCAGGGAAATGGGGGTATGAGGTCACACCGCAGATGAAGCCCATAAAGTGGTTTAAACTCCTTCTGCTCAAGGACCAGGATATCATCCGAGACGAGATCCGAAATTCGCGTCCTCTAAAAGACGCCCAGCAACAGATAAGAGCACGCGGGATGACTCCTACCGAGGTTGTGGGCTTATATCTCAAGAAGCTATGGGCACATACATATAAGAAGCTGGGCGAGATGTTAGTGATTGACAACCTGCCACTTCGGGTAGCCATCACTGTCCCCGCCATCTGGCCTCCCGTAAGTTATTTAACATCACCCAGGACGAGCTTGGGTTTACTGGTGCTAACAGAAGCCAAACAACGTAGTATGCAGAGCAGGCTATGAGAGAGGCTGCCAACATTGCTGGCATCACCGTCGACAGGGACATTGGCACCACAACGCTCGATTTGATTCAAGAGCCAGAGGCTGCTGGCCTGTCCATATTTCTCGACCGCCGAGACTTTCCTGAAATTCAGGTATGATATATCTCGAAGGTTTCAATTGTTTGGTGAGCTGATTGTGCCTTTCAAGCCCGGAGAGTCATTTGTTGTTTGCGATGCCGGCGGAGGAACGGTTGTAAGTTGTTCTTAAACTTCGCCACCGTGGCTCCTGGCTAATAAAGGTATTCCAGGATGTCATCAGTTACACCGTCAAATCCCTCAGCCCGTTTCGCATCGGAGAGTGCGTCAATGGCGACGGTGAGTGCCCTGTTTAGCCAAACAATCAAGATCAATACTGATGCTTAGATCTAGGGAAGCTTTCTGGGGCTTTCAAGGTGGATGAAGCATTTGCAGCCTACCTGAAATGGGAGATAAAACTAAAGCTGGATTCGCTCGATACTGCTGAGCACAATCTGTTTGTCACCAAGGACTGGGAGATGGGTGCAAAGCGCAGTTTCACGGGGAACCCTCAGCCGCCGAGGTTCTTTCTGACCCCCCCTACAAAGGCTTTTGGCAAGATAGACAGACTCAGAGGCAAAGGGTCCTTCTCTATCAGTCGGTGAGTGATGATGTTTCCATCCTAGTTTTCCATCAACCATAGCACAATTTCCAAGACAATGGCTAACCAAATCATTCTTGGTATATGGCAGAGAAGCAATGGCCGGGTTCTTCGACCAGTCTCTGGTTGGGATCCGCTCCCTGCTCACGGAACAAATCAAAGGTGTTGAGATCCAAACGGGGAGAAAACCAAGGGTATGAACGTGGCCCTGCATTGCCATCAAGGTGAGGCGTTTGCGGAGCTTTGCCAATCTAACATGTGTTGACTAGAAAATCCTCCTTGTGGGCGGTCTTGGTGGCTCGCAGTACATCTACAATCAGCTTGACAAAGAGTACGACAACAGCCCAATTGAACCAGGAATGACGAAGGAGAAGATCATTCTGAGACCATTCGATAAAGCGCAAGTGTCATACACCATAACCTTGGCTCGGAAATGCTAGATGCGGCTAACATGATGGGTTCTTTAGCTGGTCTGCTGTCGCCCGCGGGGCGGTAATTCGACTTCTTCAAGACAAAATGTCAATGCTGTCAAGCCTCACCCCTGGTCAGCATCGTGTCATTTCCCGAATTCCCGAGGTCGTCACTCGAAAGGCAAGATACAGCTACGGCATTCAGAGCGAGGTGGCCGTGGCAGCCCTGCGCGACTTCGATCCAGCTCATGACCGAGTGAAGCGGAACCCTGAGAAGACAGAGGTCACACGACGCATGGACTGGTACCTGAAGAAAGGCGACGAAGTGAGCAAGAAAGAGCCCGTCCTGTTTGGATATCACCAATACGCCACCAAGCAGACGGCCCAATCGAAATGTGTATTTGTCATCGAGTACAGCCAGTCAGACATACCTCCCAAAAGAAAGGATGAGACCGTGACGGAGTTGTGCCGGATTGAGTGTGAGTGGGACAAGCCTTTTGAACAGTGGAAACCGGTGGGCAACCTGGCAGATGGATGGCGGAAGTTTGACGAGATGTCACTGGCTATGAGATTCGGGGGACAGCCCAAGTGGACGATCCAGGTGGGTTCCAAGCAGGCGGAACACGATGTGAAGGTGGAGTATCAGAGTTAAGGCAAAATGGAGTCAACATCTTGGTGGGGAAATGCCTGGCCAAGTGGCCAAGAATGGTCTGATTGGCTTTCACGATGCTAAGAAAGGAGTTTCAGGGTCTCAACAGGATTGGCGTAATGATGTGCTTCCAGGTTGTGCCGGGCATGTATGTATGTGCTCGTGGAACAGCATGTCTTCATATCAAGATTCAATATTCAATGTGGCCTAGGCAATCAAGGTGTTGTAGAAGACGGGAAGAGGCTCTTTTCTGGCCTACTTTTACCATTCGTTGGGCGCCATGCACAGATTCCATGCAGCTTCTGCTCTCAATGGCACACTACTGACGCATTTGGTCTCTCCGGATACCTTTCTTGGGTCATGTTGGTTGTTGAGGTTACACCAACTTCCGAATTCAGCAACCAAGCGCGGTTACCATGCAATGCCGATCAAAGCACGAAACTTTGGCAACTGTCAGGTAAGCACACCTTAGAGTGACTTACAAACCAGGATAAAACGAGCAACTAGTGTTAACAATGATGTTTTCTACTCTTCCCAGTGGGGATCCAGTAAATACTGGAGCCCTGCAACTTGTACAAATAGTCAGTGATCCCTTCCCAATGTTCTGCGGCCCGTCTCTTTACATCAACCTCATCTTACACCCACATCTATTCGGTTCATTGTTTCAGGGTAAAAATGCCTTTCGTTCTGATCACTGGAGCCTCTAGGGGCATTGGGGTGAGCAATGTCAAAGCCATCTTGCTGATTTTGGTCAAAGGACTAACCCGCCATACCTCACACAGTACGAATTTCTTCGTCAGTACTCAAGTGATGCGAAAAATACTGTCATTGCACTTGTCCGCAACAAATCTGCCACAGAGAAAAAGGTGTCTGAGGATGCAGTCCTACAAGGGCGGCCGAACATTTACATCCTACAAGCTGATATCACCGATTACAATGCGTTGAAGGTACGAATGAGTCTAACAATATTCGAAGAGAGACGGCAGATTATTATATTGCGACGATTGACGCTAACGAATCACATCAGCAAGCGGCTGCCGACACGGCTGAGATCACGGGCGGGTCTCTGGACTACATCATTGCCAACGCGGGTCTTGTGCCAAAATTCGACTTGTTTCTACCGATTGGCGAACTGTAGGTTCTTCAGACTTCACTTGTGGGAAATTCTTTTCTATTAACACTGCAAAACAGGGGCAACCAACCGGGAGAGCTCACCAAGACCTTCCGTGAGGCCTTCGAGATCAATGTCATTGGCAACGTTCATCTTTTCAACCTCTTTCTCCCCCTTATCCTCGCCGGTCACGTCAAAAAGATTGTCACCATAACATCCGGCCTTGCTGATAACTCCTTCACCAATCAATGGGGGGCCACTCCCGGTGCGTTGTATGCTGCGAGTAAGGCCGCCATGAACACTGTTGTTGCCAAGTTCAACGCGCAGTTCAAGAAGGACGGGGTTTTGTTTCTGGCTGTCTGTCCCGGGCCAGTGGAAGTTGGACATTATGACGGGGCTACAGCGGATGACCTAGCTGCCGTGGAACCCCTCCTCAGTATCTTCAAGGAGTATTCACCTGGTTATGAAAGGCCCAAGGCGCCAGAGGTTTCGGTGAGAATGATGCGGGATGTTATTGAGGCGTCAAGCTTGGAGAAAGGGGATGGAGGTGCTTTTATCTCTCATTATGGAAACCAACAGTGGGTGTAGAGGGAAGCCTCCAGAGTTCAGGGGGGCGGGTACGACAGCAATGTCGGATGACATCATATCACATTTCTGATAACCTACCTTACTATACTCCGCAAACCATCAAATTTCTTTTCTGAGAAAGTATCTAAATAACATCGTACAGTATTCCAACTTTGCAAAACAATTCGTTGGGTGACTACAAGGTCGTGACGTTGAATGGTGGGTCATGACAACATCAACCGGTACGGGGATAAGCACCCACACAGAATCAGGTTTTGCACATGTCAATAATGCAACGGCCAGTGGAACGCCAAGCGCGTAGAAAGCAGGGAGGGATAGTTATCACTCAAATATATATATGGCCCAACGTAGCTTAAGTGATGGTCCCTCGAAAAGTCCTGTCTTTCAGACCTTGACCATCGCCTCCCGCATACAATTCAATCTATCAAGCCTCCCAACTACGTGCAAAATGGCAAACACAAACAGATCCAATGAAACAGGGTTGTTAACCCGATGGGTTCCTGATCGCCTCAAGCATTCGCGTCTTTACCGCTGGTTCCTCCGCCTCACGCGCGTCCTGCAATTCCTCTCCTCCGTCATCTCTCTTGGCATCTTCTCTCAGCGCATGTACAAGGTATACCGTCTGGTCAACTCAATCAAAACTCGCCGCGGAGTCAACAGTGCAATCGGGGCCGTTGAGGGCATCCTTGCCGCCGCCGTCCTATACACGCTCATCACGACTGTCATGGCATTTCTTCTCAAGGGAGGTGGTCCCAGGTGGCTCCGCTGGCTCTGGGTTCTCTTCGATATCTTGTTTGTTGGCGCTTTCATCGCAGTTGCTGTTGTCACATCGCCAAACGGAGGTATGGCTGGACCAAGGCACTGCTATGACGATAGAGATGCGGCAGACGCGGCAAACGTAACTGGTGAGACGACGACAGGCGATGATAGCTGTGACTTACCTTGGGGAACGTTCATCCTTGCTATCGTCAGCACGTGAGTTACTCCACAAGAAACTCCCGAGGTCCACAGGACACTGACAAGGAAGAAACCAGGGTTTTTCATGCCATTACAGCTGCTTTCCATGAAGTGCGCGACATGTATAGGAAGCACCACAAGGCGGGAAGTGACGAACATGCCATTGCGACCCACCACCAGCAGATGAGGCACTCCGATGGTGTACACCACGGACCTACCGTTGCAAACGGACACCAACAAACGCATATGGGTTATAGCAATGGAAGGCATGGTACCGCTAGGGTCTAAGGTTGGTTTTGAGGGGTAGTGCAACTGTAAAGGGTGTGGTGTTTTTGGCTGTATAAACTTCAAAAATATGTAATCAAATGAACGAGTAAATAATCACTTGATTCAGTTCATCATGGGGGTTTTCAAGCTCATACCGCTGCTCACTCTTTGTCTCACTAGTTCTCACATGACAGCAGTGGTGTCCGGGATGCGTTGTATTTAGAACCCGATGGTAAGCCAGACTATGATCCTACGCGAGCTAAAAATTTCTTGGGTGGCATCACCCGACAGAATGGGGGTCAGCTACAGGACTCCCTGCTGACCTCCCAACAATGACTCTCCACACACACTCAGAGAACCACGCACTGGGACTTGTCTCAGGGCACGAATGGCCATCAACCTATAAATCAACGAAATGTAGCTGATTTGGAGGAGACTAAACCGAGGGACATTTCTTGTTTTTTTTTTTACCACTCACCTATATTGTAAAAATATGGCACGAACACAGTCGGTCTTTGCAACTGCATCGCACAGCAAACCGTTAGTCGCTCAAGCAGCAGATGCTTGCCGACATTGTATACGCGACTTGGACTTTGCAGGTATTGATGGCCCGGACCTGCGAGAAGCTAGCTACCGTATGTAGTCATATTAGGACCTGTTTCATCTTTTTGTCTACTAAACACATCCCATGGCCGCAGTTCTAGAAGATATCGACTTACAACTCCGCGTCCTGGAGCTGTACCACGATCAGTATTTCGACGATCCAAAATGGAGACACAATGCTGTTGCAGGCTGTCTCAGTTCACTCCTTGAGTATTTCGTTACTATGACATTGAATAACTGCGACGCTGCCGTCAGCCAAGGCAACGAATTCAAGGCGTTCAAAATGCGGGTGAAAAGGGGCCTTTGTGACTTGAGAGAGCAAGCAAGAAAATTGGACAAAACACTCGGGTTTCTTTCAGGGTTGGTGAAATCTTCTGGGATCCCCCCAAGCGTACAATCAAGCTAATGGGAGATCAGACCTGAGGAAAGTGGAGGGTTTCCACTGCCAGATGCAACGAATCCTAGGAATGTGCCTGCAGGTGGGCTGACTTTGCTGGCTGTTGGTTCGTGCCCACTGTTTCCAGGAAAGAAAGAGAATGCATTGCTGACAGCGGAGGGCATAGATGGTGGAGGCGTTCGGGGACTGGTCAGTCTTCGAATCCTAAAAGCCATTATGGATGAGGCCAACAGAGAGAATGGGACAAGCAAAACAAAGACGCCGGCGGAGTGTTTTAAGCTTGCTGGAGGAACAAGTACGGGGGGCTTGATCTGTATTATGCTCTTTCGATTAGTGAGTTTGCTATGCGTGACAGAGGCTGAAAGTTGACAAACCACACCGGCTAACACATTTTACAGAGCATGTCGATCGATGAAGCGATAACGGCGTACAAATCATTGTCACAAACCTTGTTCCAGCCCAGCTTCATCTCTAAATATTTAGGCGGTGCCTACATCAGAACGATGTTTGGCTTATCTTGGTACGAGGGCTCGTCGCTCGAGCATGCAGTCCGAGACGAGGTCGTTGCTCAGGGGCTAGATCCAAATGCTACTTTGCTAGACCACAGCTCTGTGCCAGGCACTGAAGGGTGTCAAGTGTAATTGCCTTTCCGTTCTCCCCTTGCAGAAAACAGCTTGCTGATGAAAGAAGCTTTGTCACTTCCGTCAGGTCAAGGGACAACTTCGCTCTTCGCTTTCGCTCTTACAGATTTCCCGATGGTTCACTGCCAACATACAGTTCGGCTACCATCGTTCAGGCTGCTCGCGCGACATCGGCGGCGCCCTTTTATTTCCCCCCAGCAACGATAGGTAGGACGGAGTTCTGGGATGGAGCACTAGCAAACAACAATCCCGTGGATGAACTCTGGGCTGAGAAAAGCCTGTTGTTTCCCCGCTGGATAACAGATAAGCCGGTTGTCAAATGTGTGCTGAGTCTGGGAACAGGAAGATTTGACCCTTCACGAAAGAAGCGGAGCTGGATTGCGTCACATCCTGCCATCTCCAAGGGAGCGCAGCTGCTGGAGAACCTGACCAACGTCGAAAACGTGCATCGCAGATTTGACCAGCTGATGAGGGCCGAGGGAGTGTGGTACTTTCGGTTCAACCCGCCAACCACAGAGGATGTTGATTTGGCTGAGTACAGAGAGGAAAAGCTGGCTGGGTTGGAGGCCGACGTGGAGAGGTATCTGGAGAGGCCCCATATTAAGGTGATGCTGAGGCTTTGTGCTCAATTGCTGGGCTGATGCTGCAGCGGGAGGTGCAAGTAGGTATTGATCGGCAGAAATGGAGTTGCTCCTTCCCACATGCCAACCGCGCCCTTTGACGTCACCAATCGACTTAAATAGTTGTAGACCGAATAATACCTACCCAACAATAAACAACACAGCGCAAACTGGCACAACATGGACTCCGACATCAAGCCCTTCAACATCAGCATTTCGGATGCCAAAATCGCCCAGCTGCACCACAAGCTGGAGCATGCCACTTTCCCCGACGAGACACCCTTGTCCGATGATTGGGCAGGCGGTGTTTCCCTCAGTGACATAAAGCGACTGGTCAACTACTTGAAGGGCGATTTCGACTGGCGCCAGCAAGAGAGACGGTACTGAACCGTGATTTGCCCCAGTACAAAACAACAATCCATGTCGATGGTTTCGATCCGCTCAAGATACACTTCGTTCACAAGAAGGGCAGTCGCCTAGGAGCCATTCCCCTCTTGTTTTGTCACGGATGTGAGTCAACTGCATCCGCAACACTCGGCAAGCATTCCCCACTGACTTGTACCTTCCCATAGGACCTGGTAACTTCATCGAAGTGGCCAAAATTCTCCCTCTCTTAACCAATCCGGACAGTCAAGATCAGCCGTGCTTCGATGACGTTGCTCCATCTCTGCCCAATTTGGGTTCTCATCTGGCCCTTCCAAGCCAGGATTTGTGCTCGAGCAGTACGCAGAATCTTTTCACAAGCTGATGCTTAAGCTTGGGTATTCAAACTACGGTGCGTTCCCTATTTTAGTTTTGTCTGCACATGCGGCTGCTGACAGCCATCCCATAGCCACACAAGGAGGAGACTGGGGGTACGGCATCACACGTTTCATGGACATCAGATATGGTCCTGCGTCGTCGTCCGCGACCAAGAAATCTGGAGCCGTCTTGGCCAGTCACATCAACCACAACCGAGCCGTTCCTCCTTCCATCAGTACCATCCCACAGCATGGGTCCCTTGTGTACCTCAAGTTTCTGTTTTCCACGTACAGCAAACGAGAAAAAGAAGGCTTGGCTCGAACCCACCGGTTTTGGGAAGAAGGTGCCGCCTACAACGGCCTCCACTGCCACAATCCAACCACCATTGGCATTGCTTTGAGGGACTCGCCTGTGGCCCTGTTATCGTGGATCTACGAGAAGCTCTACGACTGGACAGACGACGAGATCCTTACCTGGATCAGCATCTACCAGTTCGCCAGTGCAGGGCCCAAGGCTGGCTGCCGCATTTACTACCACTCGGCAACTGCCAAGAAGGTGGAGGAATACAATCCGGGAGTGAAGCTGGGTGTGTCAACCTTCCCAAAGGACTTGTTGATGTCGCCAAGCTACCACTATCGGACCTTGGGTCCGCTGGTGTTTGAGAATTGGCATAACAAGGGAGGCCACTTTGCTGCTTGGGAAGTTCCAGAGCTCTTGGTTGAGGACATGAGGGTGATGTTTGGTGGCCTAGTCAAGAGCGGAGAGATAAACTTTCCTGGCCCGAAGTAAGCTAAATATAATAAAATGCATTTGAGATTACGATTCTCACAAACGCCCCTCGTTCTCTGCGTGCGACTTCTTGAGCGCATCCTGTCTCCACACATCGCATACCCAACTCCACCAGCCATCACTTCCAAAACCCTAATTTTACACGATTCATGCCTGCTCGAAATCACGACTTCACACAAAAGTAGTCAGTCCTAGCCGATTTCCATCAATCTATTCAAGGTCAGATGGCCGAGCGGTCTAAGGCGCCACGTTAAGGTATCAACCTTAATTCCACTCCACCAAAAGAGTTCCGTGGTCTCGTAAGGGGCGTGAGTTCGAATCTCACTCTGATCATTTTGCATTCCGTATATTCTTTGGCATTGTTTCTTTCTTTCCAGGTAAAGGCTACCTCTGATATTGTGTGCTGTAGTAGCGCTTTTTTTACATGTTTGTCCGTTGCCTGGGCAACTGTCAGGGGGGTCAGGGGCCAGCTGCCTGTGGCAAAGGCACGATGACATACCCATCACTGCTAGTTGCCCAATGATGAAATTGCGGTTGATACCCAGGCAATGATGTACATTGTACTGGCATTAAGAACTCAACTGAAGCCCAACTAGGCTCTCGGTATGTGGCATTATTGCCAAGTCGTAAGGTACCGATATGTGAGGAATCACATTCACCATGTCATACAGTTCAGCACAGTGTCTCGATGAAAACAGATACATTTCGACTTTAGCAGGTTTGAAAGCTGTAAATTGCCGGCGGTCGTGTGTTGTTGATCGGCTTTGTGATCGACATCCGCCACCGTATGCATATGCACGCCGAGAAAGTTGACAAGGACCCTGAATTCCATAAGATAACGTTGAAGGGTCCACCGATGATCGGAGCTATGACATGCTCCCAATGTACGATGAAATAATTGAACTAGAGGATCAGCATCTGTGTTGTTGTGTAGTCCTATCAATGGCCCACTCAGCCCTCGATGGCCAGAAGATTGTCAGGGACTCGGCAACGTATGAGTCGTAGAGCCGGTTCCATCAAGATCATGGAGGCCTAATATAATCATGTAGCAGACGTAACATGCAACGGATGGGAGCAAGATCGTCGTTCGTGTAAAGAGCAACGTACTATCATGGTGCATTTGCAGCCATACTGGAAAAGTGATGTTGAATCAAGTATCGGCCGGGGATCCTACGACCTCGTACTACTCTACGACCTGGGACTTGCAGCTTTTGCACAAGACTTTTTTCAGGGCTGGTATGATGTCTCAGCAAATAACGTACACGCCATGTGAAGTGATCGCCAGCCAACATGGTTGGTCTGTGATATCAAGCTAGTCTTTGGGCAGTTTGATGCATCATCATAACGACACAGAGTCTTCGATAACTTTCCAGATTTCTGAAGTTTGTCACCGGCTTCTAGTCACGGCATACTCAATGGAACCCAGGGAGTCGGGTCATTCTGTGGGAGCAAGTTAGGTTGGGTCTTTTCCACACCCCCAAGACAAAAAAGGTACTGGATACATGCCTGGCCCTTCAGCAAGGGGGAGGTGTGTCAGCAAGACAGCTTCTATCAGTCGCTGGAAGGTAGATCACACCCATACAGACTACATCAAAGTAGCGTGTTTTCAAGATGCTAAACTACCTACCGACAGTTGGCGAGAGGCCATCACAGCATTGCGCGGCCGGACTCTGCGCTCACCTACCACATTCATCTGCCTTACTGAATACCGATCTGAAGACAGATGTAGGCTCTTGTCCATCATTACAACCATCCGTCCTGACTGCCTGCCTATCTTCTTCAAGTCTGTGCAACCCGCATATTTCTTTCCATTGCTGTTCTGGGAGCATCTGGATTGTGCTGATATCGTTTGTGCACCCCCAAGCCATCCCACCGAGCTGTCCCAACACCACCCTCTTATCTGCAGCCATGCTGACCGGTAATAACATTGACACCACCCCAGACCGCTGTGCAACTTTCGAGCCTTCTAGATCATCCGCCTATCGCACATGATTCCGCTTGTGTGTCCTCGACTCGGGGGGGGGTCCATCGTCTGAAATAGCACAGCGAAGACCGTCATATCTAGTCCATACCAACCTCCGAACTAGCACTACCAAGGTATGCGGTCACTCCTCAGGAAGATCAGGACTCCATGAATGCCACGGGCGGATGTTATACGTCAAGTGCTACGCGTGCCCCTCCCCATGTGTTTGTGTCTACGGTTCGCGTTTGCTTCTTGACGGCAATCCCCTATATATTACAAACTAGAACCCAAACAGTTTCTTTGAAAGACGCAGCCAAAGCTCCCTTCACGAATGCCTAACCCATGTGGCATTTTTCTAGCAGGACTCGTGTGTCGAAACGCAACGAATTCGTTGAGCACCTTTCTATTTCACAGGCCCAAGAGTTCCACCCATGGGCTACCAGCGGATAAAAGCGGCTTCTTTGCCTGCCTTGTGCAACTATTCCTGCCGCCGCCAACGTCTTTTCCCTTCCCGTTGGGTCTTCACCACAGGGCGGGCAGGCGGGAAGATAAGGCTAGTTCATGAGGTGCGACAGTTGTCCAAAGGGTGGACCATCCAACATCCCTTCCACTGCTCTCATACTTCAATTTCTTGCTCTCGCAACCGGGAGCAGCACCCAGACCCAAGCACTCGTGTAAAATGTATCATAAATCATCATACCATCCAACCGCCTATGCAACCACGACCCCAAAAGGAAACGCCTCCCTAGACGTCTCCACCATGCTACACCCCATCGAAAGATATCTCCGTGAGTCTGAGCAAGCCTGTTTGCTCATTGGCTGAGAGACCTAAACGCCATGGCTGCCCGGGAGGAGGGAGGCGAGCCAGGGAGGGCAGGGTGCGTGTTAAATACGTACAATGGGGGCGGACGCGAGAAGAAGGGTGTCAACGCTTGCGGGGAAGGGTGTAGGGTGCAAGTCGAGGAGGGAGTGGCGTGGGTTTACACACCAATGTAGGTCAAAAACCAAATATACTACGTAGAAACAGGACATAGAGAATGATGGTGGGGACTGGGGAAAATCATGATTTCCATCTTGTCTCGCCGTCACCCACAACGCGGCGACCCGTCTCGAGTCGGACCCTTGGTCAAAAGCAGGACCCTGAAAGGGACCCTGAGCCGACCCATCCAGATTTGTGGAAGTGGTGTTCATCAACTACACTCGCGACGAGCCATTGGATGACAAAGCTTGCGCTATGGGGGTAGTCAATCAAGTCCTGGAATTTCTGCTGCATAGCTGGGACGGTCGGGTATTTCTTCCCATGTTTTTGTGCACCACAACAGAAAGGCGGAAGTTGACAGAAACCCAATCCTTTTCCCCAATGCCGCCCACCCTTCATCAGCTCACCGGCCGGATCTCTCCAAATTATAGGCTCAGAGCGTGTTACTTGGCGAATATAACTGAACCGACCGGCAACAGATCGGTGAAAGCCAGGCTGTGGTGTATATTCATCGACCGGTGAACCGTCATTTTGTATCTTCTGGCGGTGGTCTGGGTGGACATGAACGGTCCCTATGTCCTTGCTTTTACGGCCTGCAGCCAACCATGAAGCTCTCAGGGGGAGGTGGTGGGTAACAGAAGCGTCAATCTTGCAGCATTTCTCCTGATAATAGCATGAGAATCTGCACCCGTCTCCAAATGTGTACTTTATTGGCCAACCTATGTTGCAACGGCGAGATGCTTGCACAACCACCGAAACGCCCAGGCCATGATGGCCGTGAGTGCAACTGGCAGGCGGCGGGCAAGTCCAAGACATCCAATGCAAAGTAACCCACCCCAGTCCCCAACGCGCCTGCAGGAGGGTGGGAAGTACAACCGCAATCCCACACACCACACACCATCTCATCCATCCTGCACCTACAGGGAGGGGGGCCGTATCCATAGCTTTCCTTCCTACCCTCTTGTCTGAGTTCCGGGTGGGTTTTTGGAGGCAATGCAGACAAAAGGATAAAGATTGCCGACTGTCGCATCGGATCTGTGCAATTTGATAGCCTCCCACCCTTCGTGTCTGGTGTGTCGCTTCACTCTTCGCTGTTAATATAGCAGGCATGCAGCGCAGGTCGCACCTCGCAGCGCGAAGGGAAGGAGGGCAGGCCGGACAGCAGGAGTGCTGCAGATATGCAATGCGGTCCATCAGTTCTCATCATCTTTATCAAATCCATCAACCAAAAGGGTGGCCAAAAAGTGCCAAACAGGATTGCAACCCTCCCTTTCCCTGGGCCTATCTCAAGCCCTCGAGTTGGCATGCGAAGGAAGGTTGCACGAATGGCATTGAAGGAGATAACGAACCGTCCTTCTTACTTTATACCCTTTGCTTGCCGAGCTATTCAGGAAACATCGGCCAAACGAGACGGATGGAGAAAAAAGAAAAAAGCCAAAAAACTAACGTCGGATGGCCATGCGGCAGCGGCTGAGTGACTGAAAGAACTGTGCCGCGCCGCTGTCGGCACGGGGGGCGGGCGAACCTGCCCGGCGATCGATCTGACAGGGTCCGGATGTTGTCGCCCTTAACCTGGCAGACCCTTTCGCGACAAAGACAATGATGAATAAAACAGTGTTGCTGGGCTAAAGCAAAGATGTACCTTGGGCGGAAATGTAATGAGTGTTGGGTCTTGCCCGGCTGACCGTGTTGGCGATAATACACTACAAGTGATGAATGAAATCGAGGGAAACGTCTGGAGCATGCCTGAAAGAACCTTGAGAGGCTTCTTTGAGGCGCGATAACACCATCCACCTCACCTTCCCAGCTGCGGCTAGGCAAAGTCCACTTTCTTGTGCAAAGCTGCAGATCAGACCACTTTGGATACCATGCCATTGCCAATGCCATGCCGACCCGGCAGCAAAACAGCACCGGCGAGTTTTGCATCTCCAAGTACGTACAAGACACTACGCATCGTCTCGGCCTTTCATACCTATGAGGATGCCGTCAGTCGGATGCGGGCATTGTGTGCGTCCGGCTCATACACTAGGCACTGAATCTTGATGGAACGGCCGAGATATCCGGCTCTTCTGTTGTTACGGGTCTCGGTGGTTCTCGGGTGGTGGTTGGCTTTTGGTGGCTCCAGTCAGTTTTCCACTTGTTACAGCAGTGGTCAAGGAGGTGAGCCACTTGGTGGGGTTTACTGGCACGACTGGGTCTAATCACCAAAGACTGTTCATGGAGTGACATGCTGTGTTGTGCTGCTGGCAGCATCGAGGGAACCAGTGGAGGGTGCATGGGAGGAGAAAATTCAGCTGGTTTGCAGCGGGTCTCTACTGCATGGTAGGATCGTTAGTCAGACCTAGCCAAGTGGCAGCCTTGCTTCTCTCGTATTAGATGCGCTGAATGTCAAATCTGTTGGTGAAATCGCCACTTTTGGTATGCATTTACAAGTCTTGGCTGGTTACAAAATCACCGACCAGCAGGACCCTCCATTTCACTCTTCCAACAAGAAACACCTATGTACACTAAGTGCGGTGACAAAAAGCCACCAACCAGATGCATGTGGTGGCGTTGAGGTTCAGAAGGGTGCATGCAGTGAGGTTATCGCCGCAGAGCGGTCTGACCGGCGCACCGGTAGATAGGAGACAGTCACACTGCAACCAGCTTGCAGTAGTGTGGCTCTATCACACAAAAAGTCTTCATCCTCGTTCAAGGCGCGCCAGCCTTTGTGCCTTTCCAGAGGTTGAGGCAAGAACATCTCGAATTGGTTGGCGCAGTGGGCCCCTTCGTTTTGTGCACCAAGCGCCGCTTGTCGAATCGTGGGAAGGGTGGGTGGGTTAGTGGAAGCTGAAGGGCTCTGAATGCCGGACGGGCCCCGGAGGTGATGGCTGGCGATCTTGGCCCCACCCGGGAGAATCCCTGGTCCCGACCTCATCAGCCTTCTGACATCCCTGAACAACCTGTCGATGGTCTGGATGTCGTGACAGCGGGCTGGCCGTCTCCATATTGCTGCCGACACGCCCCAAGGGCAGGGTATGTCGTACATAATAGTAACGCCTTTGTAGTATGGCATCGGCGCTTTTCCTCTGGTGTTTTCCACTTGCGAGTCCGAGAGCTGGATCGTTGGACATTGTCTCTGCAGAATTTGAAGGATCATCCTGGGTTCCCATTACAAAAAGGAGGGGTCACGATGAGGGGCCCCTGATTTTGCCGATGCAATCCCCACCATGTATTGGGCCAACGTCCTGTCAACATCGTGATGCTGCTGTACAACACAGTGCAGGATATGCGGCGAATTTCGATGACTTCTGTTCCCTTGAAGCTGATTGTCGAACTCATGCAAGTCGGTGCATGAGGGTATTATACGGGTTATGTAATCATCATCCAAGAATGTTGGCGTGGAAGCCATTCCCACTCTGGTGCTGCAAGACTTGCCTTTAGGCGTAGGGGACCGTTGCTTTGCAGAGTGCCAGAGAATGGAGGTGAGGATGTTACGTCCTTGTGCTGCCGGAGAATCTTGATGGTGGCGTCCTCTTATGTCGCCTGAGCTGCGTTGAGGACGGCATTGCTCCAGACAAGACACAACAACTGGCCCAGTTGTCTATTGGTAGAGAACTGCACCAATGGATGCAGCGTCCAGCGGCGGTTTGAAGAAGTAGCAAGGTCGATTCAGGACTAGACTCAGGAAGCGGAGTCTTTCCAAGGTTGGATGCGGGACACCGGTCAGGAAAGCTGCTACTTGAATCGAGGACGAACTTTGGAGTTCAGGGCGGCACAACTTGAACCATCCGGCAGAACTCAAAAATGGCGTGTCGACGGAGTTATGAGCCGCTCTCAGCCTGATGCGTAGGCGTCCCCAAGGCCATGCAGGTTTTTGAACTTCCGTGCCAACGACCGAGGCCAACGATCGAAGCCTTTCTTCTGCTCGTAGGTCAGTAACTGTGTTTGCATTCTGAGACGATACCAGAACCAAGCCCATCATACTTACCGGTGCCGGAGAAGGTCTCGACCCAGCTGTCTGGGCAGCTTCATGAGCACATTATGGATGCTTTATCCCGATCAATGTCGAGGGCTCGTCATTGACGAGTCTTCGCAATGACGAGCCCTCGCATCAATGCCCCTTTCAAGCACACAATTTCAAGGTGAAGTGAACAGCAAAAACTTCACCGCCATTCTGCTGGTTCCTGATAGGGCAAGTCGAAGCGCCAAAGTGGAAAGCATGGCACCTAATTGGTCGGTGTGTGGCGTGGGTGCTGGTAACAGAGCGTCACCGGAGGGGTGACAGAGAACTTCTCAATACCTACTGTATTGATGAAGGATGATGTGATTTTCTCATCACCTCGCTTGTCTTACCCCGATTGCGTCCCAAGCCCATCAAACTCCGGTCTAGGTAGTAGATACAGCTTATAGCCTCTCCAGGTTGTTGTTGGCGGCAGTGAGTGGACTTTCTGAACACGGCTGAGCAGCGTGGGGTGGTGCAAGGATTTCCTCGGTGTTGCCCCGCGGCCAGCGCTTCCATTTGTTTTCCTCTCACTCACCGACCTCCCCATTGATGAATGAGTTCATCCCTCACATGGGACGCTAAGAGATCACCTGTTCTCGCATCACTGCGGGCAAGCGGCGCGGCGCGGCGAGTCGTCGTTGAGGAAAATCTGCGCCATCTGAAGCAAATGTCTTCAAGAGGCTTGCGGTTGCGCTGAAGTGGATCGGTCACAGTCCAGACTCTTAAAGTCTTAATGATCTGTGCTGTTTGGGTGGATATACATACAACCCCACGCTTTTTGTACGGGGGGTGGGGGGTTGACAACCCCGCGGTTGAGGATGGCTCGAGCTTTTTCTTGCAAAAGAACTTTGAGCAGGCTACACACCAGATCACCACCGCCGTCTGAGCTCAAGAAGGTATCGCCGGGCATAGCAACGGACCCGAGGCCTGGCTTAATACGACCCGCGCCAGTAAGCACAAATGGGGATGCTCCGTACCTATGATAGGTGCATATATCAAACACATCCACAAGGAGGGGCTGGGTGCGTCGACGCGAAATTTGAGACTGCAATGGAACGGGGGACAGAGTTTTCACCACACCTAGTAGTGCACAGTAGTGTACATGCAGTAGAGAGAGGCCCCTGGGATCGGAAAAGTCGAGCTTCTCGATGTTGCTCCAGAATCACCGATTTTGCGTGCCTGCCGAGACAAATCAACGACGTCATGGAGCAAGGGATTGGATAGAGAGCATGGGTCTTGTCAGAGACCATGCCTCTTCCGGCCTAGTGCTAGTGCCAATTGCGTGCGTTCTCTTGGCTCGCTTTTTTTTTGGGAGGAGTCCAGGAAGCCTGAGCTCCAGTTGCCGTGCTTGGCTCAGAGCACGAGGTGCCGAGCCCCTGCCTCCGTCTTGTCACCGCTTTCATCCGTGAACTCCGGGCCCGAATACCTTCACAGAAATGCCAAACCCCAAACCACCAAATCAAGGTTTTTGCAGCTCACGAGACCTATGAACCGGGGGAGGGGGGGGGAGACTACCCGTGTGGCATGGAGACGTAGACCAATCTCTTCTACGAGCCGTCTGGGTCCTGCACCTTGCGAGTGAACGTGGGATGGTGAGTAATTGTGTGTCCAGCGAAATCCAGCATCGGGATTGTTGTTCCGAAGGGTCCTGATAGTGTATGATGAGCGTTAACCAGCCTGCATACTGCCGGCCTGCCTGTAATAAATAGATGGCGATATCGATGGGTGGTACGATTGGGACAGAGCCCATGCCTCCGCCCGAAATCCGGATATCGTTTCGCGATATTTGTATGTACACTCATAGAGAACTTGATGAAGCTTAGGTGAAGAAAAGCCCTTACGCGTATGTACAGAGTTCTCTCTTTCAATGTTCGACAGTGGCCTTTTCTTGTCCCATTGGCGGTTGGTGTCAACTCCTCATGCGAGCAATGGTCTGGTCTTTTCAGCATGCAACTCAAAACTTGGAAAATCCCCTGTCGAGCCAAAAGACAAGCAATTTTAATCGGTGGGCAGACTGCCTACAGGGGCAGTCTTAGACACAATGAGGACCAATCCTTTCTCACCGGTGCGTGGTGGGGGATCATTGGGATGTGGCTCGGTCGACACTTTCTGCGACATCCACACCATCATTGACGCACAACAGTGTTCTAGCAAGGAACTTGCCGCGCCGAATACAGGATGAATGGCACTCCAGTCCGTTGGCGGGCCAGGAGAAAGAGGGGAAGCTCGATCCCCTTGGGCACAATATTTGGCAGCTGCAGACCGGACCTACCGAATTTCACGAGCCGTCATGCCATGCCCATGGCATTGCCAAAAATCCCATCCAGTTTGCTCCTACTACTGAAACCGGCAAGGCTTGCCCATTAGGACTGGGATATGAGTTGGGGGCCATTGTCAAGTAGAATGAGCTGGAGAGATGCCCGTTGTCGATCGAAGAGAGGGTCGGGGCAAGACCCTTCCCCACGGAGAAGGGGACCCTGACTGCCTAGATCTTGCTCCGTGTCAGGTCGTTTATGACGGACGGAGGGGAAATGAAAGCTGCCATGAAGCTATCTTTTGGACGCTTTTCAGACCATTGCCCATGGTGTCCGGCATTGCCTACCAAAGGTACACTCGTGCTCTTTTTCTAGCGCGACACGGTCGAGAGAGTACATGCCGTTTCAAGTGATTGAGTGATTGACATTACTATTTGGGGTGGGGGGTGAATATCCGACGAGGGGCCATCCGAAAAAGCGGCTTCCGATGTGTGCGGGAATATGTAGCAGCGGAAGATATGGGAGATTGAAACCACATATCAGAATCACTGACCCACCAATCTGTATCGTGTTTTGCTGAGGCGTTTTGGATTGACGAGAAAGGAAAAACGGAAGAGCTACTGAATTTGATGAATTGATGGAAGTAAAGATAGAAGCGAAGCAGTTCCCCGTGCCCAGTGGACGAACCACTCGCCTCCTCACCTCGCATCTAGTTGAAGTAATGCATGAATGAAATGCAAAACATGTTTCCCGGCAGCCTGCGTAAAAGCTTTTGCCGCAGGAGTGCATCGGGATGTCATCGCGGGGATGGGGGTCGATGCTTTTGACAGGAGTTGGAGGTGAGAAATATCCTCCAAAAATCAAGATGGCACCGTGCGATGATTGCGAGCGCAGCACTGTCCGGGACAAAGCAGTTGGCCAAAGCTTGGGTAGCGCACATGTGGCTCAGGACATCATCCTCTTTGATTGGTCAATGGCTCACGATAAGAGAGACAACCTGAAAATGAGCATTTGCCATCACGGCAGGCAAGCCTCTCGCTTGGCAATAACGTTTGTAGGGTTCTCTGTTGTCTGGGGTGGCTTGCCCAATGGGTAATAACCTGACAGAGAGAGTACTCTGCGAAATCCATCACTCCTCCGATTTACACTACACGTATACGTGTACATAAACATTCGTGGGCTTCTTGTCTCATAAGCCATCTCACAAAGGATTATCACAAAGGCACACCGTACTGGCAAGTTTCTAGAACCATGCAGCGTTGGCCTGCCGTGTCTCAAATTTGCTGAAACAAATCCGCATGTCGGCATGGCATGGGTGTCGCAAAAGCCACAGCAAAATAGGAACCACTGCCCAGAACCAACACAAATAATTATTTGACCATGTCCTGTGCCGCCACCGGCGTCAGTCAGGTGCTGTCCGCGCCGCCACCTGGTAATAACTACTGGACCGAAGCATCTAAATTTGTTGTTGGGTGACTGAGTTCGGACTCCCATGATAAACCGTTCAATTATCTTGCTGATGTTCTGGGTCGAATGCTGGATGTTCTCCATTGCTTGCCTTCCCCGCAAAACTCCAACTCTACCTACCCCGCCTTAACTGATGCAGAGCTGAGTTGTCGTCTTGCCATTCCTCCATCGCTCACACATACACTGCTACCGGTCCACTCTTGGTGCCCAAGCATTGCGAAAACCAAGTTCCTGATGGTATGATGGCAGTTCTAGGCTTTTGCTCACGGCTCGGGTTTTGCCATGGGAAGAGGACTTTGTTCTTGCCCAGGGAATGCCATTGCAGGTCTGCCTGACGTGAGATAAACAATGTAATAAGGCAGGCTGGATATTCTTTGTCCGTGCAGATGTGGGGCAGATGGCGAATGTCTGGACTGTTGGGGGATTGCAGCAGAGACAAGGTGTGACACGGGGGGGTGGGCGACATGGGATGTATTATACACCGCAATACGAACGGATACGGGAATACAGGGTTCGGATGGGAGCTGCGATAAGAATTGGTCTTCGGTGAGAGCCTGGAGATATGCCAGTCTCTACGGCAGAAATTGCTCTGCTTTTTTTCCTGACCGATAATAAAGTTTCACTTATCGTTGCCAAGAGAACCATCTCGATGCACGGCATGGTGCTACAGAAGGAGGCTGCATTGGAGACGCGAGTTGTCTGGATGCAGCAGGTCAGTTCTGCAAGAGAAGGAATCTATCTGGACGATGGACGATCAACCTGGAAGCTGCTACGTTCGGACAGCCGTGATAGAAAACAAATTTGATAGGAGGCGTGGGGGTAGGCTACGCAGAAAATGGCAAGAGCCGCGGAGGTGCTTTGATAGTGGCATCCCCAACGTCAACAGCTCTGCCCTGCTTGAAGAGATTTTTTTCTTGGTCTGTTTGTCGAGGCTTGTGCCGTCGCTTGCTTCAGATCCAGGCAATTGCCCAGGGTGCCAGGTGAGTTGGCCCATGCAAGACACAGGCCTCCCTGGCACCGGCTGACATCGTAAGAGGGTTTGTGTCGAGACCAAGCCGTTGTCTGTGCCAAGATGACATTCGAAGAACTATTTGTCTAGCCAATCACTGCACCTGAATTCATCGCAGGCTGATAGCCCAAGCCTTGGCATATTCTTGGGGAGTCAGGAGAAGTCTCCGAGATCCAAGAAACAATCATCCCCCGCACTGTGCAGAGGGAAGAAGAGATTTTAACGATTGATGGTTATGACAACCTCGTCTTCTCCACCGGGGCCAATGCGCTATTGTTTCGAGGCCGCTTGATGTTGGAGAGCAGCGTTCTCAACACTACTTTAGAATCAGTCCTGTGGAGAGTTCAACCGACGCCGTGTTTACGTGGACGTAGATACTTGGACCGCTCGACCCCCTTGAGCCCCTCTCAGGTAGTTATGCACGGGGAGCTGACTCTTGGATGGCTACTGTATGCAACTCAACCTCCCGCATCGCCAACTAGGATCGAGATTCGGGCCGCGATGGAGATGGTGTTGACAGATCTTGCCAGCCTACCGACCAGTTGGGCTAGGGGTTCTTCATGGTCAGAGGAGGATGGAAGCGGGGAAAGTCTGGAGCAAAAGAATTAGCTGTTCAAAATACGACCTGCATCTCATCTTTGAACAACTCAGCTCCAGGCCGCTGCGCAGAAGTTGCAGGATGGCATCATGCTCCGGCTTCGTGGCGGGACCCTCCGGGAGCAGAGGGTTTCGGTGAGTTGTGAAGTTGAAGAGAACGGAACAAGTCCAGGATTCAAGGGTCACAGTTGATTCCTGGGCCGTCACGCCGTCAAAGCCTCACCTGGTGGTCGAGACGATGAGGGGGAGGCGCATTGAGGGTTCGATGAGGGTTCTAAGTTGCTGCGCAATCGCCGTGGCGGGGCCGTTTCCCGCTAAAAATATTTTCGTCAGGCCAGATGGGGGATTAGCGCCAGCCCGGCATCGTTAGGCAATGTTGGCTGTTGGCCAATCGCCGATTCGTCTCACATCAGAGCTGGTTTCTCCAACGTGGGCTGAGAGCCGTCTGTCGTTGGATGGGCCTAACTTTTGGGAATCGCATTTCGATTCGAACCCCCGCCTGCTGGACGGATACACGATGAATGACCGGACCACTGGAAGGTGCTCGTGAGCGATGCAACAGTCGCAAAGAACAATGCAAGAGACTCGATGTTGGGCTCCAGGTTGAAAGCTGGAGGAGCTCTCTTGAAGCCAGTATTTGCGGCGCGGTAGACATTCACGACATTATGTCTGAGAACCTTGACCTGGATCCCCACATCGCCTCTTCTGCCGTTTATGGAAACCCGTGTCCTGGACTCCCCTCGGTGAAACAATGACAAACAACAGCTGGAGATGCTGCTTTGGGGTAACCTGGAAGTCTAGATTTTGATATATTTTATTATGACAATGGCTGACGTTCATGAAAGAAGATAGGGCAAGCAACGGGCAAAAAGAATTTGTGCGAGACAAAATGCGGGCGTGGCTTGCAACGCCTCGTGGGCCAGAAAGAAGAAACATTTGTCCAGTCAAATAAATGCAAGGGTTACTGACCGATACGCCGTAAAAACAAACAGTTTGTTGGCATAAGGGCTCTGAGTGGCTGTAGCAAGCGCGAGCATTTCACCGACGTCATTGTACCGTACAGCATGAATGTATGCCAAGACCAACACAGGCGAGGTGACAAAGCATGGTTTCATTCCCCCACAGCGCTGTCGTTGACTTGTTGTCGGTGTTTGATGTTGGGCAACGGAGATGAGTTTCTCTTCTTGCCGCTGATGTCGATGGATGAACAACGTGAGCAATAGGCTCGAGGCAAACCCAGCGGTTGGCTGGGCCACCCTGCCCAAAGCAACATGGCAGTGTCCAGTCCATGTTTCATACTGGAGCTGTTGACAAGAGAGATGCCCGACTGTGGACGCTGGCATAATCCCATCAACCCGATGGGGATTGCAGCATTGCAGCATGGCATTATTCTAGAGGACTGCTTGATACTCTGTAGCGTAAATCCATGAATGTCTTATCTATCGACCTTGCCTAGTATAGGAGATAGTAGTAGGCGGCCTGTCGGTCACGGTGAGAGCCCGTTGCATGCTTGAACTCTAATTCCGACGCCGTCTGTGCTCCCGCGAAGGCGAGTGTCGGCCGGCCGAAAGAAAGAAGAGAGGAATGAGGCAGTTTTATATCAACATGCTCACTGATGGGACGAATGTCTGAGGGTTTATCAGCAACCATCCATCTCTGATACGGCTGGCCGGCATCGGGAAGCTCCTGGACGCTCGGACTCTGGCTGTGAACGGCTGCTCACTCACACAGTGTACATGGCAGGGATGCTGGCCCTCGCACCGGGCAGCAGCTGCGAGTGGGCCAACTCGCCTCGCCATCGTCTCCACTCCCGCCAAAAATTGGAAAGGCTGCATCCCTGCAAGCGCAGGCCTAGAAGTATCCTGGTACCGGTGAGCCCCCCCCAGCGTCAAACACCATTCCACTTCCCACTCACTCGGCCCACGCCTCCCTGGCCCCATTGCATCCGGTCACTTTGACTTCCTTGTCAACGCTTACGATTACTCCTTCACCATCGCCTCCCTCGTCCACCACAACCTCACCATCTCACCTCTCTCACTCTCTTTTCCTCCTCTCTCTCCCCCTCCCCTCTCTCCCTCCATCACGACCGCCCGCTCGTGTCGCCCATACCACATCCCCTCTCTTCAATTTCTGCACTGTAGCGAGCTGTGTCCCGACCAGAAACCATTTTCCGCCCACCGACCATTGCTCATTTCGGAGCCTGTACATTGGGCCACCTTGAGCGTCTTGGCTGGTTCGGGCCCAGCGCCAGAGGTACGATCGACTTCCAGGTTGGTGATTGTGGGTGTGTTTTCTTGGCCCACCCCCCTGGTCACCTATCCCAGTCCACCCATTCCACAGCCCCGTCATTCAAAACTGGTGCAGTCCCGCTGCTCCAGTCCAACAGTCTCATTCCTCTCTCTCGCCGCAAACACCAGGCCTGTGTTTACTTTTGACAACATCCCAAGGCCTGCCGTTGCCTTCCTCTGTCCAAGGTGGCCTACTGACGAGGATACAATACTAGTCGCCATCCTTACGAACGTGCCCCTTGCCTCCTGCACCAGCCGTCCCCCATTGTCACCATCTCAACTTCGACCACTGTCCTCAAGTCGAACCCACGAGGCCGAATTCAACCTTTTGCCAGTACCGAGGGCTGGCATTTAAGGAGCCGGACTGCCGGAAACAGACTCAACCCCGACAGCGGCCGTGTCCCGGACAGGCATTTTGCATTCAATTTAGCATTCAGCACACGCTCTCCCATCACCTGCCAGTTGCTTGCTATACCTACCACTGCTGGCCGCCCACCGTGTCGACCTTCCGACCCTCCGGTCATTTCTTGCTTCTGTCAACAGCATCCGTTTTGCAAACCCAGGCAACCCACGAGATTGCCGACACCACCAACGATTAAACCATCCTCCTTTCTTCCCTGCACATTCCCGAGCGCCAGTTCCGTTGCTGAAATATTGCCGGAATTTCTTGCCTCCGCCGTTGGTTGTGATAAAGTGGTAAGTACTTGGGTGCCGGCGAGACAAAGAAATGCCGGTCGAAATCCCCCCGATTTGGCTTCGAGAACCTGAAAGAGAAAGAGTCTGAGAGAACGCCATCGAGACCCGGACCAGCACACCATCTTTTGTCCACCTTGTCGGTGCTTGGGTTCTCATAGCCTTATCTACTGGTGCTATCAGACTGGGTGTGCACAGATCGCTAACCTTATTTTGACGTTAGCCTTTCACTTCTCTTGCGGGCACCAGACCATTCTCTCGGCACCAGGAGCAGGCGATTTTGCCTTTTGTCCAGGGACTGAACGGGCTTTCAAATCGTCATCCTTGCATCGGAACATCATAGCACACAATGCCCTATACACCACCCAGTCACAGGTCGCCGGCCACATCGGTCCCGACGTCGCCGGACGGAAGTCGTAGGCCATCATTCCATCAACAAAGTCCCAGCTCACGCCCCGTCCTCCCTCGATCGGCCTCGTATCTGATGAAGCACCGCCGTACTCCCTCAGCGTCGGCTCAGCGTTCAACAACCGAACCTACACCGGAATCGACGTCCGAAGACCTGCAGAAGTTGGTTATCAGCACCAGTGTGCGGCAATCGCCACCGCCCATCACAGGTGACCGAAGAATGCCCAACGCCGCGATAATTTCTCCACCCGACTCATCGGACGACGATATGCCACAAGCCAGAAAGATCGAAAACCTCAAGGAGCTTCAGGATGTAGCCAGTCAGATTCCTCAGCAGCGGCCCAACTCCCCATCCAAGGGCACGGTCACGGATAACCAGTCGCCCGATGCTGGCGATTTGCTTGTTCTGCCGGCGCAGGTCAACGCTCTCGCTCAAGGCATGCATCATAGCTTCAGCACAAGCTCTCTCGACGGTCTACTTGGGTCAAATCGCCGTTTCTCTCACGCAAGATCACAGACAGAGCCGCATATCACCATTAGCAAGTCGGCCAGCAGCTCGGCAACCGGTTCTGACGAAGAATCCGACAGTGAAATGCAGCGAAAGCCGCAGATGGTTCGAAAGAAGTCGGGTGAATTGGTTCGTCCGGCCCTGCGCCCGCCATCACGCCGACGGCCGTCCAGCATGCCTGGGACGCCCACGTTTTCCAAGGCTGTCCACTTTGACTCACATCTCGAGCACGTGAGGCACTTTCTACAGGTGGATCGTCCTCTGGCCGTCAGTGCAGGATCGTCCCCGATCGATCATTACGACAGTGACACCGAGTATCCGTTTTCTGGTGACAACAGAGCGGCTGTTCGGTCACCTCCTTTCGAATGGGAAATTACCATGCCGACCTTCCCTGTGGAGACCCCGGCACGCAAGTCCCAAACTGTTAGGCTGGAGCGGGTATGGCTGTCCAAGGACCAGAAGTGTCTGATCGGCTCAGTCGCCGTCGCGAACCTTGCTTTCCAGAAGAGTGTCGTTTGCAGATTCACGTTGGACTACTGGAAGACAACATCCGAGGTCGCCGCCGAGTACATCTCGGACATCCGGCCTGTTGATACACCGTACCCTCAGGATCGCTTCAATTTTACCATCAAGCTGTCGGATCTTGCCAACTTGGAATCCAAGACCTTATACTTCTGCATCAGATTCAGCTTCAACGGGCAAGATCACTGGGACAACAACAACGGGACCAACTTCCAGGTCGACTTCCACAAGAAGATGCTTCCTCAAAACGGCAAGCAGGGAGTCATTGGTGCCGCCTCGCGTCCGCTCAACGGGCTTCCCAAGAGCAACCGACGGCCCAGCAGTGCTTTGGCACAGAAGCCAAAGGTGAAGCTGACTGGTACAGATGAATTTGGCGACGGCACCAAGATCAATTTCGACCAGTCCATTCATGACTTTCTTGGGGAGTCGCGCACCGGTGGCCTTCGTCTTAAGGGGGTGAAGAGCGCCGCCAACCTCCCCAGTGATAATTTGCCCAGTCGTCTCGCCCCTCCTAGTGGACAGGCATTTGCCAACCGGTACGACTTTGGCGCCTCTCTTACCCTCGCCATCCAGACGGCCAAGGACACCATGGCCTCCAAGTCTGATGGCTTGTACATGAAGCCACACTGGAGAGCCGTCCCCCAGATCAACACCGCAACCACCAAGCCTGCCGACGTGAAGCCTACAGACAAGGCTGAATCGTCGGCTCGGTCTGACAAGCCCGTCAAACCCGCGGCAGTTGTCACAGCTCCCCCGGTTGTGAAGCCCGCCACTGTGCCCGGCACCGACTCCCCTGGCACAAGCATCGCATCTGCCTCGTACGAGGAGCTGGTCAACAAATACTGCTTTGTACGTGTTTCTCGATAATCGCTGGCTTTGCCTTGAGTCTACTCAGGAGAGACCGGGAGGCAAGCCTTGATCAACAATACCTCACAGCAATGGAAGCTAACTCGTTTGTATCTAGTTTGGCACGAAGCAAAGCAGCCCCTTGTACAGTCATGACCCATCGAGGCCTGGCCGCTTTGATGGTGTCGATGACGGACTCCGGTCCAACAACAGCAGCGGCACATCAAGTTACGAAGGCAGTCCAGTTCAGATGGGCAACTATCATCACTCCCACAGTGGCACTCAACACCACTCCCTGCATCCCAAGGATTCAAATCCCTACTTCCAGCAGCATCCCTCATTTGTGGCCATGGGTGTTTCGCCGGCCGAGTCTCCCACCATGGGCTTTCCGACACAGAGAACGGATAGTACCCTAGTGGGCCCGGCACCGACTGCCTCGGGACAGAAGAATGATCGTCCCTCTGGGACTTTTGCCTCCTTCGCTGGTACGTCGTCGAACGAATATCCCTATCAACAACAGATGCCCGATCGCTTTCCCTTCTCCGGGGCCGAGGCTCATTCAGCGACAGCTATCAGGGGTTAATCGTGGAGTCGACGGAGCACAATAGCACGGCTCAGATGCACGCGCTCCCTCTTGAGCTGCGCACGCTCGAGGAACACGAGCTGAATGTACACGTTGTCAGGCAGAGCGAGCACCGCCTGGTGAACCAACTCTTTTTTTGTCTTTTCTTTTTACAGCTTTTTTCCTTTCTCTTTTCCTTGCACGGCGCTGTACTGCATAACTTGGCTGCTGGGCGTTCAATGGTTGCAATTTTTTTTCTGGAGGCATAACGATGATACGAGACTCGGGTGTACGATATAACTTGGGCGTCCACGCGGGTCTTGGGTCCTTTTCTTTCCCACTTCAGCTCCGGTACATTGTGGAAGGGTTCAAAAAAAGGCGTTTTCGATTGTCAACTCTGCATGGTCGCTTACATTTTGGAATTTCGGAGGCTGTCAGCAACATGTTTGGCGAGGGGTGTCGACGGTTGGCTTGGCCTGAGAGGTTGATGATTTGTCCCCTGGCGGAGGGAAACGGGCATGTGGTCAGTTCGGTCTCGACGAGGTTGATGATGTCTTGTCCCTTGACGGATAGAGCGCACACATGTCTGGTTCTCTTGGAGGGGTTGATGGTTTGTCCCTTGATGGACGGGAATACGACCCGCGCAACGTCGTACGAGCATGTTTGGGAGCAGGCAGGAGGAGGGATCTCATATAGGGAAAACTTGAGCTCGGATAGAGCCGAGGGGAAACAGAACCAAGGGCGGGCTGGCGGATATTACGTTTTGGGGCAGGCTGGACCAGGTTGAGTCTGACAGATGTTGGGGGGTGGGAGGACAATACTGGACAGTTTACAGTGCTATCACGAACCTAGAGAGCCCAGCCCACCCCGCAGCAATACAATTATCATGTATTCCCACAACAGACTGCCGTGACCGTTTCACTTCTCTATACTTTGGGACCATTGCGTAGATAGCGTGCACGACAGGATAGACAGACAGGGAAAAGGGCAAAAGGCACGATTATATGACACGGTGAAGGAATTCCACAACTACCGCGACTTTGAGTGCCTGAAAACCAAATGAGTGCTAGTGGTGCTGCGGTACTGTGACATGAACGACGGGGGACTCTTGAGGTTGAGGGCGGGGTCGGGTGGCGGCTGTGGCCCACTGTTGGACTGGCGCTGATCGTTTATCATCAGCGCTAACGAGTTATCGCTTAGCGGGGTGGTTCCGGCCGACCCGATCGATTTGGATCTCGTTATCTGAAACATTGACAAGCAATTGACGTTTCCCTAGCAAGGTGCTGGCATCATCCAACAATTCTTGCTGCGCCCAAGGAAGTTGGCAAACGAGTCCTTCGACATGATGGTGTGGCATCGCTGGCGCTGGTGCGGTGATGCGCTCTCGTGGGGGAGTTGGACAGCTCATTGGCCTGGAGAAGGCGTGACCAGCGAGCTGATTTCCGACTTGCAGCGCAGATCATCCCTCCCGACGCCGGCACGGCTGCCCCTCGGAGGGCAGACAATGAGGTGGTTCCCGACCGGGCGGATAGCTTTGAGACGCTCCAAACTTCCCAGATCATTGCTGTCTCTTGATGACGGATGATGGATGAACTTTACAACATGCATGAAAAACAGCTGCTTGCTGGGCGAGGGTCCTTGGCCCACTGGGGATGCAGTTCGTTGCGAATCAAATTTCGTTTCTCCAGCTCCCCCCAGTGGCTCCCAAGTGGCTTGCAGGCCGGGGCGCGCTATCGAAAGGTGAAGTCGGCGACTGATTGGCAGCCACCATGCGGCCCGCTGGGGGAAAAATGAGACATCCGTCGACATGCGCTCGGGTTTCCACTTTCTAGCCCAGGAGCCCTCACCCAGCCCAGCCAGACCAGGTGGGTTTTTCATCATGCATCCTCACCTCGATCTCTCCTGAACCTCTCCTGAACTGCGGCGCCTGCAACACCACCATGTCCCCGCGCCCTGCTCCAGACGAGTCGCCTTCACTGTTGACTCCCGCCGTAACTCACACCGCATGACGATGGACACGAGTGTGCAAGCACTTCTCAGTCTAGCCAGGCGTGCCATAACCTTCCCCCAGATCGTGAGCCCTCATCCACCTGTCTTCAACAGCCCTCAGCACCACTGACGCGTTTTGGCTTTCCGGCCCGCAGGATGAGAATGACGACCCAAGAATCGGCGCTGGCCGCAACGACACTGACGGCGGTGGCACCCTCACTGGTCAACTCATAGGTGCCGGTTCAGACGAGGCGCAATCGGCCTCCCTCAAGTCGTTGGGGTCCACCTTTGCGCCCGTTCTCATCTACTCGGCCATCTGTTTCGCCATATTTTTCGTCTTCCGTCGGAAATGCCCACGGGTTTATGCGCCGAGGACCATTCCGTCCCTGCGATCACCAGAGTAAGGGCTCTGTCCCACGGCAGCTTGTCGTCGGTTTGGCTAATGAGACACCTGCAGGCACCCGACTCCCCCGCTTCCTGATGGCTGGTTCGACTGGATCAGACCCTTCTTCGCCATTGATGACCGGTACATCATCAACAACTGCTCCGTCGACGGCTTCTTCTTTCTCCGCTTCCTTCGTGTTCTCTCCGTCATCTGTCTCGTTGGCGGCTGCGTTTCGTGGCCCATCCTGCTCCCCATCCACAGCACCGGGACTTTTGGCCAATCTCAGCTTGACAAACTTACCATCGGTAACGTGATTATCGCCAACAAATTCTACGCCCATGTCGCCGTTGCTTGGTGCTTCTTCGGTGCGTGAGCCAGCCGTGAGGCTTGTTTGTCCCCTCTTGTGTTCCCGTGGTGCTGATCTGTGTGTCAGGATTTGTGCTGTTTATGGTGGTCCGGGAGTGTGTATACTACATCAACGTTCGACAAGCCTATCTTCTCTCGCCCAACTACTCCAAACGTCTTTCGTCGCGGACCGTCCTGTTCACGTGCATACCGAAGCCATACCTCGAAGAGGCCAAGCTGCGCAAGCTCTTTGGTGACTCAGCAAGGAACATATGGATCCCTCGCAATATTGGCGCCTTGCGTGCCAAGATCTCAGATCGAGAGGATTCCGCAGAACTGCTCGAGGAGGCCGAGATCCGCCTCATTCGGATGGCGAACCGCTCGCGAAGGAAGTTTTGGAAGGCCCAGGGCGGCGTTTCGCAAGGGCACACAGCAGGGCAGACGTCGTTGGCAAAGACATTGACACCAGCTTCTTTCACGACGTCAGGGGACTCGCCATCCCAGAAGGATGCTGAAAAGGGAGGTCCGCTCGACTCCACGATACAGTTTGCTGAGCATCAACTCTCGGTACTAGACAGCCCCACCTTCGACAAACCTGTTGACCCCGAGTACACCCACCCTTACGGCCTGGATCCGTCACTACCGGACGTGAGGGGCTCGGTGGCTTCTCTCTGGATTCCGGCCAAGGATCGACCAACTCACCGGCCGCTTCGGAATTTCTTCCGCAGCGTCGACACCATCCGATGGACAAGGGCGCGGCTAAAATTGATCAACAAGGACATTTGGAAACTGAGGCGGGCGTACCGTGGGGGCGACGGAGAGCCGCTGAACTCGGCATTTATCGAGTTCGACTCGCAGGCCAGCGCGCAGGTGGCCTTTCAGATTCTGGCGCACCACCAGCCGTTGCACATGTCGCCGCGTTATATTGGACTTCAGCCAGACGAGGTCATATGGAGCTCGTTGCGTATCCGGTGGTGGGAACACATCATGCGACGCTTCTTCATGAAAGGCGTCATTGCCTTTGCCATCATCTTTTGGTCCATCCCCTCCCTTCTCGTCGGCACCATCTCGCAAATCGAGTTTCTCAGCAAGGAAGTCTTCTTTCTCAAGTGGCTGGTGCACCTCCCTTCGGTCATCTTGGGTGTGATACAAGGTTTGCTTCCAGCGCTCGCACTGTCGTGGCTAATGGCTGCCGTGCCATGGATGCTCAGGAGCTGTGCGCGTGTTGCGGGAGTGCCCTCTCATGGGTTAGTCGAGCTCTACGTCCAGAACGCCTACTTCTTCTTCCAGGTAGTGCAGGTTTTCCTCATTACGACACTCTCGTCGGCCATTTCGGCTGCCTTTTCCCAAGTTCTACAAGAACCCTTCAAAGCTAAGGATCTCCTGGCCGCCAACCTCCCCAAGGCGTCCAACTTCTACCTCTCGTACATCTTGGTCATTTGCTTGGGTGCAGGCTCTTCGAGACTGCTCAACCTTGGTGACCTGATTCTGCATCAAGTCATTGCCAAGTTCACCGTCAAGCCACGAAGGCAGTACCACAGATGGCGCAGACTCAACCGGGTGTACTGGGGAGCCGAATTTCCGCGCTTCACAAACCTGGGTGTTATCGGTAGGTGACCTCATGGCTTTACATGGTTGTGCACCGCTAACAACCATGATTTGTTACAGCTCTCAGCTACACCTGTATTGCTCCCCTCGTTCTCATCTTCGCGGGTTTCGGCATGATGTTTGTCAGCTACGTCTACCGCTACATGATCATCTTCGTGTTTGACTCTCATCACGACACCAAAGGTCTCTTTTATCCACGCGCCTTGATGCACTTGCTTGCAGGGTTGTATGTGGCTGAGATCTGTCTGATTGGCCTCTTTGCTCTCAAAGTAGCGACAGGACCCATGATGCTGATGCTCGTGTTTCTCATCTTTACCGGTCTTGTGCACCTTTCGCTGAGCTCGGCTCTCACGCCGCTCCTGTACAACCTACCCAGAACGCTCGCCCTGGAGAAGGACACGGGCGAGCAAATAGCACGAGATGAGACTCCTGACGAGTCCACTGGTGGCGGTGGATCACAGCAGCAGCACCAACAACCGCCAGGCCTCGCCTCGGACTATTACAACATGGATGAAGATTTTGGCGACGATGCAAACCTCGCGCCAAACCACGACCTGGACACAGATGTGCAACTTCGTGGCCTGGAGGGCAGCAGCAGCCTCAAATACATGATTCAGGAGTTCGTCACCTCGGCAATCAAGGGCAAATTCGGCAAAAATGCCACCACAAAGGAATCCGGACTGACTCGCATTCTGACCTATATCAAAATCATGATCACGCCAGATCCAAATAAGACGCCCAATTTCATCATGACCTTCTTCCATCCCGAAGTCTATCAAGATTTCCGAAAGCTCCAGCCAACCATCAACCCCGAACCCAGCGACTATGAACTGCCAGAAGATTATACCCGCAAAGCGTACTGGCCACCAGAGATGTGGCAGCCAGCACCGAAGTTGTGGATTCCCAAGGACGATGCTAGAGTCAGCCGGCAAGAGGTGGCGCACACCAAGGATTCCATCTTCATATCTGACCATGGTTGTTGGCTGAACGAGAAGGGGAGGATAGAGTGTGACTTTGAACGGTCGCCTTTGCATGAACCGAGGATACTCTATTAATACTTAATACTTCACAATTAAATACCAAACCACATCTGTGGATGGCCATGTGCCTTCTTGCCAGGTCCTGCGTCTGCCTCATGGGGAGGGGCGTATTCGCTTACGTCATTTACTCTGTGATCTAGGCGGTGTGTTTGATGAGACACTCCTTGTCAATGATGCCATGTGCCATGCAGCCAACTAGATAGCTCACGAAATCGCCAACAGTGCAGCCGTTGGTTGTCGGCAACCTCGGAATTGCTTACATCGGAGATATCGCCTAAAGTTTGTTCACTGTCCGCAAGCCCGCCAGCAATCACATCAGAAGAACACTGCAGCGGAACATCGTGCTGACTCTTTTGTCACTTGTTTTCCCACAGTGATGTGATTCTAACCATTACAAATTGTGCCATCCCCGCCGCCAACCCAACACGTCGTTCTGCTTCCAACCTCTCCGGCAGTCTTGTTCTCTAAATGTTCCAGCCCAAGACCCCCAACATGTCTCATCATCTCACCATCCTTCAGGCTTTGCTGCTGTCAATTTCTGCCCTGGCAATGGCCTCACTGACGCAAAACAGCCACGGCAGTCACGCTCCGGGCCCACGCAAAAAGTCGATTGATGACCGGTCCGCCGCCGAACTGATCGAAGCATTAAACCTGATTCCCAATGTAGAGCAAGGCTTCTTTGTTGAGACGTTCCGCGATGAATTCACGTCAGGCACGGCCACCAACCGGTCGGCTAGCACTGCCATCTACTACCTGCTTGAGGGCAAGGTGGGTTGGTCGGCATGGCACAAGGTCGATGCGGCAGAAGTATGGCATTACTATGCCGGCGCGCCTCTGACCTTGTCACTGTCAACAAACGATGGCGTGGGGACCAGGAATGTCGTGCTTGGCCGGGAGATTTTCAACGGGGAAAAGCCTCAGGTGGTGGTGCAAAGAGGCGAGTGGCAGAGGGCCAGAAGTACAGGCAAATGGACCTTGGTTGGAACAACAGGTAAGTCCGGCCATGTTTTCTTGACCTCAGGACCATCTGGAGGCTCTGGTGCAAAACAGAGTTACTGACTTGTGCCTGATAGTCGCGCCTGGTTTTGTGGAGAGTGGATTTGAGCTTGCGCCGCCTGGTTGGATGCCAACGTAAAAGGACACAGAGGAAAGCTGAGGGGAGATTGCCTGTTGCACCGCAGTTGATAGGATTTAGACTTCATCGTACCAGTAATTGACTGTACTATGTGCCAAAACTATCACCAGTCCTGTGCACAAGAGTACCTTGGTCATTTTTGTGAATTATTCCGTTCCCCGTAAAGCATTCACACTGCTAATCCGAACGATGCCGTCTATCCGTTAATGTAAGCCTCTGTGCTTGGCTTGTGGCACCCAAAACATGGGGACAAGGGATGGTGTTTTACACAGCCAACATTTTAGGATTAGGTAAGGATTCGTAGTTTTGAACAGGCTGTGCCACACAACCTCCCAGAGAGCGCCGCAGACAAGCGCACTTTGTGCAACCTGTTTTAGAACATGAAATCCCAATGGTAATCGTCGCTTGACTCGAAGCCATTTTTGGATGGTGGGCCACGCGCAAGGCCAACAACGACAGAAACACCATGGTCATTAATGAGGGAGGCACAATATCTGTGCTTAGAGTAGGTACCTGAAAGACAAACCTAAATACTGAAAAAGACCAATACTTAAATCCAAATCCATTCCCAATCTACTTTGCATCTTGTTTTTTATCATCCATCCTCTTCCAAGTTGTCTTTTCTCTATATCCTTCTCTTGCCTTTGGAGAGCTACCTCGTCTTACCCTACCTGACACACCCTGCTACCTTGGTGTATCCCCAGCTGCGTTTCGCATACATCCAACATCAACACCCAACTACAATCTTGCTGCTACAGTCATCATGGCTGAAGTCGCTGGCCTCGTCTCCACCATTTTTACCATTATAGCCTTTGCAAAGGATGTTACGCTTGCAACGAAATTCTACATCGATGCAGCCAAGGGCGACTGTCCCAAAGACATCAAGCTTCTCGTGGTGGAGGCAGCAAGTCTGCAGTCAACATTTGAGTCGATCGATTTCATCTTCAAAAACAATGTCCAGCCGGGCCAAAAGATCGAAGACAGCCCCGAAAACAGGCGGATTGCCAACCAGATCTTCAAGCCCTGTGGAATCTGCAAGGAAACGCTGGAGGAATTGCAAGGCATGATCAAGAAGTTGAAGATCGATCGTGACCCCAGAGATAGGACCACCCGCGACAAACTCAGGAACACATGGGAGGCAGCAAAATGGCCGTTCAAAAAAGAATCGTTTGATGCTGCCATGAGCAAACTGCACCATTGCCGGACTTCTATCATCAGCGGCCTGACCACCGAGCTTACAACGACCGTGAAAGAGATCCAAACCAATGTCCGTGTTATCAAGGATGATGTCAAAGAGGTCAAGGGGGCTGTTCACGCCATGGACGACAAATTGGACCGTGAGGCCATTGCAAAGTGGCTAAGCAAAACCAATCCCTCCGACAATCACGACAAGGCTTCCCAGTTCCGAGAGGCTAACACCTGCCGGTGGCTACCCAACTCCAGTCAGTGGAAGGCCTGGTTGGCCGAGGATTCCAAGTCAAGGCTCCTCTGGATTCATGGAGTTCCTGGCGTGGGAAAAACCGTCTTGTCATCGTACATTGTGGAGCAGTACAAAGGTTTTAAGCAGCCCTATGCCTTCTACTATTGTTCCAGCACAGATGAGAAGGGCGAGAAGTGGGAGAGGGATGAAACTGCCCACTGCCTTGGCTGGATTCTTGCACGTCTCTGTCTACAGATCAAGTCAGTTCCTGCTTTTCTGAAGCCCCTCAAGGATAGAGGAATGTACCCAACCGTGGAAGATCTTCTCAAGGGCATCGAGGCAGTCCTGTCCTTCTTGAATGGAAGGAGGGCATATGTTGTCATCGACGCTCTGGACGAAAGCAGGACTTCAAATCTGGTAAAGGCAGTGGCTACCCTCGCTACTGACACGAAGTACAAGAATCTCTTTCTAGCTGTCACCAGTCGCAGGCAATCCGATGTTCAGAAAGCGTTGGAGAGGGTTTCTATTCCAGTGTCTCTGGACAAGAACAAGGACGTTGACGATGATATCAAAGCCTGGGTGACTGCACAACTCCAAAAGGATGAGTTTGAGGATTGGGAAGAAGTGCCCAAACTGAAGGAATATGTTGCCTTCTCACTCCCATCCAAGGCCAGAGGAATGTTCAGGTACGCTTCCTGGCAACTGGAGGTCTTGAAGAATGCCAAAGATCCCCGCGCAAAACTGAACGCCACCCAAGACCGACCTGAAAGTCTTGATGGCACATGGGAGACCATTCTTGCCAATATTCCTGACAAACACCGCGACAATGTGATCAAGGCTTTTGCCTTGATTCTCGACTCTGGCTGGCGATATGGACTTGCTACCGACTTGCTCATCCAGTCCGTGAAGCAAAGCGATACAAGAGGGGGCATTCCTTTTAGTCTTCGGGCTTTCACTCAAGCCTGCGGCCCACTTATTCAGGTTGTCAGAAAGGTGTCTGCAGATGGAAAGATTCTGGTGGATGAGACCGTGGGGTTTGCGCATCACACAGTCCGTGACTACCTCAACTCCGAGAAGCTCAAGAACCACAAGACTCTCAAGGACTTTTATCTCAACGAACCGGATTCACGCCGAATCCCACTCACGCTTTCGACATATCTCGCTGTGACCAAGACATTCTCTGGTACCTACAATCCTGATAATGTACCCGTCGACGAGAGGATGGACGCGAAAGACTTCAAAATCCATGCGATGCGGCAAGTTCGGAGTTTGCTGTATCACCCGACCATCACCCGCCGCATTATTCCTGACGACAAGCTCCGGTCTCTCACATTCGAGGTGCTCAATCCACAGGCAAAGTGGTTCAACGGACTGAGTATATGTACGCAGGAGGCCGGTGGCGACAGTGGTGTCAGGGACATGCTGGAGTGGCTCGTCAAGTATGATAGTAAAGCTGGTGCCTTCGAGCAGCTGGTCGGCCGTCTTGCCCTTGTCTGTTCTCTCAAGAATCCCAAGCTTGTCACCGAATTTCTCAAAGCTCACCTCAAGACTCCAGAAGAGCACAGGAAGCTTTTCACCACCCCACTCAGTGTCACTCTCCCAGTGAAGTGGTCCGAATATAAGAAGGCAGGAAAGATGGACCCCCAGCCAACCTTACTTTCCAATATCATCGAACTGTACTTTGAAGGAGCGAGAAGGGGCTATGCCCTGAAAGCACAGGTGCAGATGCTCCTCACTGTATTTGGATCTTATCTGCCCCCGGTAGCGACTGATATCTATACCCACCTTGCCTTCCACGACCACTCCCTCTGCGCCTCATTTGGCGGATGCAGTATTCAAAAGGCCCTTGCGGCAAAGGCAGGGAAGCTTGGGGAGTCGTTTTCTTTCACCCCCTTGCAGGCAGCAACGCACTCTCTCGACATACATGCCGTGCACGCCATGCTTTCCCAGCCGGGCATAGACGTTAACCAGCTCGGTGAACCATCCGCCCCCCAACCCCCCGTCAAGCTTCCGAGGCAATTCGCATCCAGCGTCGTAATCGTCCCTGGCAGCTTCTCTCTCGATGGCCAGATGTCACCCTTGTGTATCCTCCAAAATGGAATGCAACACTTTCAGACTGTGGACAGAGGGTCTTTCGGGAGTGACGCCCTCAAGGCCAAGGCAGCTATTCAGATGGAGCTGGAGAAGAGAGGTGGAAAGAGTATTGATAAAAGTGCGGGTAAAGCTCCTAATCCTGCAGCAAGACCTCAGGGTGGTTCCCAGACAGCAAAACAGCAGACAGGCGACCCATCTGCTTCTCCCCAGAGACCAGGGCAGCACCAGAAATCTCAGAGTCCGCAGGGCCAAACAGGAGGCCAGATGCAGCAGACGCAGATCCAGAAGAGTGGTAGTCAGGCAACTGCCCAAAGGCCTGCACAGGAAAAGGTGCATGGCAAGGCTGTGGTTAATCCTGCGGTTGCCCCTCAGAGCAAGGCCTCAACCAGCCGGGGCTGAGTACCTAGGTAGGTATTTCGCTCGGGTATATGATTTCTTTTCTCACGCCTGCGCAACACAGTTTGAAGTTGGTCTTCTGCACTAGTTGTTACAATATAGATTCATTTGGCTTCCCCTCAAGATGCATGCTCTTTTCTCTTCAACCACGTTTATGACTTTGCTCAGCTACCTACTCGGGAGTTGCTGAGCAACTATAAAGGGCTCACCGCGTAAGTTATCTGGTTAATTTATATACGACACTAAATGTTCGAGTGTTGAAGAGCAAAATGACCGAGTACGAGTCTGAAGACTTGTCTGATCCGGGTTTGGCACACTTTTCATGAACCGCGACCTCCATCGATTCTATTAAGTTGCCGATAACCACGCCCGATGCCAGTCAGAGCCTGGGGTGTGTGGCATTGAACCCGGCACACGGGTACAGATGGAGCAGAGTCCTCCGCGGGTTCCCGGACATTCCTCCTGGCATCTTTTTTCCACCAAGGTGATCTTCCGTTGTTGTGGGTCGGAACCCAGGTGCAGCTGTCGAGGTTGCATCCGTCTGGAATATTGCCGGCACATTACCCTCACGACCTCTGGGCGAAACCTTGGAGCAGCTGAAGCGAAGTGGAGGAGGGCATGTGACGCTTTTGAGCTCATAAACACAATAAATATATAACGGAAAATTGATTGCCAGTTTAGACAGATACGCTTTCTTCTGTTAGAGCCAGGCCCACTCCAAACACCATTGGACCATCAGCTAACATGAAATCGGTTCTTGTGGCTCTCGCCACGGCTACTGCTGTCTCTGCCCACGGCTGGGTTGACAATATCACCATTAGCGGGCAGTTCTACCAGGTATCTCTTCACTCCCTTGACCATGAAGACTTGGTGCTGACGGCAATTTCTGCCAAAGCTCTACCAGCCTTATCAAGACCCATACATGGGAGAGTGGGCACCCAAGCGCATCAGCCGCAAGATCATCACCAACGGACCCGTGGAGGATGTCACCTCTATTGACCTGCAATGCGGAGGCTCCACCATTGAAGGCCAAATCGGATCGGAACCTGCTCCTCTCCATGCCAAAGCAGTGGCCGGCTCTGAGGTCTCGCTGCGTTGGACTCACTGGCCTGATTCTCACATGGGTCCGGTCTTAACTTACAGTAGGTCAACTAACACACAATCAGGTCATGAAACCCTGGAATTTGATCTAGCTAACCTTGTCGACAGTGGCCCGATGCCCAGATTCGGGATGTGACAAGTTTCTTCCAGGTGACGAGCCGATCTGGTTCAAGATTCACCATGAGGGCAGACATACCTTTGACAAGACCTGGCCGGATGATATTTGGGCCACGGTAAGTATAGCCCAGCACCACATAGCTTCCATTTTGTCATTTCTAACACTTGAACAGACCCCTTTCATGAAGTTTGACAACGAACCTTATCGATACACAATTCCAGAGTGTCTGAAGCCGGGATTTTATCTCGTTCGCCACGAGATTATCGCCCTTCACTCCGCGTGGGCGGCGAAGGGAGCACAATTCTACCCGTCTTGCCACCAATTGGAGGTATCCGGTTCGGGATCGGTAGTCCCTTCCGCATCAAATGCCGAGCTAGTAGGATTCCCTGGTGCCTATGACGCGGAGGACCCTTCCATTCTGTTCCAAGTTTGGGCTCGTAAGTGCCGCTGCCATGCTTATGGGTCTTGAACAACGATCTAATTGTCTCAATATCAGCTGGACCATACAACATTCCCGGCCCCGCCGTCTTCGGGTGTCCTGCGCAGTAAATATGGAAGGATTGGAAGAAACAAGGAGCTGATGCTACATATTGGTCTCAGGCAGGTTTACGCCTCTTAGGGTCGGGTTTGTAAGTAAAGTCCCATGATAGCTGGGCTAGATATTGCGCATCATGCGGCATTTTCCGTCTTGCTCAAAGCCGATCCAGGTACCTCACTATCTTATCTCGGCAGGAATTTATCGTGATGATTAATTACATGCCTTCCTCTTTCCACCTTATAGAGATCCGGATGTATAGCACCACTTTTCTTGATCAAAAACTTAACAGTGGCGTGTGGTTGCCATGGTGCTTCAATGATTGAAGAAACAAGTCACCCTTGGGCTGGGTCATGTAACAGGTTTTGCTCGAGAATATGAAGCCCCTGGATGGGAATGATCAACTCAAAAGCTGACCGCTTTGTCCGAAAAAAAGAAAAAGAAAAAAGAAAATAACCTCTGAGGGCTCAGGGGTGGTGTCCATTTGCCACTTCAAAAAGCCTCATCTACACAATGCACCTCTTTGGAACCGTGACGCGTCTCCCAGCCCAATAAGATGATCGAGAGAGGGGCTGTGCAATAGCCAAGACCCTCGATTAACATCTTACAGCGGGATGTCCCATCTTACTACAATCTCGCCATTTGCTGCGGGGTGTGCAAAGCAGGTTTTTATGCTCCAAGACAGACATTGAACTATGAAACACGTCATCTGCAAAGACAATACCTATCAGATCCAGCATCTAAATCAAGTGTGCTTCCCAGGATGTATAGAATGCGTTTTCACATAAGAAAGCGCGACATCCCAAATCCGCCGAACATCAAAACCAATCTGAGAAAATCTTCACTCTTTAATTACAACCCAGCAGCCAAACTCCCTCGACGACCCGAGTTTGCCGGCACATATTTACCCTGCCTTCATCTCGGGTGGGATTGCCTGACCTTATGTAGTGGTGTTTTTTGCCAGTCAGCGTCTGAGACAATACTTTCGGAAGTCGTTCACACACCATGGCTCCAACCTCACGCAGAATGGATCAAACTCCATCTTGCCCTAATTGCGGACATATGTGTAATCATGGCGACGGATGCCACCAAGTTACAGAGACTATGGTACAATGTTCACTCTGCGACGCTGCATTTTCGGGTTTCATATCTGGTTTGACGGGGAATCTTGTCACTCTTGGTGTGGCTTTGGGTGGGGTTGCTTATGCAAGGTACTGGGGAGAAGGGAGAATCTGATATACCTGACGAATAGCCAGTTGGCTCGGCGCCACATTCTTCGAATGACGTCTGGTACTATGTTACTCGGTCCGGTTTGGAGGTTATATTGGTCTTTTGTTCGGTTTCCTCTTGAGATCATTGGTAGTTCTCTCACAATAAATCATCACTGATATCTACACTTCCTCCGTATTGTGTTCACACCATATCCCCCCTTGACGCATTTTGAAGGCTGAAAGACGGCGGGATTGTGGAGGACTGTAAATCGTTTTAGCCGGCGAAAATGACAACGCTGTTGTTGTTAGTCTTCTTGGCCCATGATACACAGCAGTAGCTGGTCAAGCTCTCATGTCTTGATACGGAAGCACTTGGAACAGAGCGGGCTTACCTGAGAGGCGATTCCGACACAGAATGAAAGCCTCGTGGCAAGCAGCGTGTGTCAAAGGTACAGAACGGATCTTCTTGATCCAGGCTGTAAGATGCACTCGACACTGCTATTGTCAACAAGCGTTGACTTCCCTCCATGTCACAGTTTGGTCTGCCAGCGTGTCTTGTCTAGAGAATGGTCGCCAGTGGAGAGGAGGGAAGATTTTGACCTCCTGCTGCAATCTACCTTGGCTAATTCCCAAGCACCAGAATTTATAATTCAGTTTCGTCCGTTGCTATGTTGATATCGCTGATATTGGTGATTTCGGTAAGGAGGCAGCCACCCCTGAGCCCCTGAAAGGGTGGGGCTAGGAACGCAGGACCGTGATCACGAAGTTACGGTTGCCACAAACAGCCTTCCTATCATCCTCACCAATCAACATCATTTGAAAAACGCACAGTATTTTCCAGTGTGCACTAACTGGACTGGTAACAACTATATGTGGCAAAGTTACCAATATCATCGCTGCGTCCGCGAAAAACCCTAACCCGCAAGATCCACAGCGCGCGCTGATTCACCAATCACAGCTAAGCTAATTGTCAGCCTCTCTCTCAAAGCAACAACCTGCGTTGACAGGACAAAGAATTGGCTGGCTCCTGATTGGTTCATGGGCCATTATCCATGATTGCTCTCTATATTGCAGAGATGATACATTGAATACATATTTGTCGTCACACCATTTCGAGGGTGGTGGCACTGTGGAGTGGAAAGACAACCTTCCAACTTTCTCGGGGAAAACGATCATTCCTTGGCACTGCGACTTATACACAGGACCCATCATCCCGGTCCAACGTCTCAACACGACTCGCCACTTGATCTGCTGCGATATCCTGATATCTCAAATTGGTAAGATATGCATTTCTTATTTTATCTTTATCTTTCTCACACCAAACCGACCCAAGAGCAGTGCTGACGACTTGCAGGCCAGTCAGATTGAACCTCTCACCAACCGCCGACAATCGACCACACTTCACAACAATTGCAAAGATGTCGCACAGTTACTCCACATTCGATTGTAGCTTTCCTCCTCTGTCACAGCAAAACACAGCAACCATGCCGCATGACCTTGAGGCCGCGCCCCTCCTTCTTCCGCCAACAGCTCCCAAGCCGCCACCAAGCATGAAATCAGCCTTCGTTCTCCCTTCAGCAACACGTTTCTTAGCAGATTTCACACTCGGGTTTGCGGATGGGCTCACCGTCCCTTTTGCTCTGACTGCTGGTCTTTCCAGTCTGGGAAGCTCTGATACTGTCATCTATGCTGGCGCCGCCGAGATTTGCGCCGGCAGTCTTAGCATGGGCATCGGTGGCTTCCTCGCAGCAAAGGGTGAATGGTCTCAATCACAAGTACAGACACCAGCCCAATCAGCCCTAGTAGATCAATTCGATGCCGACGTAGAGATCGACACCGAAACCGAAACCATCGTCTCAGGCTATCACGACACCGAGAACGATGATTTATTAGAGGGATACTTAGCGCCTCTGGAGCTCTCGCCGAAACTACAAGATGAGATCAGGTCGCATGTGGCCAAATGCCCCGGCATTTTGAGGGAGTTGGAACAGCAGCAGAAGCGATATCGGAGTCGCCATGGTTGTTTAGAAACAGGCAGCTTGAGTGAGAAGGAAGCCGAAGCAAAGAGAGCTGCACCATCGCCCATCCTCGTGGGACTTTCAGTGTCACTGGGGTATCTTCTAGGCGGGCTGCTACCATTGTTCCCCTATTTCTTTGTGGAACATGTGCAGGAGGGCCTCAGGTGGAGTTTTGCGGTTTGCCTGCTAGCGCTGTTCCTATTTGGCCTTTTGAAGGATTATTTCCTCAATAGTCAGCAATCAAAGGACCAGACTCGGGCCGGGTGGATCGGGACAAGCGGACAGAAAAAGCACAGGATAGTTTTGGGAATGAAGTGGTTGGACCTGAAAAGAAGCTTGTGGGAGGGAATCCAAATGGCCCTCATGGGTGGCATTGCCGCAATCGCGGCTGTGTTATGCGTCAAGTTTTTTGAAGGTATGGGCGTTTAGGAAAACTCGCATAGGAAGAAAAGGCATGGTAATGGCATTCGGGGGGGACAGGACGAACTTGTGATATTACTGCTTGGGCAATCTTAGATGTGATGAGATATGTACTTTTATGAGAAGACCCAAGAATAAGATGGCATGAGACTACACATTCCAAGATGTCTACTTAAAAATTGTTTGGGATCCTTTTACGGATACCCAAGGTCGACTTAGACTTGCTGGCAAACACCCAGGCCTACCTCTCCACTGCATGTCATCTACCTTGATCAAGAGACTCAAAATCGGACCAAAATTAGGCCGATGCCAAAACCAAGACACGCAACTGGCTGTAGTGGTGTAACTATGGTACAAGGCCAATAGCAATCCTTAGGATACCTGAACTAGCCAACGACCTGTCAAAGCTTTTCATATAGTTGACCCAAAAATATAGCTTTGCCGATGCATGATGAGCTGGCCTGACGATGATTGGTGTTAAGGGTTTTGGACATATCTGTGGGCGAAGACAGAATCAACCACGATAACCCTCCTTCCCTCAGGTGAATATCACCAGCTCTCACTCATCACCAGTTCTGTGTGTAAAGTGTGCTACTAGGACTACCAGGTGGAAGTTGTCGTTTTAAATTCAGACAACCGGTACGAGGTATCGGTGTTTCCTTGAAAGCTCCCCTGAGTAAAGTATTTCCGCGCATCAAACTTAAGGAAGTGATTCACTGCCGAGGCACCCATCCCTCATAGTTAGGTTGGTCACACAACTTCAAGCTTGGCGCGTTGATGCAGGTAATTTGGCCACCTTCAGACCTTAGATGCAAGCCATTAAGCCCTGAGATTGGCTGATAACATGCTGCAGGCTTCTCAGGCAGGAAATCTGCTGTTGCCCGAGAAAGGTTGGACAGCAAATAGAAAGCCAGCCCACTCAGTTCCTGTGTTCTTTTAGTTCCACTGAGACAGTTGTGTTACCCAAGCCACCTGCCTGGATGCCCGCAATCATCAGGAAAAGAACATGCGTGTAAATGTCCGCAACGCAACTGGGCGCCCTTTCCGTGTTTGACCGGCGGATACGATCGGATGGTGACAGATGGCGTCCAGATTGACTTGAATCCGCGCAGTTACATCTGCAGAAGGCACACTTGGCGGAGAAAATAGAGCTGTCAAGAATGCCACTCCGAAGGGCAGCTGCAGCCTAATCCCGGGCTCGATGGGTAAGGTGTCCAGCAGTCAGTCCGCCAATGTCCCACCCTATCACGATACTCAATAAGTATGCGGTAAGATGGGTGGCCTAGATTTGGTGACCCTGCTCTGGGACACGGGTCAGTCCTTGGCACCTCTTGACTAAGTTCATGCCCCGCCCCCATCATCCCCACGTCCTCTTGATTTTCTCATGCTGCGCTACGTAACCGTAGTGTGAGCGAGGAGGGAGGCTCTGCAAGAGGGGAATGGCGCTTTACCTTAAATACCCAAGGTGCCCCCGGCTGGCCAGGTGTACTAAAGTGCAATCCTTTTGTGCTCCATTCTCGTGGCATACACCAACGTCCAATGGCTGACAAGTCTTCCTCCTTACCTCCCGCCCTTGAGCTTCGAGAGGCAAGAGTCATCACCCAAACAATTACACGTGCTTTTACAACAGTCACTACATTGGTCACCCTAGGAGACCCGACGGCTGTTGCTGATATGGTTCTACCAACCGAGGAGCCTCCCCCACCCCCCGCTCCTGCTGCTGCCCCTGCTGCCCCTCTCCCACCGGCGCCATCTTCGGGCACTCTTTCCACTGGACAACTGGGCGCTTTGCTTGGGTCAGTCTTGGGTTTTGCTTTTCTGGTTCTGGTCCTATGCTGTTGTCTTTCCTGTCATCGTCGACGCCAACGGCAGGAGCGTGTCATTGTTTATGACGGAGGCAGCGACAACAGTGACAGTGAACGCGAAGTCACAAGGGAATATTATACCTCGACACGGGACTGGAACCGACTGAGGGGCCCAGGAGGCCTTGGATTTGCGAACGCTGAAGGCATGATGGGCAATGCAGGAGGCATGGCAACCCGAACCAATGTTGGCTTTACCACGGTCCCACCGCCTGTCAGATTCCCGCCCACACCGAGGTATACTCCTTATCGGCAATCCAGATGGCCACAAATCAGCGGAGTGAGGAGGTTTCCATGATGGCTGGAAAATAATTCACTGAATGCTGCCATGAAGCAGGCAACCATGTAGCCTGAGTGAGAGGCGGACACTTGTGTATTGGGCTTAATCTGGCAGGTATGCTTTCATAGTTAAATAGCTGACCCTGGATTTTGCAGACGAGTAACACCGGAAAGGCATCCACATTCGTCTCAGAAACATGGAATTCCAGTTTACCTTGGCTATATAGTGTTTGCATTCCTCCATATAATACTCTAATACCAGATAAAGCACACCATACTATACCTGAACTTTCTGAATCCTTACACAGAATTATAATGTTGGTCTAGACAGATGAATAAATGGTCGCTGAACTCTCTAGAACTTTAAAAAGTTCCATTTCCATGATGGTAGCCGGGAATCAAGCAAACCCAATAAGCAGAAGCAAAAAAACAATGTAGTATCTGGCATATAGCTAGATGTAGATAGAAAAATTGCATCTATCATCAAAAAGGAACGTCGCCTGCAGGATTCGAACCTACGCTTCCGAAGAAACGGCCTTAGCAGGGCCGCGCGTTAACCACTCCGCCAAAGCGACACTGCAAATGTTTGATATTACTAACTGAAGAAGTTTGACTCCTAGTACGATATGATTCCAAGGTAGTAGGTAATCGGCTATAGAGGTACTTAGCACATGTCACAGATGGATCCGATATTAGATTTGCAAGTTTGGTTGATAGAGTCCTGGAAGACAAAGAATTATCTACAAGAACCTAGAGCACTAGAAAACAAACCACTGCAGCTGAATCGTCTGTGAGTATTGCCGTAAACCAGCCTCTCTGTACAAAGCAGATACCTTAACTAAGACGAAAACGTAAGTTCAGCTCTTATATAATGACCCCGGTTAAAACAAAGCGAGCGGTTATCTTGGGTGTAAGCTGAGACAGAGAGATCTAGCCTCAAGTTCTCTATGAAACGAATTATATCTGAAACGGGAAAGCGCTATAATCTTGCAAATGGCAAGGCCTCTTCACTGAGTTTCTTCTGTCTGATTCTGCACTGTTATACCTACAAGGTTAACTGCACAAGATCAACATAGGTTCTTCCATACATGATAAATTATATTCGTTAGGAGCTTTCTATAAGGTACATCCAATCGTCACTACTCTTTTCTGGCTGCTTTCCCTCCCAATTATAGGCAGGGGTGACTCCTTGTGGTCACTCATTTCCTACCACCTATTCGACCTATCGGGCAGCTGACAGCAAAACTACTGTCATACTTGACTGCTGGATGATCTATTTGTGTTGACACCAGACATCAATCTGACCCCCACTAGCTTTCTTCATTGCTTGATGAATTCTCCGATCATCACACCCCCGCGGAGTATGAAACTCAACGGTCACACCGCCTAGTCCCTGCTCTCCATTGCGCACGCATGTCCTGCATTTTCCCATTTTTGTTAGCTTTGTGTTTCTAAGAGATAAGGTAAGCATGGGGAAAGGCGATACCAATCTGTCGTGGGCCTGCACTTTTTGAAGGACTTGAGCGCTACACGGACCGATTGCCCGCAATGCATCCCGTTGTATTTGTTGTCATGATCGTAGCCGATTGACCACTTTCGCTGTGTATGAAGCTTCCCAGCCTTTCGGGTACATGTTGGAACCCTGCCCCCGAGGCTGTTAGGTTCGGGCTCGAACACGGTACCACGGGCGGAAACCACGTTTCTCTCTACACCAGGGCTTGGATATGTCTCGGTGTACATGTGCACTTCGACAGGGTCGACGCGGATGGACGGGCTGTCGCGCTCCTTGGAAATATCTTTGACATTGCTCTGGTGGAGGAGGAGTCGCTCGGAATCGAGATGTTCCTTCGGGCTGGGTGTCAGGTAGATGTCGTCTGCCCAGTCGGGAATCACAGTCTTGTGGAGTTGAATGTTGCCTGGTTCCGCACTCCGGCGCCTTTGAGAACCCGAAATGTGTTCACTGTCCTGGCGAAAATCAGGGACAGAGGCCGCCAGGGCCACTGTGGTAAGGGTGAGAATGGAGAGAGCACGCATTGTTTCAGGTCGGTGGCCTGCGTGGGGAGGAATGTTTTTCAGGTATGTCGTGATGTAACGTGTTCTGCAAGATGTCGAGGTGTGAGGCAACGCAAAGAGAAACGAAAGAAAATGGACGAGCACAGGCGAAAAGCCCGAGGCAAAATATTGTGCGCTGGGTGTCATCCACTGAACCCAAAGGCAAAACAAACTTCAATCAAAGGGCTCCGGGCGGAGATGGTGGCGTCTTGTAGCCTGCGAGGTTATTACGGTGCCACAACCGGCATCTCTGGGATGGGAACGAGATCAACCCGATAAGCAACAAGTTGCTCGTCTCCTGAAGAAAAGTATCAGAAATCTACTGTTTCAAGTCAGGATTCCAGAAGTGTATCCCGAACTGAGTAGTGATGCGCTAGAGTACATGTGAAAAGAATCATCGCCTTTATCTCAGTACTAGCTCAGGCCATCTAACTGGACGCAATCAGTCTCTCCATTTCATCAGGATCCTTGATGGCTGTGGTAAGATTTTTTGTCCCCGTCTTAGTGATGACGATATTGTCCTCGATGCTGGCATAGGTTAGCAATGGCTGCGAAGGAGGAGCGTTGGGGTCGACATACCGTACACCGCCCACATCCCAATACCTGTCCAGAACTGGACGGTTAATGTACTGAGAGTGCTTGGGGTCATTGAGGAAGGGTTCGATGATGAAGTTACAGAAGTAAAGACCCGGCTCAACCGTGATGACACTTCCGGCCGGTAGAGTCCCTCTCACCCTGAGGTAGCGGAACATGGTGTCCTTGTCAGCATAGTTGGCATTGCCGCCAGTATCGTGTGTGTCCATGCCGAGATAGTGTCCCAGCCCATGGGGGAAGAAGGCGACACTTGTACGGCTCTCCAGGATGGCCTCCTTGTCACCTTTCAAGATGCCAAGCTCCAACAGCCCATCAATGGCAATCTTGTGGGCCAAGGTGTGAACATCATCCCACACAACACCTTCCTTCAGTGCAGCAATGCATTCAAGCTGCATTTTGAGGACGATGTCGTAGATGGCCCTGCTCTCCGTGGTGAATTTGCCATTGATGGGAAATGTTCTCGTGATATCTGAAGCATAGCAGTTCCACTCGCCGCCGGCATCCAACAAGAGGTTCAGTTTGCCATCCAAGGGGGCGTTGTTGGCAACGTAATGGAGCGTCGCAGCAGCCCGACCAGCGGCAACGATGCTGTGATATGCCTGATCACGGGCCCCATTGGAAATGCACTCAGCTAGGAACACAGCTTCGAGCTCGCGCTCATTCTTGACGTGCTTGACCTTCTTCATGACCAACTCATGGGCCCTGCTGCTTATCTGGTTGGCTTTGCCGATCATGGCAATCTCGTACTCGTCCTTGACTACACGGGTGACCTCAATGGCCTCCTTCAAAATGGAAAAGTTTTTGTGGTCAAACTCGAGAAAGGTGACCTTCTCGGAGACTTGGTTGGGGATGGCATAAAGCGTGGCGTTGTCTTTGGAGGCACCGACATGGGCAAGTGTTGCGTTGATTTCGTTTGTGTATTTGACTTCGTCCACGTCCCAGTTGCTGAGGGCCTCCTCGGCGGAGACAGGAAGACCAGACCAAATGACGCTTTCGGGATCAACGGGTGGGATGAATAGCGTTGTCTTGGACGAGTCCATGTCATGGATGACGTATGAATCGGCAAGAGGACATCCGGTGAGGTAGTAGAAATAGCGACGCTGTCGAAAGTGCTCCTCGCTATCGTTGTCTTCAATCATCTTGGTGGCACGGCCCTCGAGGTACAATACACCTGTAGCGTTCGGAATTTTGTCGCGAATGTAGTCGCTCACACGCTTTGCGTGCTGCTTCGCGGGGTATTTCCCCTGCAGGATCTTATTGTAGTCCATCGCGACGGCGATGTCACGGTTGTCGAAACGGCGTGTCGGAAACGTGAACGGGAGACGTGCTTTCGAACTTCTTATCGTGGAGGCCAGAACTCGGAGGCCTGACTGTAGCATGGAAGATGTGGATGCGGTGGAAGAGGGCGTGGACGGTTGCTTTGATCCCAACCTCTCTGTTTAGGACCTTGCGACTGGAGGAGGCCAGAGCTCCCGTCCTGCCCCTCCATCAGTGCGGGGCAGGTGTCTATTGAATCAGTGGGGTGGCCGAGAGTATCCACGGCGCTAGAAGCCCAGCTACCCCGCCAAAGAACAACAGGTACGGTTTGTTTCGGCAATTGCACAACGGTTACTTGGCAAAGAATGTCAACCTCAAATACCTTATAACCCTAGCACTCCTGGCCAGCGGTTTGGCTACGTCGGTAATGGATGCGGTTGCGTTGCTTCCTGATGACTTCCCAGCAATAGACACCATGTGTGAAGATTTCGGTATCGAAGCCCCTCGCGTCTTGGTGGTTTCACAGGAACTAGTCAAGGTTTCAGTGCACTCGATATAGACATGCTTAGATTGAGCATACACACAGTGAAGTGAAGATGTACTGCATAGTGCCGAGGCTTTTCTGTTAACCCTTCTTTTATTCGACACCTTTCCGATGATTGCGTTCATCGCGCCTCCAGCATGACCCTTTTCTGTCATTTCGCCTGTGCTCTGCCCTGTCGAGAACTTCGCATGGCTACAACAGCACCAGGTTTTCCTGACTGTGCCCCTGCCGTACAGGCCCACCCGCAGTTATGGTCGTCACAGAAAAGACTTGATCGTACTTCGCAGGCCGCACTAATAGTCGGACTTAGGGTTATTCCTTGAAAGATACCGCAATCGTCCACATCCGCTATCGTCAACAGCAGCGAGGGTGGCCGTTGGGTTGCAAGAGGGAGAGCTCCAGAAAGGATGCGCCACTCTAGCGCTGGAGAATTCACCTCATGGTGTCAGGGTGATATAGCCGTCCACCAGGCCTGGCTGGCTCTGTTGCACTGGACAAGCGACACCGTGATGTCTACCCACTCAAACACAGTGGATGATCTTTCACCGGTCGGGAAAAGCCTGGCCGAGGGAAACAGGACTCTCCAGCCCAGTGTCGGAGCAGGTGGGTTAAAATTGATGCTGACAAACAATTCATCCGATTGATTACTTTTGTAGACGTTCAAGTTGACACAGCGTGCTCCCTCCTCAGCTTTGGCGGCTTTGCAAATTGCAAAACCGTCATGTCCTCCTCCATCAACTCATCATGCAGATTCCAGCAGTCGGTTCCTCTTCTGAGCATCTCCCAATGTTTGCTCAACGACTCATAGGTCACAACCAACTCGAACCCCGTAAGAAAGCAGAAGCTGATTTCCAGCCTCGCCAATTCTGCCTCACTGACACCGCCGACCTTTGCCACTTTTCCGTGTGCGTAGCTCAAGTCCTCCAGGGCCTTCATGGCCACTCTCAATCCCGCTAGCAACAGACGATGAGCATTCCTCTTAGTTATGGCAATGGCTCGCTCCAGCACGGCCAAACGATGTATGTATAAGGATGTGGCTAGATAGACGGCGGTAGACATGGGGCAGAAACGGTGTATTCGGAGGAGATACTCGGTAATAGATATCGGTGGCGGGAGGCGAGAGTAAAACTTGCGAGTGATGGCGCTATGTTGGAGATTGAGCGGCTGCGAGTTCTCACCAACGACAATATATGGAGCAAGGGGCTGTTCTGCTCTTGAGGCCTGTGTCGGGTAAGGCGCCCGCAGCTGGACGCCGTCGATGGATTGGGCACTGTCGGGTACGGGAACGGACGCGGCCTTCGCGCCCGAATGCAGCGGAGACCGACCGGGCCGGGGGGAGGGCCGTGGAGAGTTTGCTGCGCTTCGTTGCTGAGCAAGACGGGCCAGATTCTTGTCTGAATTGGACCGCACGATACTCTTCTTCTCTGCTTCCATACCTCGCATGTGCGGCATGGTGGGGCTTCTCGGTGGTGGCGTGGGCGGGATGTCTCCCGTCATATTCACGAGCGCCTCGATGCCCGCGCTGAGCATTCTGAGAGCAGCGACGGGCGCAATTTTGTAGATATCGTCGACCTGTGCGGCAAGAGTAGGCGAGGCATCGCTTTCTGGGCTCGGGATGAAGCGCAAGTTGGGGTCGGCTGAGGGAACAGGCGGTGGTGGCGGGGATGGGACGGCACTGGTGTCGCTGCCAGCTTCGTGAGAGGCATCGGCCGATTTGTCGCAGTCTGCCATTTCGAGGGGACCTGCGAGCCCTTCGTGGCTTTAGATGGAAGCCGAGAAACGGCAAAGAGTGCAAATTGGTTGGCGGTTGGATGGGCAAAGGTTACTTATGCCTTGGTACCCGATATCCTTGCGCCACAAGAAAGAGCACGTCGGAGTCCGTAGGCGCCGGCGTGGAATAAAAACAGTTCAAGACTACCAAGGTGGCTTTCTGGTTTTGCGTACTTGAAAAGACAGAGCCGCAGCCAGCCTCATGATCTCGCATTCAGGGTCCAGACAAGGTAGGTAAGTTGCTCAGGGTCTCGTGGTCTCGTGCATTCAAGAGATCTCGTTTGCCGCAGATAGTGGGTCAGTGCCCGGCGGGAGGGGCAAATCAGCGGATGGGTCTGAGAAACTGCCCCGGATGTGAAGAGAACGGTCGGCAGGGGGCGCACCTAGGAGAGGTATCTGGCGATAGCTAGGAGGGCGTAAATGGTATGTTACAGAAAGCTGATATATATGAAAAACCTCCACCTCCGTCTGATGAAGTGAGGAAGAGAACAAGACGTCTGCGACCGGGCCGTTGCCGTTGACGGGTACAATGGAATCAGGTTGAGGATTCGAGGTGCGGATTGTGGGGTGAAAGCCGTTGGCAATTTTCAGGGTCGCTGGTTGGTACAAAAGGACCCCTCCTGGTCTGTGCGCCATGCAATTCGCCTGATGACACGGAAATGCGATGGAGCTTCACATATACAAACCACCACCTACCACCAACCGATCACAGCACACCTATGACATCCTGCCAGCAGATCTGCAACAAACGACATCACTCCTCTCAGCCCCCTCCAGGCAATTCGAGCTCGAATATCACACGATATGTAATTTAACGCGGTGGCGACAGCCGCAAATTCCCCATCATCGCCAGCCCCGCCGCCTATCGTGCTTCATCGTGGCACCGTCACAGATGGATGCATCTTTGTCCAACGAAAGCCATGAGCTGAGATTGACTATACTGGGCCGACGACATGCAGCTTCAATGCAACCCTCCCACTGACACTCAGAGTACAGTCTTGGCATGGTGGCATGCCAAATCGTGGTACCTCTGGAATGGTTGTAGGATGCTGCCTCGGGCTCTCGAACCCTGCATCACCTGTACGTCAGAAAAACAGCGAAGCAAAAGTCACATCTGTCAAGGAAACGAAAATTTTCCAGTAGCAACCTTCCTGAAATTTCCGACTGCCCGCTTCCTTCCACATATCGTGGTAGCCGACTCAATGGCTGCCTACACGCCTATACGCCTACATACGGCACGGCTAAAATCATTCTCAGCATCCAGAGGCAACTTTGCAGTCGACAACAGCTGTTTGCCCATTCTGCACTGCCTGGATAGCCCTCTTTAGAACATCGACCAAGTCGACTGCTTGGTCAACCCTCTCAGCAAAAACGTCTCCTCCAGCTGCTGCTTTGGCAATGCCAGCATAGTCCGGAGAAGGGTTGAACGCAATGTGGATATCGTCATTGGTCGCACCAGCGCCCAGGCCGTCGGGATGGACCAACAATAACGACCTGCGTGGCGCGTTCCAGCCTAAATGTGTGCGTTTACGTCAGTCAGAGCCCCAGGAGGGCTTGGCCTACATGCAGCCAGGAGTCCAGTCCACTTACCCTTGTTGTTCAACACAATGGTCAGAATGGGAATGTTGTAACGCTTTGCAATCCAATACACGCTGCCGGGAACCGAGAACAAAAACGACCCATCGCCGACAATCTGCACCACAAACTTGCCATGCTCGTGGCCCTGAAGTTTGGCCTCATGGTCCGACGCAAGCTTAACTCCGAGAGCACCACCACCAGACCACCCCAACCCCCCACCACCGCAGTTGATCCACTGTCCTGGTTTTGTTGGCTGAATGTTGTCGTGGACGAATAGGGTGTTGGTGACGGCCTCGACGGCCCAGATTGTGTCTTCTGGGCACAACTCTCGCAACTTGGAACACAGGTGGCCGGTCCCAAACTCACCATTGTCAAGAGGTCTCGCTCGCGACGCAATACCGTCAATCCGCTCCCTGTACGACGTTTGCAATGCGGTCCACCTTTGCTCACTGGCCCCGCCTGCCAACTTGGCTCTTAGGCTTTCATCTGATTGCAGTGCCGCCAGGATCTGATTCACAGATGCCATGGCGTCGGCTCGATACCGTGCCTGCGCCTTGATGTAAAAGAGAGGCATCACTTGTTTGAGGGGGTCGACGTCGATATGGAAGATTTTGGCGTCTGATCGTGGTTTACACTGGGTGGGAATCCAGGGAACGTCGCAGTCCAGAACGATGATGGTGTCGGCGGTCTGGATTGCCTCCTCATTGCCGTACCGCAATCCCAGCCATGCCGGATGGTCTGCTGGAAAACACATGTCGCTGCCACCCGTGTCCAGCACTCGAAGGCCTTTGACAGTGTTTGCCAGCTCCACCAACTTTGCCGGCATCTCTGGGTTTCTTCCGGCATATCCAGTAATCAATAGCGGCCTCTCTGCACCGGCCAAGGCTTCTGCGATCTTGCTCACGGCCGACCCAGGTAGCCCGCCTAGCTCAACTGGATCCCATTCGTCTTGTTGGATGCTGTACGGCTCAATCTCCTGTTCCATCACCTCTCTCGATCCGCAAAGATACACGGGACCCTGCGGCGCCGATTTGGCAAACTGCAGCGCCCGGTTGACCATTTGCTTCACGTTTACTCCCGTCTTCAACTCAGCTGAATACCGACAGTACTGAGCGACAATCTGCTTTTGGTCTGGCACATCTTGAATCCAATGGATGAACTCGGTCCGCGAACCGCGCAGCTCGCCTTCCTGCGTGATGGGCGAGATGCCAGCGAAAACGAGGATGGGAGCACGGCCAGCGCTGGCATTGTGGACGGCTGCACCGAGACCCTGGGTGCCCACGTCGACGTGGACGATGACGGCCTGCGGCTTGTTGGTCAGGCGCGCATAACCATCAGCCATCGACATGGCCACCATCTGGTTATGGTGTCAGCGAAGGGTCACACATCACCCCCCAGTGCCACGATGTACGCAGACCTACCTCATTGGGACACGTGATAATCCGAGGAAACTGGCCCTTCTTCTCACGGGCACCCTTGACCATGGCCTCGATGATGCTCGGATGGTCGGAGCCCAGATTGACAAACACATGGGTGACTCCGGCATCCCATAGCGCCTCGAAGAACGCAAATGATGTCGTGTACATTTTGGGATCGATGGCTACCGTCGATGACCACTTCTGCTGTATGTTCCAACTTAGAGAGGATGAGATCAGTGCAGACCTTTGCCTGTTGACGGACGGGGTACAAGTCCTCCTGGAAGTTGTTGTGCCATGGACTGATTTCTGCGAAGAGGAGGCGAACCTGCAATACCCCAGACGAGTAACGCTCACCCCAGACCTGGCTGCGGGAAAAGCCTGGAATGCCCTCTGGCGCGGGGTTGCACGGAGCAATGGCGGCATCGCGGCAGTTCGAGTGGATGGTGGGGTCACCCCGGAGGTGGGGAAGATCGTTGTCTGGGGTTGTGGTAATGTTGATTCGCCTCCGCTATTCCCGCCTTTTGGTGTCGGCTGGGTTGGAAAACCGGTCCTTGATGTGTCGGGTCTCAGGGCGGAAAGTTCGCGGTATCCGGATCTCGGGGGTCGTTTTCCAGGCGACTGTGGCTTCGAGAAGCTTTCTCGAAGACCTTTGTTTCCAAACCCCTGAACAAGGATCCGGTTTGATGTTCCAGTGGTCGGAGTCAAAAGACAAAGAAAGCGCACTCGCCGACGGGCTATTTATTGTCTCCATTCTGCCCGATACGCCCTTCGGTTGGTGCACTTGTGTTGCTCAGGGCGTGGCGCGGATATGGGGTGTCTCGGCTTAAGCCCCGAGCTTCTTTGGCACCCACTTGCACCCATGACGTCCATCCGTCTTATCAAGTGACCAAACCATGAAGCCGCTCTTTTGGTTTTCTGTTTGCTCGAGGATCCTGTTACATAACACAGATCCCTCATACTGCTGTCCATTTAATGTTCCTATCTTTGGTTGGCTACATGTTTACCCTTGATAATCCATTGAGCTTGGTACCGTCCCCGCTTTCCGAGGTCAAGCTGCACCGCTCGGTCGATCTAGCATGAATTAACCTCATCCTTTCTCCAACCCTCGAAACATCACACATTCATGAAGGCCGGTCTTCAAAACAGACTTTTCCGACAAATAATCCCAACCATGAATGAGCTTCGTTCGTGGTTCATAGCATACCTAGATCTAGGGGTTTGACGAAACAATACAAGATGTGCCAAGGGCTATCAAAGCAGTGGTGTCAATCGCCGAAAGGCCCACTCTGAGCCGTTGCTTGCCGCTCCCTCTGTTCCGTCCCACCCAAGCCGGCCGCAACCGGCGGAGGCCGGTGCCGGAATGCGGGGAAGTGGGGCCGGCCGACCTTACATGATGGAGAAAGTTTTCCTGCTTGGGTTAACGTCTGATAACAGTCACGGTCCGATGGACCACAACTGGGATGCAATTGGCGACGCTTTACTCGAGATAGAAGGTCGCTTGTTCTTGGTCTGTTGTGCTGCTCGCCGCGGAAACCACCAACGCTCCACCTGCTTGCAAGCGTAAATACTGGCCTCCTGCATCGGACGCCTCGAGAGAAATCCCGGATCCGTTGGCCAGTCCAGAGCGCCTGTTGAAGCTCGCTGATGCCTTGCTGGCTGCGGTGTTCAGATTCCGGCCTGCTTCAAACTGAACCTGGCTTCCATTCAACCGGCGAAGGTAGACCCCTGGATTACTCGTTGACTCCAAGCTGATGGTGCCATTACCCGACAACCCGGGATTGACAATGCGGAACTGAGTATCTTCCAGGGCGACCGAGCCGCTCGGCACGCTGTTCCCAGTGTAAAATCTGAGGAACAGTCCAGATGAGACGGCCGACCTCAGTCTGACCGGCGTATTTCCATCCGGCACCGGGATGCCAAAGTCCGGTGTTCCGTCGGCCTTCCAATACACCTTTTGCACCCTCGTCCGCCGATTGGGGTCGTTGAGCGGGTCTCCGTTGATATCCTTGTAGCCCCTGTCATGATATACCATCAAGTCACTCTTTCCATCCTCTGATAGCGTGAAGCTGTTGTGTCCTGGACCCCATTGGTTCGTGTTGGCGTTGCTCACAAAGACGGGCGTCCTGCTCTTTGTCCACGATGCTGGGTTCATGAGATTGGCAGTTGCGGACGCGCTTAAAAGGCCCATGCAATAGTTGTGATCCGTGGCTGAGGCGGAGTAGGTCATGAAGATTCTGCCATTCCGTTGGATGACGGACGCTCCCTCATTGACTTTGTACCCTATCCGTTCCCAGGCGAGATCGGGATGAGAGATGGCGACGGCGGTGCCCCGGATAGTCCATGGGTTCTGCAACGGTGCGATGAAGAGAGACGAGTTCTCGCCGGACCGGGACGGGTCTTGCTGGGCCCAGACAAGATAACGCGTGGAGTTGACGGTGAAGGTTGTTGCGTCGAGCGAGAAGGTGTCCCTGCGATTCATCAATTCATCTGTTTCAAATAGAAGCAACAAAGATCATCATGGCTCACCAGTTGGTCTTGATAATCCCCTTTTCGATCCATGTTGATGTCAGGGGGTTAGCACCAGACGCTTCAAGAACAAAAGCTCGAATGCGCCATTCATTTGCTACGCCCAAAGCGACGTAGATATACCATTTTCCGTCGATGAAGTCTAGGGGGACCCTCAACTGGTAAGTGTATATTCTGATCCTTGACGAGTGCGCAACATACGTATCTCGGGTGCCCAGACCTGACCACTCCCAACACCAGACGACTTCCTCCTCCAAACTGTAGTCTCCGCTGCATCACCCAGCGCCTGGATGGACTGAGCACGACGGAGGATGATCCTATCAAAGGCAGGAACTGTGGCGGTGAAGTAGTACCATCCATCCGTGTGTTTGAAAATGTGGGGGTCGGCTCGTTGGTTAGCCAATGTGTTTACATAGCTGACTGCGGGCGACGAGGTGGTAGTCGATGAAGCCTGGGCTGTCACTGGGGCGGCTAGCAATAGAAAGGACGAAAAGGCGATCAACGACGCCACGATACCGCTTCGCTTCCAAAAAGGCCTCATATCGTACTTCGTTTACTTGGAAGCGGTCGCAGTTTGAAACACATGATAGATAGCCATGGTCTGCAGGAGCAGATGGCTCTTTCAAATAGCCTTCAGTTGCACGACATGAAGAGATACCTTGACGGAAAGGCAATTCCCCGGTCTCTCCAATGATCATCCGCATTGTAACAGTCACACATACACTCTTCGCCCTCGGTTGAATGGGTAGAAGAAGGTATATTGGCAGTGATGCCGAAAATATAGTACCTACGAGCCCTGGCTTGAACATTGACGCGCACCAATGAACGATGGAGTGGGATCAGAGTTACATTGCTTTCAAGGTACCCCAGCCTTTTGGGGCATCAGGCAAGTAGATCCGTTGCAGCATCGAATGACCGATTGGGGCGCCACTACCTTAACTATGATTTCTCATCAACTATAGGCGGAATTAATTTGTGTAGTTGTTCTCGGCTACTTCCCTTATTGACCGGATCGGTACCTTGCCTTTTGCCAGCACTGTTGAACCTGGCAAGGTTACATTCATGCCCGACTTTTGCGATCATGGTTGATATCAGGTAGGAAACCCGAACTTCGGAATCAGATGAGGAGGCTGCATAGCACTAGAGTGAGACTGGGTATATTATATTGCATGCTGATTCTCAAGGGCGGGATTGTTTTTAATGTTCAGCCTTGGCGATCATAGCTCAAGTTGTATTGCTAGCGAACCAAGTATTTGCCACGAATGTTAAACTTGACCCCCGTCTATATTTTGGCTTCCAAACATTCTTTCTTAAAAGACTGTCCGCTTTCGAAGTCGACGAAAGGCTCAGTTCGTCAGCTTCTTTCGCCGCCAGCCCCGTGTCTAGATAGGTACCTTTCTACAACAGCTAGGCAGCATGCGCCCTTCCGCTCTCTTCGCCTGTTTATGGGCCTCTGCTACTGCTCTTCCTTCTTCCCTGTCAGCTGGGCCAGATGTCTCCATTGTCCAGCTGTCAAACCAACCTCCCAGTGACCTGCCCACAACATGGCAGTGGACCTCCACTGGACCTCTTGTCGGCCCCAAGAACGACGGTCGGGGGATCGCCGGAATCAAAGACCCAACTATCATCCTGATCAACGGAACCCACCACGTATTTGCTTCTACCGCTCAGTCCGCTGGCTACAACCTGGTTTACTTTACCTTTGCCGACTGGGCCGATGCGCCTAATGCCACTTTTTACTACCTGGATCAAGCCCCTCTTGGGACCGGTTATCGTGCAGCTCCTCAGGTCTTTTGGTTCGCGCCTCACAAACTCTGGTATCTCGTTTACCAGAACGGAAACGCTGCGTACTCCACAAACCCAGACATCAACAATCCCAAGGGCTGGACTGCTCCCAAGGTCTTCTATCCAGATGGGATGCCCAAGATTATCGAACAAAACATTGGGGACGGGTACTGGGTTGACATGTGGGTCATCTGCGATCCGGCAAGCTGTCATCTATTTTCATCAGACGACAACGGGCAGCTCTACCGATCTGAAACCAGCCTTGAACAATTTCCCAACGGCATGAGCCAACCCGTAATTGCCATGCAGGACAATCGCAACGACCTTTTTGAGGCAGCGTGCGTGTATTCGCTTCCCGATGGCAAATATTTGCTGCTGGTCGAAGCCATTGGAACCGACGGTCACCGGTGGTTCAGGTCTTGGACGGCAGATTCCATCAGGGGGCCATGGCAGGGGCTAGCCAACACGGAGCAAAACCCATGGGCAAGAAGCAACAATGTTCAGTTCGATGGGGATGTCTGGACGAAAAGCATCAGTCATGGGGAGATTATCAGGGACGGGACGGTGGACGAGAAGCTGCTGATTGATCCATGTAATATCCGGTTCATGTACCAAGGGATGGATCCAAGTGCTGGTGGGGAGTACAATGCATTGCCATGGAGGTTGGGCTTTATCACACACAACAACCCTGCTTGTTAGGAGGGCATGGCAGGCCAAAGATAGATCTCGCCCTGTTGCATGGTTAGATGGAAGAGCCATTTGTTCCATAGACACAGATCCAACAAGTCAGAGCTCTGGGGATGAAGGTAAACCAACAGAACAACCGCCCGCAACATTTAACTCATCCACGCATGAGACTGTATGAAACTACATACGTGTATCTACAATTATTTTGTGAAGTAGGTAACTACCCACCATATATCCAGTCCAAGTCCAATGGTCATCCACTATTTCCGAGCAATGTCATTGAAAGCTTATGTGCAGCTTAAGCTGATCCTAGCACAGTGTCCTTCACAATCGCCAAAAACTGCTCAATATCACTCAAGAATGCCTTGGGGGCTTGCAGTGCCGCAAAGTGGCCGCCCTGTTTTGCATTTGTCGCAAGTCAGCACTCCTCACACCAACTGCGGCCTGTTGCTGCGACATACCTTTTCATGAACTCCATAAAATACCAAATTTGGGAACAGCTCTCTAGCCCAAGATTCAGGAAGCGTGGCAATCTCCACCGGGAAGCACGAGTAGCCCATGGGTTTTGTCAACGAAGGGTTGTATGGCGGAAGCTCACCGCCAACAACGCTGGTCAGTTCGGAATACGCCCACATTGACCGGGCATACGAGTTGGTCAACCAATAGTACGAGACAAACGAGAGAATGGTGTCGATAGATGGGAACGGGGAGTGTCTGTTGTCGGACCATTCAATCAACTTTTCACCCATCCTTGTCGGTCGAGATGTGTTAGCAAAAGCAAAGCAGGCGGACGGAGCAGCATATTTTTGGGGGTCCTGTTCGTACCAGGCTAGCATTGCAACTGGGTTGGTCTGAAGCACCAGGGAAATGGTCGAAGGGCGGGTTCCATGCTCGACAGCGTAGGCGTTACCGGTGGTGGCCCAAGCCGCAGCGTAGTCCACCTTTGCTTGTTCTTCGGCCGAGATATTCAGATGAGCGACGGAGGATTGCTGTTGGGATGTCATGAAAAACATGTTTACTTTTTTTTGCTCATTAGTACGGTACGCCAGGGGGGGCTCAAAGGGGACACAAACAATGGTAAGCCTTGCACTCGTCATGATGGCTCAGCACCTGTGACAGGAAGCTGCCAACATCTCCTCCCTGTGCCACATATCCATTGAAGCCCAATTGAACCATAAGAGAGTTGATGGCCTCGCCCGCGGTTGCCATGGTCAGCTCCTTGGTCTCCTCGGGGCGGAAACTGAGGCCGTAATCAGGGATGGACGGGACAACAACGTGGTAGGGGAGAGTGTCGGCGGTGTACTTCTCCACCAAAAGTTCCATGACTGGGAGAAACTCCATCCAGGACCCGGGCCAGCCATGGAGAAGGGTGATGGGGACGGCATCCTCACGCTTGGAGAACAAGGCGGCAAAGTGGAGGTCGAAAACCTGTCCGTCTGACGGGAGAGTGACGTTGATGCGGAAGTTGGGGAACTTGTTTTGTTGTTCCTCGTGCGCGCGCCAGTCAAATTCGGAGAGCCAGATTTGCTGGGCATCGAGAAGCCAGGAGCGGGAAACCCCGTACGTTCCATTGACAGGGTCCGCGTGGGTATTATAATACTGAGGCACAGCGATGTTGGCCTGGTCGACTTGGGCCGAGAGGCGATGGATATCTCTCATAGAAACGTTGAGTGAGAAGGGTGTCGGCTGGGTCAGGATTCCCGGTGGGAGAATCCCAAACGAAGAGAGGTTGAGAGCCATCTTGCTGGCAGTGCCTGTTGGCTTGCTGGATGATTGTGGGTGATCAGTGAGGTCCATCCTGGATTTCGAGAGGGGATCGTGAGATTTATTTAAACTGGCGGGCTAGGATATCCACAACGTCGATAGGTCGACAGCCTGACAAGTTGACAAGTTCAAGGACAGGTTGAACAGGGGCGGTGATGATTAATATACGTTGTGTTGTAAGAACTAAAGCGGACCGAACCTAGTTTCTTGGGACCTAACGGTATTCAGGAAGAGAGGCGGGGTATTTACATCATCTGTTCGCTGGCAGCTGTAGTACCGACCGGAAGTGGAAAGACTCTGTGTAACTCCCAAATCCCGTGATAGGCCCCAATGCTGCTGGGACCTGGCCCGGTATCGATATCGATGGGGAGATGGTGTTCGTCGAGGTTAGCGTCGCAGCCTTCACTCAGAAACGGCACACGAATCAGCTTTTTATTTGTGATTAGGCGCCGGCTGCATGGCCGTGGCGCGACTATTGGTGGTCCTAGATGATTGCATGTTGACCCCACCTTCTTTTCCCAAACCGCATGCATCGAACAGCCAGTGTGATTGTGACGAGAACATGTATAAAGTCTGAATTAGCACGCCATTGGTCTTGATGCTAAGAGGGCGGTGGCTGTTGTATGGGGACAGCTAGGTACAAAGATATCAAAGAGTCATGTGATTTGACTGTACTCGACCGAACTCCGCCTAGTTGAAGCTGATGTGAACGTGGTCCCTGTATCCTGTATTAGATCCTCGTCCTCGCTTGCCATTGATACTTGGCTCCCGGGCTAGTGAACTTTGATGCTTACCAGTGGTTTTGGGTGACATCTCCACGATCCTCCATGGCGCGCCAGCTGGTCCAGGCCTTGACACCATCACTAGGACTCCAGATGCGCTGGCCCCAGATGATATACTTGAGGTTCAAGCTGGCACGGTTGTTCATGGCCCACTCAGCGAGCTGGCGGCCGGACATGGTGGGAACCTACCGGGGAGTCTCAGGTCAGTGCAAGCTCAACATCGAAGCCAAAGTCTCAGAGGGGCACTTACACCACCAGCATCAGAGCACATGTAATCGATCGCCTTGCCGCAGCAGTGATCCGAAGTACCGGGACAGGCGCAAGCCCGGGTGCAGTAAATCTGTCTGACTCTGCCGGGGAAGGCAGCGACAACCTTCTTGGCACCCTCAACAGCCACGGCCTTGCAGGCCCCGACGGCGGGGATAGCTGGGGCAGAATACCCTCCGAAGCCGGTGGCAGAAGAAGAGCAGCATCTCATCTGCGCAGGTCCCGGGCAAAGACCAGTCAGTGTGCTCCCTGCGCAGTCCGATGCCCAACGACAGTTGCCAGCGGAACCGTTGGGGCAGGAAGCCTTGGTGCAGCACTTGACATTGGAAGCATCAGACGGGCACGCTCCATCAATGGTAATGCCGCCAGATGATGAGCAAGTCGACGTGGTGACGCAGACGCCTTCATGATGTCAGCATTTAGGTGTATGGGGGCTGGGTTACACTCCTTCGCAGTGTGGCAACTGAGGACTCGGAACATACCAGCTCTTCCGCCAGAACCAACACAGGGCTCATTGACAGCGGCCAAGGCGGCGGTGGCAAAGAGGGCGAGCGACTTGATCTGCATGTTGGGTGGTGGGATTAGGACAAATACTGGAGGATAAAGTTTTAGAGCAGGTTTGATGGGTGGGGAGAGGGAGAAAGGGTTGTTCTTATATACCCTTAATCACCAGCCTGCCAGGGCAAAGCGAGGAGGGCCATCATCCACACAGGGGCAAGTTGCATGGTCTGCTGAAAAGCTCCTCCTGTATCTGACGATTCACCCCGTCAGGCACACCGAGGCTTATCCGTCCACTCACGCAGAGAGGGTTGAGGGTGTGGCCTTTGGTGTGGAGATGTTTCCTTCCCACATCCCACCATCCTACCTGCAAGTATCCTTGGCTGCAGTGGTAGCTTGTCTGAGATGGGGGGTTGTCAACCCCAGATACATCTGCAAGGGGCAGGTACAAAGAGCTCACTCGGATCATCCTGACATTGACATGTAGATTTCTGGTCAATCTGAAAATCGCCAAACATCTCTTGGCAGGACACGGCGGCCCAAAAGGTTCACCACAGGCGCGGGGTGTACTTGGACCTTATCAATGAGACCAGGTTGGAGGCCGACTTGACATGCATAGAATATCTCTTGCGGCTTGTTACAGTGGGTTGTCATTGTTATCTGCTGCTTGCCAAGTGGTTTGAGTGTGGCATGTAGGCGCAACCTGATGTCTTTGAGAGTCGGACACAAAAATGCCCGTCTGACGGAACTGGGGAGGTGTTTGTCGCCTGGTGCGGTAGGCACCGTTTGGTACTTAGTCTGGCCCTTGTGTTATATGTAAACATGTGTCAAGTGTGATATGATTTTGGCAATGCTGAGAGTTACACACCTATTGCTTTACCGGCAATTGAGAGGTGGAATGTGGGGTTCCAGGAAGTGCACAGGAATCACCTGGAGAGCTAAACATGGGATTCTGGGGGATTCAGGATGGATGGACTGGATTTCGAAGCCAAGAGGAATGTTCTACTCGGCTACTCCCTTGAAGCTCCCGCAGCTGGTGCGGGTGGATGTTGACTCTGCTGTAGCAGTCCAACCAATGCGAGGTTGGCAATTCCCATGCACCGATAGAGATGAGATGCAACCCCAAGTGCCCTGCAGATATTGGACTGGCATGCAGCTGGGGGCATAAACCCGACCAAAAGGTAAAACCGGGGAATCATACGGCGGGCAAAGATGGAATAGAAGCAAGGCCTTCAAAAACTCCTAGGAGTTCTAGCTAGTATTGAACTGGCTGACTGAGAGGTTCTGATGCCTTGATCGTCTTGTGGTATCGATTTCAGCCCAGAGTGTGCCACGAGTCGACAGTGTCTTGAAGCTTGGGGACGGGAGCGTGGGGGTTTTAAAGGGTTGTGGCGTATCGATTGGGCAACAGCTGTCCTCCATTGGTCCTAATGCCGGTGAAAGGTTCGGCATGTGTTGATATCTCATGCAGGGCGCAGGGACCATCGCCAGGTGCTGCATGACCCCAATCTTAAGTCCCCTACCCTCCCCGCATTCTCTTATCCTATCTCTCTGCTGAACGAGAGCACCTGGCGAGATAACCCATCGCCATTGATCGTGATGACTAGCTCCAATGACCAACCTGCTTAGCACCTGTTCAACCTCGATTGATTCCAGCTACGTCTCTTGTGGCATGGCCTCAGCGCTCTTTAGTTGACTTGCATGGTGAATATTGTGCCCTTGGCCTTGGCGACAGTTCTGCAAAACCCTCCTTGGAGACCGTACCCTGTTACCGTTACCGAAGGGAGGGTGGGAGTGAGGGGGAACTTCGGGTGGAACCGTCCGATATCGATGTCTTACGCCTAAGATTCGCGTCGTTTCCTGTTATTTGACAGCTTTTGGGGGGGTGACACTTGCCGAACCACCGGGCCAACGCTTCGGTGCTGAGACCCTGTTTTGGGAGGTCCAGTTGACTGGCGCGCTGGTACTGTTTCACCACAGAACACCCATCTGTGTTGTCTACCGGTTTCTTCCATGATCTGCAGTACTCGTCTACATACCTTCTCATTTAGGCTCAGGAGTGTATGTCCAAGTCCCAACTATCGGCCTAACTTTGTCTCCATCTGACCATCCAGGTTCTGGATCGCATAGCTGTTAGCACAAAACAGCCGGATCAAAAACAGGCGGTGAATATGACAAAGTAATGCAGTCTCACTCTATTAAATTTAATGTTATTTACTAACATTATGCCATTGTAATGTATGCCTTCTCCTGTAGAAACTCCTCTTATGCATCAATTACCTACCTAGGAAAGGGTGCGAAAGAAATGAGCTCAGACAAAAAGCTTGTCACCATGATACTTTGTCTGCTCGTGATACATGTTTGTGGTAGCGAACTGCTCCTCGTCAAGCGTTCTCTTGGGGAAGCCATCAAAAGAAGTAGCAAATGTAGCAACCGAGTGGGCAACCAACTAAAGCCGAGCATTAATACGTGTGTCATCTTTTCGTTGTTGTGGGTCAATACATACCTTGGTGTTGATCTCCCAAGCTGTGAGGTTCAGATTCTGGATATCATCACAGAGCTCATGATAGCAGACATCGTATGGAACACCATACTCGCCGCCAAACATCCGAGCCTCAGCCCTGGATTTGATGCCTTCGGCGCCGGTAGCAATACCACCCGCGGGGATACCGTGCCGGATGAAACCATCATAATCACTGCGTCCATCGAAGGGGATAAAGGTGTAGTTGAGTCCGTGCTTGGTGTACCAGTCGACGTACAGGTCGCGAAGCGCTTGCGAGCCAACTGGATTGACCGCGTCTCGAGCATCGTAGACTTGGTATGCAAAGTTGGGGCTGGCCAGCATGTCATAGTCCATGAACAGACGGATCTTCTTGTTCTCCTCGGGAGCCAAGACACTAACATAGTGATCAGAGCCCAGCAAGCCTTCCTCTTCGGCAGACCACCATGCAAAACGCACGCAGTTGTTGACAGAGAAGTTGGCCAGGTTCAAAGCAACCTCCAAAAGAGCCAGGCTTCCTGATCCGTCATCATTGATGCCGGGGCCCTCCCCAACAGAATCACTGTGGCCTCCAAGCATGACGCAGTTTTCTTGATCTCCTCCTTTTGTTTGGGCAATGATGTTGTTGGTCACGATCTGGTTCACGACGGCGTCAATGTAAGCGGTGGCGGCGATCGTCTTACCCGTCTCGAGTCTCTCGACGTAGGGACGGGCCTCCCTGCCAGACAAGCCAAAGGTAGCAACGTGGTTTTTGGACGGGGTGCCGAGGGTGCCTCCCACAGGCGCGTCTTCGTAGTTGTAGACCACAGCAGCGATGGCGCCTGCCTTGCCAGCAAGCTCTGACTTTGTGCCAAAGGGGCAAACACCGCGCTTGATGAAAGCGATGTTGCCTGAGACAGCCTCGGGGTAGTCCTCTTCGTTGCAGCCTTCGTTCGAGACGAGCACCAGGTTCCCGTTCACCGGTTCCTTATTCTTAGTCGGGGGCGTCAGGCTCATAGGATAGGCGGTGAAAGGCAGCTTGTCGTCGATGGTCAGACGGCTCTCGAAGATGGTTCCCGACACGGCGGAGAAAGGCTGCAGACCAAATGTGTAGTAGTCGCTGACGGCATTGAGGGCTTTCTGTATGTACTTGATGGTGCCTTCGTGGCCCGGACTTCCGATAACACGCGTGGGACGGCCGAACTTGTCCTCGGACAGCTTGGCGATCTTGTAGAGGTGTTTGGCGCGGGCGAGAAGGTTGTCGGCTTTGATGGTGTCTTGGAGAGCTTCCGAATCGACGAGTGGCTTGTCGCCGTGGGTACCAATAGGCGCCTGGGCCTGCTGGTCATGAAGGATTGGTTTTTGCTGCACAGCAAAGGCGGACACGCCTACGGCGGCCGCCAGTCCGTGGAGGGCAATTGCCTTTAGTCTAGGCATTGCTGCAGTATTGGAGTCGGAATGATATATATGGCAGGCGTAGAAAGCAAACGTGCCGGTTTGAGGAGGATAAAGCGGTGCGAGAAGCTGCAGGAGCTTCGCACAGAGAAACTGACGTTGAGGTCGGTGTTGTGGTGTTGTGGTGTTGTGGTGTTGTGGGTGTGTCACTGATAATGCATGTTGCTGCGCCGACAACGCAAGCAGGGACCTGGACCCTTCCGAAGCGCAGCTGACACCCGTGGACGCAAAGGGCGCCCAACCCGAAAGGAAACCCCTGTCTCCCTTATCGATTAGGTGGTTTGTGGGGGAGATGACGTCGGATGAGCAAAAAGGGCGGGATCGATACCCGACAACCTGGAAGCTGCAGCATCACAGACCAAAAAGCAAAGGCATCAACAGTTACAAAGCAACAAGACTGTATATTCAGATCCCACTCCCAAGGTATCAACTATTTCCGGGTATCATCCTTTCATGCCCCATTCTAATGCATTCGGACACTAAAAAAATAACCATTCGTTGCCGATTCCCCTTCAAGTTATTCATCGCCGATCCCAGCCCGAGTATGCATACATTGGTCCATGGGCCTCTCTCTCCTCGCGCTCTCTCTGCTCTTTCTGTAACCTTTCCAATTCCCTCCGTCTCATCGACTCGATGTCGTCGGAATACCGATGTCTGCGCCCCTCCCACCGCTCTCTCTCGGGCATGTCATTTGTCGACAGCCTCCTCCCCACCCGGTTCAGCCGATCATGCTCTACACAGCGGTCTGTGAAGATGCCCAGCGTCGAGCTCATGACGGTTGACCTGGGGTTTGAGCACATGCCCACGATGCAAGCATGCCTCTCCTCGCAATAGCCTCCCGGAAACCGCGCTTTAAAGCGGCAGTTCTTCCCCTTGCATCCATGATCGGTGCAAAAGTCAACCCCGGTCATCCTTGGGAGTCTGCATCGGGAGCTGTTGCACTCGTGATCCTTGCACATGACCCCTCCGTTCTCCCTGACCCCTCGATCACAGGACGAGATGGCACATTTGTGCTCCTTGCACCACTTTGCGTCTCTTTCCCTGCCGTGCGAGCATTCCCCAAACGCGCACTTGTGTTCTAGACAGTACTTGGTGTCGTATCCAGGTTTCCTCCGCGCGCACCCGGCCCAGGCGCAGTTGAAGCTGCCGTAGTGGGCTGCGCACACAATGTCGAGGGTCCCGTCTCGGTTCTCATAGCATGGTCTCTCGCACCGCGGCACGTTGCAGGTCAAGATGTGAAGGTCGCATCTCTGCTGCTGCCTCTTATTGGTCGATCCAGCAAGACACCCCCGCATGGTGCAGCGGTGACGGGGGCAAAAGTACTGCGTCCATTCTGCTGACGATGAATAGGAGCCCGTCTGCGAACAGTCAGGGTGGCCGCAGCTCAAATCGACAGAGCAGAAACGCTCATGCTCCCTTTTGGGGTTAGGGCAGTGGAGACCCTTGGAAAGGGGAAAGGTTCGCTCGCAGGTGTGGACGTTGCAAAACTCGGAGTAGATCTTGCGTCCACCCACACGGGCAAAGGCATGCTTGCGACGGCAGCCAGAGATGAGGCAGTTGCGAGGATCGGATTCGGAATAGGCCCCAGTGCTGGTGTCGGAGTAGTAGTTGTAGGAAGTGTCGGAAGGGCTCATGAGAGGCGATTCGGGCTTCGATTCTGGGAGTGACTGTTGACAAACCGTCTGGGTTGCAAAAGCCTGGTCGAAAAGCAAATGTTAAGCTAGATTGGTCCTTAGGCGTGATAGATGTTGTGATGTCTTGTGAGAGCCTGTTTAAGTTTGGCTTGTAGCCGCATCTTATAACCAGCGGCGGCACAGAGGCAGCCCTGTGTGTGTCCCCGGGGTGCACATGCACGATGGCGGTTGAGTGTTGTGCATTTGACGGGTGCCTTGCAGGGGGTTGCTGCTGCGGACAGCCACAAATGCAGCAGCATTTCCTCTATAAGGCTCAGTGGGTGCTTGGTGTGACGTAGCGCTTATGGTGGGTGCGAGGCGAAGCACTCTCTCTTGAGACGCGAGAGCCGCCCATTCAGACACCAAACCCCACAACTCTGGACTGCGAGCCGCTGCGGCAAGCTCTCAGGTCATTGTTCGGGAACCGGGATGTAAAGACAACGTGCAGCCGAACGAAAGCTATGCTCGTCTCCGTAAAGTCGGGTGCCAAAGTGCCTGTCCCAGGCTCAATCGAGAACCTGGCCTGGAGAATGAACACTGAACAGTTGGCTGTTCCTTACACGCCATACACGACCATCCGGTGTCCTATGTGCAACCAGAATGACGCGGCGTCTCGACTATGAGGAGGGCGAAGGCGGTGCGGGCTTCCAGAGGAGGTCTCTGAGCTTCAGCATTCTTAACTTGATAGGGCAAGACTCCCTCATCGGCCGCAAGAGGTTGGCCAGCTTTGGGTTGCCTCGCACAGTCGACGCGACCAAGCGGCACAGCAACCCAACAGTCATCACTAATTCCGTCCTCCTTTACCATGTAACGGCAAGGCCCACTGTTAGTGAAAAGAGCAAGGGCAATCGCAAATGCTATCTTGCCAAGCCTCTCACCAGGAGGACTCCTGTGTATGTCATCATTGACTGGCGCAGCAGAAACCGCCTCAGGCTGTGGCACTTTCTATTCCCCCTAGACATATCTATGTCGAACATAGCAAACGAATTGTTTGTCATAGACCACAGGGTAAACTCGCTGAGTATGACGGTCTCGACCCTGCCTTTCAGGAGGACGTCCCTATGAGAGTGGTGTGCTTGACTGTGTCATGAGAACAGGTAGACATCCCGTTGTGGCAGCTAGAAGATCACAAGGTCCAGCCTTGTCTCACAAACTTGGTCATATTACTACAGTATTGCCTTCATTACTACAGTCGACCTTCAGCTTCGGAAAAGGTGTGCAGATATGAACGGTTCAATGTCTTGTAAGAGATAAACAGCATTTTACCATGTATTTCCAAATCTAGCTCACTTTCCACATTGATGAAGAAATAATATCAGATCTCCAACATTAATTCCCAGGCTCCTTGATCCCTCTCCTCTTCAGTGTGTATCGGTAACTGTAATGGCCCTTCACGTCGCTTGCAAACACCCTCATGGCCACCACATCATTGCTATCTTTTCCTCCTTCGACAATCCCGGCCTGCACTGCCAGGTCGGCGTACTTCTTTGCCTTCTTGTCTTCCCCCAAATAATTGTAATTCAAAGCCGCCAGTTCCCAGGCCTCGGCGTACTTGGCCTGCAGCTTCTCCTCCTGCATCAACTTCACGTAGCGATCAATCAGAGAAACCGTCACCTTTTTGCTGTCGTGGTTCTTGAGTTCTGCCTTTATCGAGTTGATCTCGGCAAGGTTCTTATCCGACTTTTTGAGCTGCGACGGCTTGTTGTTGCCGGTGCAGGCGGCGCAAGGGCACGGCTTGCTGCTGCCCCGAAACCGCTTGACCCAGTCTGATCTCTCCTTGCGAGGCAAGAAGGGGTCAATGTAAGAAATCGAGAGCTCCTCCCCCTCCGCCACCTTGCGGGCCACAGTCGTGCGGTGTTGCAGGTGCTGATCAATGTAGAAGGCGACATTTGGTCGGCAATCGTGTTGGAAAAGGGCGACCTCAGGATAGTTGATGTAGTGCTTGGAGCTATGCTCTTGACGGTAGCCAGCTCCGAGGTCCACTTCGAAGGGGTGAGCGTACAAAATCTCCTCGATCGAACGAGGACTCTCGCCGGAGTTGTGCCCAGGGCGGTTGCGTTGCCTGTTGAAGGCGGCTCGGGTGTCATCGGGCAGGTAGTTGATCGCTGCTTCCAGCAAGCGCGTTCGTTCCTTTTTCTTGACAACATCTTCAAAAAGATCTTTGTGCACAAGGAGCACGGGAGACCAGGAGCTGAGTGGCTTTCCACGCCTGATGGACTGCTTTGCCGTCAAGCCCAGGCCTTTTTCCAGAATCTCTGTCTCGGCAAGAAGAGAGCCGTCTTCCCACTTGTTGTCCGCCCTTTCGAGATACGCTTCGATTCGTTCGACCTTGTTGTATTCATCTGGCTTTGTTACTAGGACAAGTCCGCGCCGGTTCGCAATTCGCAGGTTCGTGTAAACGCAGTAAGACCCTTGGCAGATGTTGGACTTCCACCACTTGTCAGTTGGTGGCGAAGACAGAACCGGTTCGGTTGCGTTGCCGGTGTACACAGTCCTGTGCTGAATCTCTTCGGATGCAAGGCCGTCTTTCTTGGAGTCTGCCGCGCTGGCAAAGTGGGTTGCTAGGCCGAGGAGCAACACCCTCGCGAGAGTGACATGACCCCACGCCATGTTGTGAAAAGACAACAGAACAGCGTGTTGAGGAAGACGCAGGCGAGCTCAGAGTGAGGTTCTAGAAACGTAGCAAGCTGGTTGTCGTCAATGATTGTTTTCTGCTACAAAGAGTCGCGACGTGACCGAGACGATGAGAATCTCGCGACTGGAGGTACTTGTCAGAATATGGAAACGTCTATCGACGCATTATGTTCGACTTGGTACTGATTCTGGCAACGTGGCCTAGACAACGATAAGCTGGATGGACAATTAACCGCCTATAATCAAGTAGAGGAGATTGGCAACAAGACAGGCAAGAAAGGCCAACAATTGCTGGCATGACATGGTAGACTGACATTACCGGCAACTGCCTAAATGTCGGCTTGTAACGGTAGCATTTTACCCGGGGGACAACGTGGGAATGGCATTGAGGCCATGTGGCATGTGTGCCGAGGCGGATGGGCTATCTTGGCGTCAACTCTTCGTGTGTAGGTGGCTTCGAGTGTTCGTCGGTGGGTGGCAGGAAGGCGACGTTTCAGTAGCTGCCACGGGGGTATCGCATTTGGCATTTGCTAGGTGAACTGAGGATATCCGATGTTCAACATACCGGTCTTGGCCTAATTTTCGGGTTAAAATTGTAAGCCATGAGCACCGTTTGCCTTCCTGGCCATCAAGGTGCGAGGATACTGGACCCAGCTGTGTCCAGGCTCACGCGTACTTGAAGTAAATTTCTCCGATCCCAAATTAACACGTAGATAGATATCCTTCGTATCAACAAGTAGGTAATCTCACATAACAGAACGTCTATCTATTTCTGGAATTTTGTTGTCACGGATGGCGGTATGTTTGAAGGACATGTTGCAAGACACCATCGGGACATGGAGGCCAAAGTGAATATTCCCACTGCTGAGGGGAGACGGTAAGATAACAAGCGTGGAAACGGACCTGATATTTAAAACAAGGCATGTCTCTGCCCAAAGGGAAAGAAACGACACAACGGGGCGAAAGTTGTCTTCAGATGTTGCCGAGAACAACGAATGGTAGCTTCCACTAGCACTTACCTTTATTTTTCGAAACGGGAGCGGATGCCTTGTGCCTTAGCCGTGAAAAATTACCGCACCTTATAGCAGATATTACGCTCAGGAACGGTGGCGCTGGGCCTTACAGGTATATTTTGAGTTTACCTGGGTAGTTTGATAAAAACGGCCAGAAGATAAAATGTTCAAGCAAGCTACCTAGGTAGGTTTACGAAAGCTACGCACCTGATCGGGGACACATTTCATCAATAGAGGGAGAGGCATCAGTCTGAGTAAAATAGGATGTGCATAAATATGGTTTCTAGACTGTTTGTTTATTCAAAATTGCTACAACTTTCTTATTACTGGCAACGGTCATGGCATCCCACGAGGTTAGTCCGTCTTTGCATAAAATCGACGAATGTCATAGAAAAGATCTGCTCGCACAATCTTGGCCGTTTCGTCCCACCATTCAGCTGGGAGATTCCATTGACACCTGGCCTACTCCCAAGACGACATGTGGTCAAGGACACAGGCGTGACCAATAGAGCGGCATAAACCGGCAGGCTCTATAACCACAGCATCCCAGTTGATCACCGCAGCAATCTTTTCACCGTCAGATTTAACCAGGACATTACGCTCATGCATATCCCAATGAATCATTCTTGACTTGAAGATCAGAGCAGATACAGAACCAGCCATGGCCTCGATCTCAGCAAACCTCGCTAGAAATCTGTTGGCATCAACTGGGCAACCTGAAAGTGAAGACATGATCTGAGAGCCTTGGTGACATTTAGTCCAATCCCTTTGCCTTCTAGTATTGAAGAGAACCTCAACGTAGCTTGGCGAGTCCGAGGAAGGGCCGAATTGTGGAAGTTCGTGGCTCACCTTCTCCACACGGGGAGCAAAGAACTCTTGGTCTACCATAGGGCCTACGAAGAAAGGCTGGCTATTCCAATGCCAGTAAAGACTTCCAGATTGAGTGAAGTTACTGCTGTTCCACAGTCGATGCCAGCACTCTACGGCTTCTGAGATAAGGGCTTGGTTAGTGTCAAGCCTCTCACCCTGGACAAACTCCTGAATCGTGAATTCAATGCCATAACCGTTCTTCACAGACGAGTCAAAGAAGTAAACCTGTGGTACTGGAATACCTTGGCGGCTTGCAAAGAGCATGGCTGCTACTTTAATTTCAATACCATAGTACGGAACCCCTGGCAGACTTGCACGCATAATAACAGTGGCGGGAATGGTAACACCAGGCAAGTGACTGTCTGTCCAACATTTGTCAGGGCGAATTTTGCAGATGAAGGAAAACTGACCTCTTGCAATCAGTGCCACTCTGAAATCCTCGCAAAGATCATATAAGATTGTCAGTGCGGTAGCGCTCGAGCAGTGTGTTGACTTGCTGTGCGCTGACTGCCGTCTTCCTAGTTGGTTGGGGTGTAAGAGCCTTCCCTTCACGCCGGATGATCCACAAAGCGTGTTGGTTCTCACGAACTGTCAGCTCCCCCGGATTAGACGGTTGGCTACCCTGAAGCCTCTCAGCCAAGAAAGTAGAAGCCATTCCCAAAATTGTGTTTGGAGAATAAATGCGTAATCTGGTAGAAATTGTCCGTGAAAAGTGGGCAGAGATAATTGTGGACGATGTGCAGTGCTGAGAGATTGAGAAGCTCTATTTATCTACTTATATAGGCATTCGAGATTGGTAGGTATCCTTTGGCAAGCCATAAAAATGGGATTGACAACATCAGAAGGCACAACTATGAGAAAAACAAGGCCTTGTTCAGACTGAACAATAAGAACGAGACAGCAACAGCGCTTTGCGGCTAAAAGAAGACTATAGCTCTTTGTGCACAGTTGAGGACGATCATGAACTCTCTTTTGTGCTGGCATCGCTATGCTCTCACTGCAAAGTACCTCGGTGAGGTATAAGAAGGTACTGTAGTGTAGTGATACCTATACTAATATTCTCAGTATGTGCTAAAAGTATGGAGCACAATGCAACGTTATAGTAACTCATTTCATATTCTCTTCACCAGATCAAGTACTACCCGGTTTCTAGGCATCTTACTATATTCCCGACTAGTAGGTACTTGTAACCTAAAACCCTTAAGCCCGCCAACTTGGTGTTTGCAAGTTTTTCCGAGCTGCAACAACCACTATTCTTTTGTTGATATTTCCCGTTGCACTTGAGCATCGCGATACACTCTTTAACCCAAAAGAAAAGCGACAATGACATAATATCTAGCATCACTAAAGGTCATCCACAGGCGTCTGCAGATATAGCCAATTCAGCTCACTGTCAACCATGTAAAGCGCTCCTGGCCTGTTAGGACTAGTAGCCCATTCCTTCCAGTTCGCAACCACCTCAAAGAAATGCTCAGTGTTTGCTTCTGTCGGGTCCCTGATCACCCTATCCACCAGATCCATAAAGCCCTCGGGTTTCTCTGGCGCATCTCCCAACAACCTGAGAAACCACTTGTGAAACGGGTAAAGCATCTCATTGTGTGCTAAGATGAGCCGACCACCAAACAACACTAGCTTCGAGGCCGCTAGGTTCAACAAGTACGGGTTGTTCTTCTTCCTGCCTTCAGAACAGTACCATCTCCAAATCTGCAGCTGGACCCTGAATCTCATTATGCGATTCTCTTTCCCCTCTGTCTGGTACGATGCAATGTTCTTGATAGCGTTCTGTAGAATATTGGGAGGATCGAAGCGACTGAAGAGGACCTGGGCGCCGTCATATGCCCATCGCGCAGGCTCGCTTCCTTTTTCGGCGGTTTGGTTGATCAGGGACAAGCATGTGTATTTGGCGTCCACGAAGCCGCCCTCGTATGTACACAAATCGGGACTGACCATGGTGAGGTTCCCTGTCTCCAGACGCCGGGCAAAATCATCATCTGAAACGACAATTAAGACGTCGACGTCAGAGTCAGCACGGTCGAAACCGTGGGCTATTGAACCCGTGAGGATCAACCCCATCACTGTAGGGTCCGCCTCGAAGTAGGCGGTTATCTTGGCGATGGATGCTTTGTGATGGTCGTGCATGGTTGGGCTTGTCTGCACGGGCAGGTGTTGATGTGTTGAGAGGTGAAGGCGATGCGATGACCGGGCAGCTAAGGGATCGAGGAATTCCAATATCAACACCTGCGGTTTGTCGTCACAGCCATGTCAAATGATACTTGTAGTGGTCTCTTGTTGCATCTAAAGCCCCTAGTCATCGATATTCTCTCCGTGACTGAGGCCGGCATCGGAGAGAGCCCCGCCTGGGGTGAGCAGCTGACGCCTGTTCCGGGTTGCTTGACAGGATAGCAGCCATAGCTCCCAAGAGACCGATCCGGAAGCGCCCCAATTAAAAACCCAACTGAGTATCCCAGTCAACTGCCGAGAAACTAACAAACCAAGTGCTTTCCTGAATGTGGTATAGCCAAGTATCACTGATCGGATGGTCGGGCTGCTAGCCCGATGAGATGTACAATGCCAACTCCTGATGTTGTGAACATGGCAAATGTCTTGATTTCGTAGATAAAACGTCAGCCATGGAACTCAGATTCAGATATTTGTATTCTGTCGTGAGAATCAAGGCCCGTTAGCGCCAATCTCCGTGAAGTCAAGGAAGGTAGGGACTTCAGACAACTCACATTAGTCTTTTTCCACAACCTGCCACTCCCTTGTATACGGACTGTACTCTAGCAAGTAAAGACGCTCAGAGCATTGGGTTGAGTGCACAATCTCAACGTTAGGCTCCAGGTAATTTCCCATGAATTCCAGCTCGAGTTTCAATCGAAGCTCTTCCTGTCCATCCATGCGGAAACTCAGCGTAAAGGGCTCTGTCACTGCGGGTCGTCTGCTGCCCTCTAACCTGACGCTTTTGAGAAAAGTGCTTGGGGTTCCGTCCACGTCAACTCCTTGCAGGATGACTTGGTTTCTATCCCTCTCCCCCATTACCACCTTCACTGTCAGTTGCCTCCTTAGCACGAACTGGGGGATTTCTAGACCTAGATGACCCATTACAGCAATCATGAGATCATCGGTCCTCGCAAAAACCCTCATGCTTTCCCCGTCCACAAGATGATCCAGCGGTGTGCTTTGCAGGTTGCAGATTCCCAGCTTCCCCCTTTTGCTCTTGCCTGCGATCTCAGGGATGGTGCAAGCGGGAGGCACCGTCAAGCTTGATCCGAGGACTAGACAGAAATCGGCCTTCTTGCCATGTTCTCTCGCCAGCTTCAAAGGTTGCTCAAATAAACACTCGCCAAAGTTGATGATGGTGTCAAGAAGAACACCATTGCAGCCCGGCATGCTGCACTTGCGGCCAGTGCGGTGGTCTGTGACTGTCTTGGTGTAAGGTGCAACAGCTCGAAAGTCTCGAATGTATTCCTTTCCACAGTCACGACAGTACTCCCTATTGCTGTTCCCATGCAGCTCCGAGATCATCTCAGGCGCGATACCACTTTTACGGTGCAGCCCATCACAGTTCTGGCTCACAAGGTACTTGAGAAATCCCCTGTTTTGAAGCTTGACAAGTGCCATGTGTGTCGGAGTGGGGATGGCTTGCAGCGTGCTAGTGGCCTTGGACGGCGCGTCGCGTTTCTGCTTTCGCAAAGTCCACACGCCATCCGGACCACGAAAGTCGGGAATCCCTGGGATTTGATCATGTCAGAATGTGTCTTGAAACACGAAATAAAAGGGGCGGCAATTACCTGCAGAAGTCGAGATGCCCGCACCGGTGAAGACAATAAAATGCTTGCTGTGCTTGATCAGGTTGGCAATGTCTTTGGCCTTGAGCGAAATCGCCCGGTCCGTTTCGAATCGTTCGGCTTCGGCCACTTTGGGAGCTGAATTTGCCATGATGGATGTGAAAGACTGTCAAGAGTCAAAAACAAGAGTTTGGTGTTCTGGACGTGTCAGAAAAAACTGAACGCGAGATGGTGTTGCCTGGAGGGGTTGTTTTCTCAAGACTGCCAAGGAAGTCTTGGAATCACCAAGCAACCAACGCCAGTGTCTCATTGGACGGGCAGAGAGCACAAGCCAAACAGTGTCAGATTTATTCACACCCTACATATTATGGCACAGCTACATATATGGTTTCAAGTCTTGAGAATGGCGGCAGCCCGCAGAATGCCTTGGGCAGTTTTGGACACCCACTCAGCGGCGACGGTTAGATTCCCGTACTGCACTCCCTCGGACACGCCAGGGAAGGTAATGGCGGCGTATCCTGTGTCTAGCCCAGGGGCTGTCACCACATGACGGTAAAACTCGCGATTTGGCAATCCTCCCTGCGATACAAATCCGCGCTGGAAGTCTCGATACTTCTTATTGACCACCTTGATCAAGTTTTCATCCTTCCATGTCTTGGCCAAAGTCTCCAGCTCCTTAACCTGCTTGGCACTCTTCTCAAAAACGTCAATCGCGGCGGCCAGTTCGGAAGTGTCGAGGGTCTCATCCCCGATCAAGTCTCTCAAATCCTCATAATACCCTCTTAGCTCTTCGGTATAGTTGGGGAGATCGAAGGGCAAGATTTCATCATCCGCAATGTGTAGCGCGAGCAAGCTCAGATACTGACCCATGGCAGCATGCACCTTGAATCCCGGGTCTCCAAACTTGGACATCCAGTTGTAAGAGTCGTAGTTGCTGTGGTAATGCCAGATGGGGTCTCCAGCACCGCCGCTTGAGCCAACATCCAATGCGCTTACACCTCTATGCAGAAAGGTAGTGTAGTCGCTGCCGCTTCCCAGGACGCCAACGTGACGGCCGGATCCCGTGCTCGACTCTCTCTGCCAGGCGTCATAGAGGGAAATGTTGAAGCCACCCGCATTGGGGTGAACGACCTTCTTCATGATTTCTGTTCCAATGGTGTGAAGTTCTGGCGTCGCATCCAGACTGGGCCTCGGCCCGCTCACGGCAACATCGATGTTGAGGTATGCCACCGCAGTTTCCGTGAGCCAGTTGACGTGCTCCTCCACCCACTCTGTCGACCCAACAAGACCGTACTCTTCCGCATCCCACGACGCCAGAACAATATTTCGGCGCGGCTTCCACCCCGTGGCAGTAAGCTTGGCAAATGCTCTGGCCAACTCTGCGAGTATGGCGGAACCCGAGTTAGGGTCTCCCGTACCACCAATCATCCAGGTATCCCGGTGGTTGCCAATTACCAGAGTCTCATCTGGATTCGTCCCGTTGATGTAGCCAATCACATTCCAGATTGGCGTGATTTTGCCCTCCATGAGATTCTCAAGGGACAGCGTCACACCAGGTGCAGGTCCAGTGCGGTATTCGGCGTCCAGTGCACCTTTCCAAGCGGTGCGGTTGACTTGGCTTGCCTCCAAACCATGGCCGTCGAGAGCTTGCAACAGTGGGAGGACAGCAGCATAGGATATGGGCAGAGAGGGAATCTGGGGAGTGACGGAGGATGTGTCTGCACGTGGTGCTCCCTCAACAGAGGGATAGCCCGGAGTGGTTGGGTCGCCAGGATAGGTGGAGAGAAAGAGAACTGACCCTTTCTGCACAGCGTCAGGGTGTCTGGCGGGTCCATGGGGGTACGCTTCATAGCCGTTGGCAACGGTGACGTTTCCGTCATCACCAGGATCGGTGAAAATGATGGCACCGATCATGCCGTGGTCCTGCGCATTCTTGACCTTCAAACCCCGAAAGATGGAGCCGTATCTGATTAATGCGATCTTGCCCTCCAGCTCAACCCCCAGTTCCACGAGGCGAGTAAAGTCGGCGTGCGTTCCCCGTCTGCCACAGCTTTTAGCACACCTGAGCAAGCAGAAGTGGAGATGTCAGACTTACCCAACATAAACATATTCGGCAGTGGCGTTACCGGAGGCTGAGTATCCATGGAAGTTCGAGATTGCATCCTCCCGTCCCGTCACTGGGTCCTCTGCCAGGGCGGGCTCTTGGACGTGGACTTCCGCTCTTGTCCCATTGCTGTAAGCGATGGCCAGAGACTGGCGTACTGGGTAGCTGAGATATACATGATACTCTTTCAACGCAGACGTGAAGCCGTTCTCTGCCCAACGGTCTCTGGTCCACTCGGCGGCCTCACGCCCCAAACCAGCCAACTTGACTTGATTGCCGTAATATTTCGCCCAGTCATCGATGCTGTTGGCATCAAAAGAGTTGGACAAGATCGTCTCTTGCTCAGTCAAGACAGGTGGCCACACCGCTTGTCTTCGCAGTATGGGTTTGCGATGGGTGTGAACATGCTCCGAGTTGAACTCGCGAAGGCAGGCGGATACCAACGACGAGAACGAGAGAGCGAACCCGACCGTGAAGTGATATTTGACCAGCATCATGACAGAGCGACTGCGGAACAAGACCCAAGTCCAGGGCGGTGGGAGAAGCCAGTCATGATATATCGCCCGGAAGCCTCCCAACAGAGCTGCAGCATTGCATGCCAGTTGCCGCGAGATGTGATGTATTGCATGTTGTCGAAATCAACCATCCCAGACTTGGTCCTTGTCACCGTTGGTGAGTTAATCTGAGTGGACGGACCGGACTCTTGTGATGCTGCAAGACGCAGCTACAAGCCAGCTTCCAGTCTGGGGCAAGATGACGAATGATGCCATGGCGTGGGCTGCCATGATCAAGATGAAATATTTCTTGGACCTTCCTATTGCGGCGTTCCAGCCAACCGGATCAGAGGGGAAGTAGAGGAGAACAGTCCAACCAACAGCTTCTGTGGTTGCTGGTTGATAAACAATCGACGTAGCATTCTTACCCCGCTGCGATCTTGGGTTGCACGCAATGCGTCATCCCAATGTTGAGAGGCACGGCACGTGCTTGTGCACGCACATTTGTCATTCACGTCATCCATCGTTTTTGGAGGCAGCGAATAGGAAGTCAAGTCTCAATTTTATTGTTAAGCTACTTTTGGAGTTGTAGTCGTTGCACATTTCCGCACACGAGAAATCACTTGATGACAAGGGGGCATACCTGATTCCACCAACGTCCTCGGTAGCTGAAGTTTTAAAGATGGGTTTCATCGCGACTTCGGCATGCTTTTGTGGTCTGTTGGCAAAGAGAATGCTGGTTAAGATCTGGTTATCCGGCAAGGCTCTGGAACTAGGATGGCAAGTACCTGATTCTCAGACAATTCAGCGTGCCTATCATAATAACAAGACATGATCCATTCGGAGATATTTCAATGCTTCAAATGATATATAAAATGGCCAAACAAGAAGAAGGCTCACATCCTTCTATGTACTGGAAATATATCACCGATAGGGGATACATCTGGACAATTGTGGCATTGGGCTTCATAACTCAATCTCTTCCACCACATAATGCACAAAGAAGCCAGAATACCAGCTTTGAATCAATGTAAACGTAACTCTAACAATAGTGTGGTCGAATTGTGGTTGGCTCAGGTAGCGCATAGGACGCCAAGCTCAATAAATACAAGCCACAACTCAACGCACAAATGGAAAAGGGAAAAATAAGCGCGCTGAGCTCAAGTGAAACCGAACTTTAAATTTGGAAAGGCACTTTCCAATGAAGATTCAGGGGAGACAAATGTTCAATAATGTCTGATTGTCAACAAATTCAGATACCAAAGGTATGTGAGCACAGACAGTTCCAGTCCGCCTCCTGATGCCACCCCGAATATCAGCGACCCGTCATCATGTTTTTGTTTACTTGGAAGGCTATCCTCGCAAAGATTCTGGTGTTTGGATCGTTTCTTTCAATCGCCTCGGCATTCCCTCTCGACATTCGAAACGATGGACCTCGGGGAGACTTTGATCCCCAAATTGAGCAGCTCTTTGACCAGTACAACGTCCCGTATGGCGTTCTCGGTGCCATTTCCCACATCATTATGGTGTACACTCTAGTCTGTCACCTTTTTGGCCGCATACCCTTGATGCCGTGGAAGTACCTCAGTCAACACCTCATCGATGTCATTGTCACCAGCTGCATGGCAATCGTGACAGTCACTCTCGCCGCTCTCAACGCGTCCGAAGTTCGAGAATCGCGTGCGTTGGTGATGCTCTTAGCCATGCACATAATATTTGGCTTGGTCATGGACGCAGTTATAATTCAGCGATATTTTAATAGAGAAAGGAGGGGTTTGATGGTTCAATTGGCTGGCTGGATTTGCGTTCTGTGCGTTGCTGGCTTGTTGTCGAGTCAAATGCTTGCTCATATGACGGGTAGGCTTCCCTTTCCTTGTTGTCCTTTTGATGGTTCATTCGCTAATGAATAATATCAGGTAGCAAGCGCATTGATGATTCCGAATGGCAGTGGTCTGATCCTGGCATCATCATTATCGCCGTGATGGGAATCGGAGGAGGTGTGATTGCTGTCGTCTCGTTCTTTTTAATGTGTCGCAGCAGCACACCTAAGACGGGAGGGATAAAACCATTCAGCGTCTACGTCTTTTTCTTCGCCGGTCTGGTGTGCACGTTGGGGTGGTTTTGGCTTGCTGACTATGGGCCCGTGATCGTCACTGGCAACACACTGGGCCAACCTCGCCAAGGCAAAAACGCGCTGTTTTGGGTCTACTTTGTGTTTCAATGGGTTCCCCTTTTCACTATCTGAACTTCATGCAGGAATCGTTTACGAAGTTGTTATGGTGGTATTTCTGGAAGCAAAAGGGGAAGAAGGGATGAAACGGCCCCGCAAAAGTTTGAGGTCATCGCCAAAACCCCTGAACCGACCCCTGTCTGGGGCTCAGAGTACAGCGCTAGACTTGTTGGAGACTGCTCCGGTGGCATTGGCGCGTGAGCCAGAGTTTGGGTTCTCGTCGTCGGGTTGAATGGCTCCACCGAGACACAGGGTTAAGATTGTATTTAGGATGCTTGATCTGCCCCGATTGTAGATCTGATCCTCACTGTGGCTGGCTGCATTGTTCTTTTTGACTCGATTTTTTTGTTTGTTTCTTCAAAATCCCGGCGCTTGCGTCCTATTCAATTTGTTTGTTGTATTTGTTTACTTTGCAACTTCTCACATTCGTCAACACCGAATCGCAACAATGAGATTCTTCGGTCTTCTTGCTATTGGAGCTGGGCTCGTCTCTGCCGGTACGTTGAAGATGGATTGCATCTGAAAAAGCCCCTTAGCTAACACAATAACAAACAGCTCCCATCGTCTCCGATCTTCCCATTCCAGCGGCTTCCGAGCTCAGCTCTAGACAAGCTGGCAGTGCTTGTTTTATAATCGGCAACACCGTTCTCCCCAAGGAAACATCAGACTTTGTCAACCAGCTCCGTCCACGCATCACCTGCAACAATAGTCGCCGAACATTATCCAACGTTCCCGATGTAACCTCTGATGGCGTCTCCTTCTCTTCCATCAACTTTGCCACCTCTTCTCAAGCCCCGTTGCAGTTTGCCCTTAGCAGATTCGCGACTCCGACACCACTTCGTTCCGCCAACCTCGCACAATTCCAGCGACAGTTGGACGTCTACATCGCTACCGAAGCTGGCATCAGAAGCGTCAACGGGAATTTGGCGATCAAAGTCCCCAAGTTCTTTCTTCAATTCCAAATCTCGAGAATCCAGACTGCCCAGGGCAATCCTCCGCGGGCTGCAGGCCTGCAGGTCAACCATTTGTTGGAGAAGGTTTTGAAAAACTCGCCTAGGGAGTCTCAACTGCACGAACAGGTCCGCGCTTTGGCCAGAACCTTGGCCTAGGCCAGCCACCACGGAGATGGAAGGCCGATGGCATGATCAGACAAATTTAGTGAGGTACAAGATGTCGTCTGTGTTGGGGATAGGTAATCTACATAAGCATTCGTAGAACAAGGGAGGTCTGATAATCTACTGCACTGGAACCATCAACCGATCCACATCTGGTCCCCAGCCATTCCCAAATCCCTCAATGACAATTGTGTTACTCGAACCGCGTCTCAAGTTGGCGTGAAGGGTACTGGAAGCCGGGTCTCCCTTTGCTGGTAGGAAGGCAATCTTTCTCCCCCCGTCGCCATTAACCCGAACGTTGGCATACCGCGGGCTGCTGTCTCCGTTGAGGAACTTGATCCGAATTGTAGTCAAGCCGTCGATGTCGCTGCGAATGTTGTTGAATGTGACGCTACCCCGGTCTGGGCCGCCAATGTATCCAGCCGTCACTTTGCCAGAACAGGTCGAGCAATCTACATTCCTTGCTTTTCCGCCATACACTGCCTTTTCTCCTTCGTATGATGTTTCTGCAGGAGGATTTTGCCATGCGGAGAATCCAGGTGAGCCGGGGACCCAGCTAACAAAGTTCTTCATGGTAACGGTAGTTCCACTGATACTCAGTGGGAGCCAGATATACGTGCTCGCCATCAAGTTGTCTTTCATCCACCGATCGCCGAGGTAGATAGCACTAGACTCGCTTGTCTTGAGAATGTATGTCGTTTGGGAGTTGTAGGTCTTGGATCCGCTATCGGCAAACTTTCTCCACGCAGACCAGCCGCCAGACAGAGAGGTGGAGGTGGTGTACTGGTTCTCGTTGGCGTCCCATCCCGTCATCATTGAAGCAAACATGAAGTAGGTTCGTCCAAGTTTGATCATGGCAGGAGCTTCCACACGATTTCCACCTTCCAGGCGCCAGGAAAATACGTCCGTCGTGGGAGTAAGATAGTCATCGGAAAGTGCGACGATTCGAAGTCCATGTTTCCTCTGTGTTTGTCTGAGTAAGCTGCTGCATGAGAGGCCTGGGAGTACGAACTCACATCTTCGGTTAACAGGTACCCTTTGCCATCGTCATCCTTGAAAAGACCCATGTCTCTGCTTTCTCGTCCAAGTGGTTGGAAACTCCTGATATATTGGTACCTCCCACACACCGAGTCTCCAGTGGCAACGGCGACTCTGGCTTCACCGTAATTGCTGCTGTCCATGTGCATCCAGAGCACATACTTTCGAGTGCGGTCATTGTAGACTACCTTTGGTCTTTCAACAACACGATTTGGACCGAGGTCACCGGATGCTTGACGTGTCAGAAGAGCACCGACGAGCGTCCATTGCACCAGGTCAGTGGACGAGTAGCAGTTGACGTTGGAGAATGAGTGTCCCCCGCTCTTGTCCTCTCCAATCATGTAGTATGTGCCATTGTCAACAATGAGACCAGCCCCGTGAGCTTGAAGATGTTCGCCATTTGGTGTAGTCCATGTGCCACCCGGAACAATCTGCAACGAGGCCGAGGCGAGAGACGCAATCGTCGCGCCCAAAGAAAGAAGTAGGAGACGCATGACGGACTAGCATGAATGAATGGATAAGCAACAGAAGACTTGGACGTACAAGCGGCTTTTGTGCAAACTGCCGGCAGTCAAGCAAGGTCGCAATGGGGTCCATTATGATCGACGGAGCATGGTAGCACTATGCCGGGAAGAGATGCGGTGTTGGTATTGGTGGGAAAAATATGTTTTATTTCGGCATGATCAAGATGAACATATCCGGGACAATAGGTCTGCTGCTGGGATTAATGGATGGACGATCTGAGAAGTCTGAGTTGAGTTGATTAGCCGGTGCAATATAAATGAGAGGAAGACTGAAGAGGAGTAGAGGTTGATGGATGAAACCAAAGAAGGGACTTTATCCACACGCACCCCTTTTATCTTATGGACGCATCCCCTTATATATCCATACTATTGCGGTGGTAACTATAGTACTAGTTTACTTAGGTGCTAGTTAAGTACTAGGCCCTATTGTTACGTCCCAAGCGTAATACCCCTATACAGGAACCACTGGGTGGTACCCGAGGTGCTGGGCACCTCAGCCAATCATTGGGCCAGGGATGGAAAGACCCACAAGCCCTCGTGCAACCAATCAGGAGTTGCTCAGTCTGCTCAGTCTGCTCAGTGCGCCAAGACCACTGAGCACACTGAGCACACTGAGCAAGGTACAAAGATACTTCAGAAATATATGTAGATAGCTTGACATAAATAGGGGTGAGCGCCGGGCGCTCCCCGTGTCGAGGAATCTGATTCCTCATGCAAGCAATTCAAGTTCATTTGTCTACAATCTACTTTCAGTAGCTCTTTGTTAGAACAACCTGTTGTTGACAGTGAACCCATGTCTGAGACGCTTGCCACAACCTTCGATTATCCTGTCATATTCACCTCTGGCGTACTGCCTTGCAGTCTGTATCCATTTCTGGTGCAGGTTGTAACACCTATGTCACAACCCTGGTATATGGACGGGAATACGATTGGTTATGGAACCACGGGAGCAGGGACTAGTCGGGGAAACACCCAGGAGAGCCAATCATAGTACAGGAAGACTGATCAGTGTAATCAGGACACTGATCAGACTGAGCAGGGCGATCAGTGTGATCAGGGTACTGATCAGACTGAGCACGACTTAGGGGAGGTCTATATATACTGTAACGGTTCCAGGAGTGTATTACAACTATCTGGTGACGACTCTACGAGTACACCGAACTTGAAGAAGAAAAGGAAAAGGGGAATAGAAGGTTTGTCGACATGAGCCTCTGGTATGGCTGAGGGTGTTGGCCAGTGCGCGGTGATAGAAGGTTCTGGAGTAGTGGTCTGTGCGTTCTGGGAATAGCTTCACCAGGGCCGAGGGTTGCCGAGGTCCATGCCAGGCTCAGCCTGTTACAATACCCCCTCCTCTCCCAAGGTGCCCGATCAGGGGGGAGAGATCTTTCCATGCTTCTCCTCAAATATATCCAACGCCTCCGTTTCCTCGAAATTACTTAGGGGCTCCCATGTAGGCTTAGCATAGCCAGACCATTTCACTAGGAGCCTTGTCCTTCCTCTCACCTTCTTTGCCTCCAAGATCTCCTCGACTTGCCACTCCGCTTCTCCTTCTCCATCGTCGTTGCTTCCGATCAGCGCTGGGGGCTGAGTGTCGTCCTGTTGTTGTGATGGTAGAGGGTCTTCCGCTGCCCTTTTTAATAGCATAACGTGGAAGACGTTATGAATCCCCGGTGGAGTATCCAACCGACAAGCATGGGAGCCGATCAGCTCAGTGACAGTATACTTAGCGTTTAGCCAATCGAGTTTCGCCGAGGGTCTATCTGTCTTGATATGCTTTAATCGTAGCCATACCTTGTCCCCAACACGGAATTGTTCAGCTATCTGACGAGCTCTATTGGCGTACTCTTCCTGACGTTCTTGAGCTGAGGCCATTGTTGCTTGAGCTACTTCTGTTGCTTCCCGTAGCCGGGCTACAAAAGCTTCTCCCTGAGCAATTGGTGACTTCCCTGTAGTCCTTAGGGGCTCTTTTGCATCGACTAGGCCCAGGAGATCAACATCATGGTAACCGTGGGTCATAAAGAAGGGGCTGATGCCGGTCGAGGTTGCATTGCGGTTATTAATCGCTAGCATGGCCATCGGGAGAAGTGCAGCCCAGTCGTCTTGCCAATAGGTTGTGTAGGAGCGTAAGTATTCTTCAAGGACTTGGTTCATCCGCTCAGTGGCTCCGTCTGTTTCCGGATGATTCGCTGTCGATAGTCGTCGTGTGATCCGAAGTAGGTTGCATATCCTAGCCCACATATGGCTCACGAACTGGGGTCCTCTATCTGAGACGATGGCCCTCGGCAGGCCATGGTGTCGGATCAAGCAGCGGATGAGACGATCTGCTATTGCGTCTGCTGTCGTAGATGCCATAGGTTCGAAGATCACATTCTTGGACAGTCTATCTGTGACTACCATAATCTCGGTTGTTCTGTCAGGGCCCGATGGGGGTAATCCGGAAACAAAGTCAATAGAAAGCTCTGACCAGATCCGATCGGGGAATGGGAGGGGCTTCAATAATCCTCTTCGTTTTTCCCGCCATACAGCTGTCCTTCCACAAACGTCACAGTTCCTCAGGAATCTCCTCACATCCTGGCTCAGGCCCGGCCAGGTAAACTTTCGGCTGATAAGGGTCTTCGTCATATCCCTTCCAGGGTGACCAGCCAGCACGGAGTCGTGCGTTTCTTGAATAACCCGGGTGCGAAGCGGTTCAAAGTGAGGTAGCCAGATTCGGTCCCTCCAACACAAGCGTTTTCCTTCGTCGATAGAACATTCCGCAATAGATATTGGTAGCCCCCACTCTGGGGGCAGTTGGCGTTCTCCGTCCAAAACCATGCGTCTGATCAGCCAGTAGCGGTTGTTGGCTTCAATCCTTGGTCCCATAGGCTTTTCAAAGGCTCCTCGGAAAAGGGGTTCTCCGGGGGGTCCGATTTATCCGCGGGGTCGTCTAACTCCTGATCCTGATCTCCGCCCTTAACGAAGCCAGAGCTTACTCTGGTGGTTGCTCCCTTTCTAACCAAGGCGGCCCGATTGATCTTAAGACTCTTATTCCTCGCGGGCCTAAGTAACTGGAAGCATCTCCCAGTAAGTCGGTCGTCTTGGCTCGATACCGGTAGGTCCTGTTCTCTCCTTGACAAAGCGTCCGGCACCACAGCATCTGTTCCAGGTCGGTACTTGAGCGTGAAGTTATAACGAGCCAATATCTCTGCCCACCGTACCTGCCGCTCGCTCAGCTGTCGTTTCTTCTGGAAGTATTCCAAGTTTTTGTGATCAGTCCAGATCTCGAAGTGAGCTACGCTCCGGAGCTCCGCGTCCCATTGGTCCAGGCACTTAACCACTGCTAACAGTTCTTTTGTCATGTATCGGGTAGTTGGACTCAGCGGGATTGTTTTTCTTTGAGAAGAAGGCGACTGGGCGAAGGATCCCATCTTCGTCATACTGCGAGAGGGCGCCACCCACGGCATAGCCCGACGAATCTGTCTCCACTACCGTCCTCCTTTCTGGATCCCACTGGGCCAATACTGGCGCGCTGATCAGAAGTGTCTTAAGTGTCTTGAACGCTTCTTCGCACTGAGGGGTCCAACTGAAAGACACCCCTTTTTGGTCAAAGCCGTCAGCGGTAGAGCTATCTCCGAGAACTTGGGCACAAATGCTCGATAGTAATTTGCAAAACCAATAAAGCTCCGTACTCCTTTGACAGAACGAGGGCGCTGCCACTGCTCCACAGCTTTAATCTTTTCTGGGTCAACGCGAATCCCTCTTCCTGCATCGATAATGAATCCAAGATATTTGACGCTCTTGACTTCAAATTCGCACTTGTCTATATCGACTTGTAGTCCTGCGGTTTGCAACCTTTTCCAACACTTTCCGGACTTTCTTCCTATGATCGGATAGGGAGCCGCTAGAGTAAATGAGGACGTCGTCGATGTAAGCCGAACAGAATTCGTCTAGGTACTCTCGTAGTGTATTGTTGATGTACCTCTGGAATGTAGCGGGTGCTCCTGTGAGGCCGAAGGGGTAACCAGCCATTCGAATAGCCCGTACCTAGTACGAAATGCAGTCTTCCATTCGTCTCCTTCTTTGATCCGAATCTTGTGGAACGCGGCGATGACGTCTAGCTTAGTGAACCATTTAGCTTGGGACAACGACCTCAGCGTTTCGCTGATCAGAGGAAGAGGATATCTATCCTTGCGGGTAATCGCGTTGAGACCCCGGTAATCGACGCAAAACCGTAGGCCTCCCCCTGGTTTCTTCACGAATAAAACAGGCGCTGACGCTGGTGAACTGCTGGCTCGTATAAAATTCTTATCGAGCATCTCGGTAAGGGTTTTCCGCAGAGCAATCAACTCCTCTCGGGACATTCCGTATAACGGTCCCCAGGGGGGAACTTTCTCTTTGCCGTTTTCATCCTTCTCAAGCGGGATAGCGTGGTCAATTCCAGTCCGGTGTGGAGGTAGGCGGTCTGCTTCGGTACGATCGAAGAGCGGAAGGAAGTCGTGATAGTGCTCTGGCAGTTTCTGGCGGGGATCACTTCTTTTCTTGGGCGCCAATGCCTTCTCAATGTCTGCCAGGCTAGCTGCGAATATTTGCGTCGTTGCTTTTCGGATTGGAGCAAGCCTTGGTTCGGCGAGCTCTTCTGATTAGCGCCCCAAAAACACTGGCTGTTTGTTGTGTGAGAGGATACTTCTTTTCCTCCCTTGGTCCTCTTTCCTTAACTCTTAAGCCCGTAGTGCCGATTATCAGTTCGCCTCTGGACGGCGAGATCGTCACATCCTCGAGGTCCATCCAAGGTCGACCCAATATCACTTCGTCGACTTGGCCTGGGATAACGTAAAAGAATACCCTTTTTCTTTTATGGCCGTCGATATCCGTATCCGCATAAGCCACATGCGTAATTGCTCCTTCCACCGTAACATTGACCTGCTCCAGGTTTCGAGGAGTGATGGGGATGCGTGGGAGACGAAGTCGCTTGACGAGAACATCACTGATGGAGGCATAGCAGAGGCATCCACTATCAACGAAAGCCTTAGTGTAATAAATGCTATTGATCCCGAAATTAATGTAAAACGGTTTACCATCCATCTTCTTTTTCGCAATGCTCCAATCTTTCTTAGCCTCCGAGTGCCCCTGACGACGACTTCTATCAGGGGCTAGTCTTTTAACGACTCGTCATCAGTTCGATCGGACGTCGACCCCTCCGTTCCCTCATTCTCTTCTTCCACCTCCGCTCGCAATACCGGTCTAGTCTTTTTAATCCCGGTCTCGTTGTCCTGGCGCGGACGTCTTGCAGGCAAAGAGGACACTTGCTTATTTTGCACCCTGTTCTCCCGCATCTTAAGCAGCGCCCTTCGCTTCTCCGGCGGTCGATCTCGCTCTGATTAACCCATTTTGCGCGCTTTCCCTCCAGCTCCTTGTTAGCTCTGTGGACAGCCTGGCTAATCTTCGTAGGCTCCCAATCCATCTCGTCTACCGTTGCAGTGGTGGTGACTGGTCGGTGCTTCGGTTCTGGTGCTTTAGAATCAGGGGTTGAAGAGCGTGACCTGGTTTTCGGTTTCCGCGTATAAAAGCGCAGCTCGTCGAGATTAGCGCCCAAGTGATGTAGGTTGTTGACGAACTCGGGATAATCCTTAGGTAAGTTCAACTGGCTCGCCAGGGCGGTCCTCATCTCCCTGTTAATGGTCCGTTTGAGGTAGTTGATCTTCACGACGTCGCTCCATTCGGCACCTCCGCTGTCTGCTAGCTCTTTTTGAACTTTGGAAGAAAGGAAGCGAAACTCTCCTTTTCCCCTTGAGCCATTGATTCCAACCTGCCGAGAGCTCGTTGTTCGATGTTAGGATCGCCGTAACAGGTCGCGAGGTAAACGAGAAAGTGCTCAGGGTTCGAAGTTCCATCTGGGCCACCTCTTTTAAAGAAAGCGGCGGCCATGGCTTGAGTGTTTCCTCTAAGCGGGCGTATATATATGCGAACTGATCGGTCGGGGAGCCGATCGCCGAACCATCGACTCGGAGCTTACTCCTCATCTCCAATTCCCATGTGCGGAACCTCTTCCTAAGTCCGTTAAAGCGGGGAGGGTCAGGAAGTGTCGGCTTCTTTCTCTTCGAATATTCGTTCGCATCTGGTATCGTTGGCGAATGTACCACCGGTGCAGTGCCTACGCTCGTCGCTGGTGTGAGGGTCGAGACACCCGAAGTAGATCGTTCTCCTGCATAGATGCGATGGTATCCTGAAGGGTTCGGATTTGCGCTTGGTTTGCTTCGTTCGCCTGCTGCCCTTCCTGTCGAAGAGCAGCAATCTGTTCCGCTAACTGACGCATCGTCTGCATCAGCATGGAGGTCTCGGCTTGCGCCGCCATGGTGTCCTCCTGCGTCATTGTCCCTGGCCCTCGTGCCGAGGTCACTACTGTTGAATTCACGCACGTACTCAATGCGCCGAATTCCGCTAGTTGGGTCTGCGCTGAGGCTCTTCCAACTGTTTTCCGCGAGGTGAAAGTTCGGTGTAATGTAACGGTTCCAGGAGTGTATTACAACTATCTGGTGACGACTCTACGAGTACACCGAACTTGAAGAAGAAAAGGAAAAGGGGAATAGAAGGTTTGTCGACATGAGCCTCTGGTATGGCTGAGGGTGTTGGCCAGTGCGCGGTGATAGAAGGTTCTGGAGTAGTGGTCTGTGCGTTCTGGGAATAGCTTCACCAGGGCCGAGGGTTGCCGAGGTCCATGCCAGGCTCAGCCTGTTACATGTAGCACGCCGGCCACTGTGTCGAAAGTATGGGTTCGATTCCCGTCGAGGTTCTGTGTCCAAGTTCATGGACACAGTCCGTGGACTTGGGTGCTTATCTTTTGCTTGCTTGGGTTTTGGCCGGTCTGGGTGCTGCCGGTGGAACTCTTTTTGCTTGTCTAGGCAGTTAAGATTTGCCTCTGGTTCCCACGAATTGTCTGTGGCCGGATATCCCCACCAACTGACCAAATATTCCAATTGACCTCTGTTGAACCGTGAATCCAGTATCTCTTCCACATCATACTCTTCTTCTTCGTCCTCCGCCACTTCCTGTGTATTGGCCTTACTTGCCGGTGGTGCGGGCTCCAGAAGTGAGATGTGAAAAGTGTGTGACCGTAGACGCATCGTACTGGGTAGCTCCAATTCGAATGCTGTCTCCGATATCTTCCTCTTGACCTTGAACGGGCCCACTCTCCTGTGGTCCAGTGTTACAACCTGCACCAGGAATGGATACAGACTGCAAGGCAGTACGCCAGAGGTGAACATGACAGGATGATCGAAGGTTGTGACAAGCGCCTCAGACACGGGTTCACTGTCAACAACAGGTTGTTCAAACAAAGAGCTACTGAGAGTAGATTGTAGACAAATGAACTTGATTGCTTGCATGAGGAATCAGATTCCTCGACATGGGGAGCGCCGGGCACTCCCCCTTATTTATGTGAAGCTATCTACATATGTTTCTGAAGTATCTTTGTACCTTGCTCAGTGTGCTCAGTGTGCTCAGTGGTCTTGGCGCACTGAGCAGACTGAGCAGACTGAGCAACTCCTAATTGGTTGCACGGGGGCTTGTGGGTCTTTCCATCCCTGGCCCAATGATTGGCTGAGGTGTCCCAACGCCTCGGGAATCACCCAGTGGTTCCTGTACGGGGGTATTACGCTTGGGGCGTAACACGTTTCCCCTCCTCCCTCGTCTTCGCCTCGAAAACCCTTGACACCAATACTTTTGGTTTCGCCATGCCCGTCGATTGCTCTCGTTGTAAGCGGCTGCGGCTTACAAACTGTAAGGCTGCCGACCGTAGCTTGTCTTGTCAGAATTGTCTGCAAGCGGGGGCGAATTCTTGCAATATTTATGGTGAGCCCTCGTCGGTGCTTCGTGGTCTTCTTGAGGAGAAACGGCGCCTTGATCGCGAGAAGGGTGATGCGGTTTCGGAACTTCTAGCAGCTGCAGCCGCTCAAAGGGATGCCGCCGCAAAGCTTGCTAGGTTAGAGGAGCAGTCTCGTTTTCTTGAAAACAGGGCGGGTGAGGCATTTTCTCGGGAATACACTCTGTTGCAGGAGGCGGAGGCGGAGGAACAAGCGGGTTCCTCGACCGTTACCCAGGAATCGGGGTTCCCAGTCGTAGGGGACGGTCGTTCCCCGTTGTCCTTTGGGGACGTTGGTAACCTTGATTTCTCGGGTGTCGACTGGTCGTCGTTGGATCCAAATCTTTTATCCCAGGTCGGTCTGGTTTCTGTCGGTGGAACTGCTGGAGCTTCTCCGGACAGTCCAGGAAATCGACAGGTTCCCACGAGTTAGACTCTGGTCCGTAATCCAGCCATTTGACGAGATATTGGAGTTCGTTGTTGCTGATTCGTGAATCCAGGATATCCTCGACGTCAAATTCTTCTTCGTCGTCGACCACCTCGAGTCGCGTCTCGAGTTTTGCTTTCTTTGGTGCTGGTTCAAGAAGGGAAATGTGGAATACTTTGGTTCGTACTCGCATGGAATCGGGGAGTGAGAGCTCGTAGTTAGATGTTGAAATCTTTTTCTTGATCTTGAATGGCCCGATCTTCTTGAAATCCAGTTTCTTGCTTGGTCGTTTCGTGTGAAGATTACGTGTGAGAAGAAACACTTTATCTCCCTCCTCGAGGGGAGGTCCCTCGACCCTATGTTTGTCGTAGTGGGTGCGCATTCGTTCCCTGACAACTTCGAGTGTTTCTTTCAACATGTTGTGCATCTCGTGCAGTCGTCCTGCGTGGATCGCTGCACGTGGTACCTCTGCTGCAGGTCCTTGTCGTAGTTCGGGTTGGAAACCGTAGTTGGCGAAGAATGGTGAGACGTTCGTTGTCTCTGTGTTGCTCGAGTTGTATGCTAACTGAGCGGTTGGTAACAGGTCAACCCAGTTGTCCTGTTCGAGGTTGATGTAGCACCGAAGGTATTGTTCAATGACTTGGTTGAGTCGTTCGGTCTGTCCATCTGTCTGGGGGTGGAACGCTGTCGAGAGTTTTGACTTGACGTCTAGTCGTTTCATCAGGGCTTGCCAAAACTTAGAGGTGAAGAGCTTGTCTCTGTCTGAAGTAATGTCATCTGGCAGTCCATGTTGGCTCACGATGTTCCGTTCGAATAGGTAGGCGAGCTGTTCTGCCGTAGTGGTTTCTCTGAAAGGAATGAAGTATGCCCACTTGGTGAGCCTGTCAACCACTACCCAGATGGCGTCGTACTTTGTGTTGGTTCCATCTGGTACCGTTGAGTTGGGGAGCTTGGTGATGAAATCCATGGAGATGGATCCCCATGCTCGTTCTGCTGTGGGGAGGGGTTCGAGGAGCCCGTATGGCTTGTGTCTTGCTGATTTGCTCTTAATGCATGTCTCACATTCTCTTACCATTTCCTCCACAATCTTTTTCATTCCTGGAAATGCGTAGTGCTGTTGTACGCGTTCGAGCGTTTTTCTGATACCTGGGTGTCCTCCGAGTTTGTCGCTGTGGAGTTTCGTGACACACGCTCGTCTCTTGTCTGCTGGTACGTAGGCCTTGTCGTTGTACCATACTGGGTCGTTGTCGTCGGGCCCGGCCCGTAGACCCAGTTCCTGTATCTCGTCATCGTCGAGATCTTGCCGTTTGGCCTGAAATTCGTAATCTTCCCATTTCGTGTGATAGGTTCTTGTGCAGTCTTCCCAGATCTGGATGGCGTGTTCCAGTGTTCCGTCTTTTTCTTTAAAGAGGGGGGCTGCATCGATCTTTTCGTTACCCTTGTGGTCTGGTCTTCTGCTGAGCGCGTCTGCTCTAGCGTTCTCTTTTCCTTTGACATAGTGGATGCGGAAGTTGAAGGGGGCAAGGAATTCTGCCCATCGTACTTGTCTTGGACTTAGTTCCTTCGTGACGAAGTACTTCAAATTCCGGTGGTCTGTGAATACATCCACTGGTTCCTCAGTCCCACTGAGATATGGTCTCCATTCGTCAAATGCCTCGATGATGGCCATGAGTTCCTTGTCGTGGATTGGGTAGTTGAGTGCTGGTCCAGAAATCTTTTTTGAGACAAATCCTACCGGGTGTCGGCCGTCGTTAAAGTATTGATAGAGCTCTGCTCCAATAGCAAAGTCTGACGCATCGGTCTCGACATAGAATGGTCTGCTGAAGTCTGGCATTCGTAGTACGGGTTCGCTGCTGATAGCGTCCTTGAGTTGGTCGAAGGCGTCTTGTTGTTGTTGTTTCCACTTAAATGGTGTTCCTTCGCCGGTCAACTCGTGCAACGGTTTTGCAATTTTCCCAAATCCTTTGATGAATGATCTGTAGAAGTTGATGAATCCAATGAACATCCTAACTTCCTTCTGGTTTGTTGGTGTCGGCCAGTCCCGGACTGCCGTGATCTTAGCTGGTTCCATGCGGATCTCTCCTGGTGTAATTTCGAATCCCAAAAGACTGTCTTCTGCACGTGGAATTCGCTTTTTCGTGGGTTCACCGAGAGTCCTGCATCCTGCAGTGTTTGTAAGATCTGTCGTACGTGCTGTCTGTGTTCTTTGAGGGTCTTCGAATAGATCAAGATGTCGTCTAGGTATACAAAGGCGAATCGATCCAGATATGGGCGCAGGGTGTGGTCAATCATGCTTTGGAATGTCGCAGGGGCGTTAGTGAGTCCAAATGGCATGACTTGGTACTCAAAGTGTCCGTAGCGAGTCCTGAAAGCTGTTTTCCATTCATCCCCTTCCTTAATCCGGATGTGGCCAAAGGCCATCGGAAGATCCAGTCGACTGAACCATTGGGCGCCTGCCAGTCGGTCCTTCATCTCCTGATAAGCGGCAGCGGATACCTATTCTTGATCGTTTCCTCGTTGAGTTGTCGATAATCGACCACAAGCCTTAAATCTGTCGTTCCTTTCTTAGGCACGAATAAAATGGGGTAAGCTGCTTCGCTTTGTGATTCTCTGATAAACCCCTTTGGTAGGTTCTCCTTGATGTACTCTTGTAAGGCTTTGTCCTGTCGTGGACCTAGGTGATATGCTTTGTGGTATCGTAACTTTGCTCCTTCCTTCAATCGGATCTCGTGGTCGAAAGAGGTTCTCTTGGGGAGCTCGTTCTTCATCTTGTGTCTGAAGACTGTAAAACTGTGGTATTCTTTCGGAATGTTGCTGAGGTCCTCCTTTTCCTTGGGAGGCTTGTGCCTCGAGTCGTCACTCGGGTCTTCCTCTAGCTTCTCTGGTCTGACATACATCACCCAACCTTCTGGTTCTCTGGTGTGCGGGGGTCCTTCCTTGGTACTTCCTCTGTCAGTTGACATCGGCTCGTCGTGGCTCGTATGTCTCGTATGCTCGCAGGGGCTCTCTTGTCCCTCTGGGCACCTGGGAGCTCTATCCAGTTCAGCTCTGTTCACCCGTCTGGTGTCAAGCCTGGAGTTGAGATGGCCATTCTCCCAGTCTATATCCGGGTTGTACTTCTTCAACCACGGATGTCCCAAGATCATGTCACACTTGGGTCCGGTTGGCAGGATATCGAAGTCCACTTCCTGCGGGTCGTCGTCCACCGTGATCAAAAGTGTCGTTTCCGTGAACTGATTCCTCCATCATAACTGGCCGTTTGCCCTTCGTAGGTCCTCATTCTGTATGGTGTTTTCTTCATGACCCACGGCATCCTCGTCTTGTTCACGAACGAGGGGTTGACGATGTTGATCGAACTCCCTGAGTCGATCACTGCAACTGCTCGATACTCCTTTCCTTTGGAGTTTGTCCATCGAACTACTACTGTCAGGGCACTTTGGTTTCCTAACACTGTGGCTCCGGCAACTGTCTCGTAGTGCCACCATGGAGGTCTTTTCTTGGATCCGGCTCGCGGCCTCCTGATGCGAGTTGTGATCCGTCGTCGTGGAATTAGTTTGTTCCACTGGGGCCTGGGGAGGCCCGTTGGCCGTTTCCCGTACGTGGGACTCTGGTAAAATCGGATGGTCCCGAACATTGTCTTTCCCACGCTTTCTGTCGTAAGTGGTAGTCGCTTGCCAACTTCACGGCGTCTGACTCCAGTCCTGATTCTCTAGTGGTGTAATAGAACATCTCGTGTCGCTCGAGGTACTGTTGTTCTAGTCGTCTGCGGAAATCGGGTCCCAAATACTCGTTGGCGAGTTCTTCCAATGTTCCGTATTCTCCATAGGCATCATATGGGAGGTCTCTTCCTGGGTACCCCTTTGACCGAGTGACTTTCTTGTTGGCCTTCTTCCTGACCCTTGCTTGGCTCTTCTGTCGGTGCCAGTCTCTTGCCTTTGCGCGGCGGTGACGGGCGCACCAAACGTGTTCACAGTCCTCGAGATCCAAAGCATCCTTGTCCCAACATCCTGTGGGGACCATGTTTTCCACAACAAGTGTGTATTTTCCTTCCGTTGTTGTGGTATAATTCCAATCCTCCTCCGATCCTGCCTTGTGTACTTGCAAGATGGGGTCGTTATCTCGTCTGGAAGGGAATACCTCGTGGTAAACCTTGAATCGATAATGGACTCTGCAGTAGTCGTAAATGCAGTCAAACCATGCAACTGAGTCGTGTAGTTCGTGGCAGGGGTATAGCAAGAGGTACGTCGTCTGGGTGAGGTTCTGCCTTGGTGTGCTCGGTGGGGTGTCTTCCCCGTAGACCACTGGTCGTCCTGGTCTCTCGAAACGCTCGTTCCAGTCCTTGGCTGTCACCCACCAGTCTGCATTGTTGCTCATGTCCCAAAGGGTGATGGGTTCATCCTCTGGTTCTGGTTCTGACTCTGTATAGTCGTCGTCGGTGGAGACTCCGGTTTCTGCGGTTCTCTCACATCTTCTTACCCACTCGGCTCCATCCAACGGACAATCGCTTCTTGCTAATGAGTTTTCGTTTTTGATCGTTGGTCGTGGAAGTTCTCTCAAAACTGGGCTTTTGAGCGGGGTTGGGGCGTGATCCATCATGTCGGCGAGTTGTTCTTGAGTCGTTCCTGTGGGCATGTGCGACATGAGGGTTTCCCATCGCGGCGTCCATCATCGGCCGGTGGAGGGGTCGTCGTCTTCGCGATGTATCATCCTGACGACGCGGTCGGTGTCCGCGAACTGAACTGATTTGGCTTCAGGTACCGGTTTGAATTTCTTCGGTGAACGACATTCTCGTGCAAAGTGTCCCATCTTGTCACAATTGAAGCATTTGACCTTGGACTTATCCTTGGGTTTGTCGCCGTACTTTCGTTGTTGGCCTCTACCGTGCTGTGCTGCTCCGATGTCCATGGGTCCTGAGTGTGTTCCCCATGAAGTGCTCTTGTGTTCGTACTTCTTTTTGATGTTGGCCTTGGGAACCTGAGGGTTGCGATAGACTCCTTTGTCTTCCATGGATCGCTCATAGAGTCGGTTGTCGATGACAATGGCTTTGTTGATGTATTCGTCGAGGGTAAGTGCGTGTCGGTCTTCCTTGATGAGTTCGTCCTTGACCTTGGGCTTCAAGCCTCTGTAAAATTTGTTCTTCAGAGCGGCATCGGCCCAGTTGACCCTGAATGCGTCTCGGCGAAAGAGTGTCGCGTAAGTCGAGGCTGAGGCAGTCTGCACAAGTCGTTCGAGACGATCCTCGGCTGCCTTTTTCCTCATCGGGTTCGCCGTACATCTTCTTGATTTCTTCCTCGAACTTGACCAATCCCATACCGAAGAGTTTCTGTGTGAGGGGTTCGCGTTCATCCTCCGCGTACTCGAAGTAGTTCCTGAGGATCCCATCAAACCACTGCTTGGGGTCTCCTCCAAGGAAACTGGCGGCATATAGGAGTTGTGACTCGGGGTCGGTGATGCCGTACAGACGTAGGTTGGTCCTGACATGTGACAACCAGGGCGGGAGCTCCTGTTTACTTCCGGTGAAGACGGGAGGCTTGCCGACCTTGGCGGCTATCTTGGGGGTATTGTCGCGCGTCGTACTTCGGACGGTGGTTTGCAGGCGCTTGAGCTCATCCTTGAGATCCTGGAGATCATTTTTGCTCTTGATGGCCGTCTCCATGCTGAGAAGTTTCTTGGCGAGGGCGTCGAGTTTGTTTGCGACATCATTGAAGTCATAATCTTCTTCGTCGGAAGCGGCGTTGTCATTGCCAGCGGGAGGGGTTGTCTTTTCGACGGCGGGGGCATCTCAAGAGAGACGTCATCGTCTCCAGTGAGACGGTCATGTCAACGGAGGGATTGGGGGCAGCGGAAGCCATGGCGATTGGTGTTCGTTATGTCTGAGCACAACGTTCGATCTTGGTCATGCAAGCAACGTGTTACAACCTGCACCAGAAATGGATACAGACTGCAAGGCAGTACGCCAGAGGTGAATATGACAGGATAATCGAAGGTTGTGGCAAGCGTCTCAGACATGGGTTCACTGTCAACAACAGGTTGTTCTAACAAAGAGCTACTGAAAGTAGATTGTAGACAAATGAACTTGAATTGCTTGCATGAGGAATCAGATTCCTCGATACGGGGAGCGCCCGGCGCTCCCCTATTATGTCAAGCTGTCTACATATATTTCTGAAGTATCTTTGTACCTTGCTCAGTGTGCTCAGTGGTCTTGGCCACTGATCAGACTGAGCAACTCCTGATTGGTTGCACGGGGGCTTGTGGGTCTTTCCATCCCTGGCCCAATGATTGGCTGAGGTGCCCAGCACCTCGGGTACCACCCAGTGGTTCCTGTATAGGGGTATTACGCTTGGGACGTAACACAGAGCATCCCGACGACAACTTGGCAGGGAATGCCGGGCCCGGTTTGAGGCGCTCGACACGAAAGAAGAAGTGAGCGACGCAGAGATATGTTCGATGCGACAGAAGTTATGCGGGTGACGACAGGAGTGATGCAGCGAACATATGGATGGGAAGGGGACGAAACGGCCCCACCGTCGTTCGACTCCCATGTCGGGCACCAAATTTGAGCTGGTTGGCGACCGCTCCGCCCCGCGCGCATGGAGCTTTCGGCACTACCAAGCAACCGATTACCCATTTTTGCGATTTGAAGCTCGGGGCGAGCTTCTCTCCACCAGGGGGTTGTAACGGCATACGGCTACAGGGTTAGGGTTAGGACAGGAATACAGGGTCAGGGCTGAGGATGAGGGGGCTGCGGCCAATGGGGAGCAAAGGGAAGCACAGGCCACGTGGGGCAGGCAAGGCAGGGTAAGGATATCTTGCAGAGCAAGCAGGGGCCACACACACTTACTTTTCCTTTTCCTCATCTTTCGATTACTTTAGCTACGGAATAATATTGGCCTTGACCTATTTCAGCCTCAGCTTCGTGACAGGGACCATCCGATTTTACCAGAGTCCCACGTACGGGAAACGGCCAACGGGCCTCCCCAGGCCCCAGTGGAACAAACTAATTCCACGACGACGGATCACAACTCGCATCAGGAGGCCGCGAGCCGGATCAAGAAAAAGACCTCCATGGTGGCACTACGAGACAGTTGCCGGAGCCACAGTGTTAGGAAACCAAAGTGCCTGACAGTAGTAGTTCGATGGACAAACTCCAAAGGAAAGGAGTATCGAGCAGTTGCAGTGATCGACTCGGGGAGTTCGATCAACATCGTCAACCCCTCGTTCGTGAACAAGACGAGGATGCCGTGGGTCATGAAGAAAACACCATACAGAATGAGGACCTACGAAGGGCAAACGGCCAGTTATGATGGAGGAATCAGTTCAC